>NC_066848.1:8381080-8753275 GCF_001640805.2 Lates calcarifer
CACACTTTTCCCTGCATGTAATTAACATGGATTAGGGCACAGCATGGTCTCATGCCAAAACGATTTTATTAACCAAAACACAGTGTATGTGTATGAAGCCATGTGTGTGTGTTCAAAAGACTGGCACACACTCACATATTCTGGCACAGACGCAAACTGCAGCATATTGTACATCAGTGCTTCTCGGCCAGGCAGTGGGGAGGTGACATCAATCAGGCTAAAAGCAGGGAAACTGCCTTTGTGTGTGCTCACACACACACATGCACATAAAACACACTTAATCGCGTATACAAGAATAGACCTCTCTGTGTAATCCTTGCGGCAGTATAGAATTACGGGGAAGAGAAAGGAACAGAGAATGAGAGACTCATCATTCCTTTCTTTTCCAAATTATCTCTTCTCCAATTAATAGCCTTTTCATTAAGAGAGAACAGAAGTAATGACATTTTGGCAGAAGAGGATGTACTATCGCCTTTTTCTCCCTTTCACATATACACTTTGTTAGTAGCTCCTAATAGATGCAAAATATCAACATTTAGGCATAGACAGTGCTTACTCCAGGCAACTAATTCAGTTGTGGCTTTCTTGTAAATGACTGCTTGTCCTTAATCACCCCTGAAATAGACAGAGTGACTCAGTCTGACAACAGGGAGTAGATATGCCACATTATGCAGCTCTGGCCCAGTCTAAATGACCTCCCACCACTCCTAACAATATTACAACTTCATCTCCCAACACACTTCACCAATTACCACCACAGAAGGTCAAAAGGTGATGGAATACACAGACAACTCATAAATCTCAAGGACAGTAATGACAGCAGAGAAAAGGGCACCCACACACAAGTGAGTGTACCTGATTTCAGTCACAACACACACCCACAATTACATGTTCTTTGTCAAAGCTTGAAAATAAAAGAGTGCAGACAAACGAGGAGCATGGAAACGCTGGGGGGAGGGGACTTCAAGCAATCAATTTTTGACTGTGTTATCATACAACCCTTTAGTGTCAAGGTTCTTTATCACAGATCTGGGTAGTTCTGCAATGACACCTCTGCAGTGTGCAGAGTGGGGAAACAAAAATAGCACTTCACTGCATCTGTGACAGAGCCTGCACAGCCAATTATGTCATGTTGCTGATTATCCTGCCCTTATTGACACAAAGAGCATTTCCTCTGCCCTTGTGAAAGACAAGTTTAACATCAGTGCTGCCGTGCTGTAGTTACCAGATGTGTAAGAGGATGTTTTTTGGGGATGGATACACGTCAAGTTTTCTTCTGTGGTCATTAAAGCCAAGCATGCATTTTACATCACTCCTACAGTGACAACTCATTATCCTTACCATATCTCCATCTCCTCTCCTTCATCTTTTTATACACATCTTTTTTTTCTCAAGAAATTTCCACTTTCACTTGTTCTATCTGCCCCCACCCCCCACTGTCAGTATCTCCATCCTCATCCATCTATTTTGGGGTGTTCATCTCGACCACCTGCAAACCCTCTAATTAGTTCACATCTGTGTCTGAGCCGCACCATCTCAAGCACGCATTCACCAACACAATATTAATGTGCATGCATGTGCAGTCATACACAGCAGTACACTATTCTTTTCTTACCCCTAGTGTCCCAATTCTACTCACCCTATTGAAAATCAGCATTCAAAAAGGCACCTTCACACACATACACATCCACCAGAACACAAGAAGGCAGTGATCTAAGGATCTAAAAATGTAACTGGCTTTCTGCTAATGATTAGTCTAATCAAATCATTTTCCAGATGCACTCTAATTAGGAAAATTACCCTGCACTGCAGAGTGTAAAAATAAGACTTATTATAGAGTTATTTGGTATCAGTTCAGATTTTATTGTTGCTTGTGCTGGCCTCAGTGCTACTGCTGCTGATGATCCAGATGATGACGATGACAGCTGTTAAGTTTTTATGAATTATACTTATTGAAACTGCCCTCACAGTAAACCACTCTACCTGTGTGGTTGTGTGTCTGCGTCTCTCCAGGGCTGCGCAGTAGTTACTCCTGCAGTGTCTGCAGTGTGGTCCTCAACTCCATTGAGCAGTATCATGCACACCTCCAGGGCTCCAAGCACCAGAACAAGTGAGTACTACAACTTCAGATGGATGGATGGAAAGAGGGTATACACGATTAAGTGTGAAAGAGGGTCAATGAAAACAAAGAGGGGCAGTGTGTAACTTTTCAAAACAATTACGCACAGTCATGCAGCGATTGGCCAGGTGTGTAGAGGTGTTATAATAGACGGGGTCCAATCCTGCACAAACAGGTTGAGTAAGAATTCAAGTATGAGTTTTATACAAACTGTCCAGAGCTAAAGAGACAAGGCATAGTGGCATGGTTTACCGATAAGATGATCCAGCTGAATCTGAGACAAGAAGATTGAAGTTTAATCATTTATACTGAGTTGTTTGGCAGAGGATGATACAAGGAGAAGATTGAGCAACACAACTTACAGCACATAGTCTGTATTCACTAGATCAAATTCCTAATGCACATATACAGTAAGCCATGTAAAGAGATGTGGAGCAGACTGAGGCAGTATAATGGAAACAAGGTTATTTATTATAGAGTGTGACAATCTCACAATGAGGTTTAGTCATTTTCATTACTGACTTTACAAACTGTAATCACAGCCAATGTGAAGGAAATGATATCCACCAGCAGGAGAAGTGTGTGCATTTACCATGGGATACCTATGAGCATGGCTATAGGCAGTGGAGTGGTGTGTGTCTGTGTACATGTATCCATCTCTTTGTATCTGAAGCTATGTAATAGAAAATAAGTGTGTTATGAACAGGGTATTTGTCAGATAAAAGGATGCTTGAGGATACACGTTTGTTGTTGCGACTGTTTCTTGTTTCCCTTCCTTTATGTCTTCTTTTAAGAGTTGGGGCTCTTCAGCTGAAATAGCAGTATTTATCCAGCCTAGAGCACAACTCGTCTGGGCTGCACACACCAAACTTCTGCAAACAAGTTAACTCTTAAGACAGAGAGAGGTGGGTGTAGTGAGAAAAACAACGGCAACAACGAGGATGAGAAATGCAAAGGAGGAGGAGATGAAAACAGAAAGTAAATAATAGGATAGATTTTCCTTTAGCCGAGGGTAAATTCTGAATGCTTACATCTATTCTAAAGAGTAGAAGCTCTGTATTATTCATAATGGGAATCATCGTGTGTGCATCCATCATAACAAGGAAATTAGTCATTTAATGAGTTTCAAGACTTATTGTTTGCAAAACAAGAAGAAAATTGGGTGACAGATTGACCTGTACCAACAAACCTTTTAGAAAATAGGGTCAGTATCTTGAGATAAGGCAGATCAATGCACAAATACTAAACACAGTAGACTAGGAGCACACTAATTAAAGAAAGAAAAACACAGTTGATTTGTATTGGAAATTTCTCAAATAATCTCCCCTCTTGTTGGTAGATTCTTATCTTGTTTTGAGAACATTTGTGAGACTCATTAATAGCCTAACTAACTTAAGATACATTTTTTGACATGCTCTGGTTTGTTTAAACAATACAGTTTTTGAACTCTTAACTCTTATAGTTAACATAAAGAGACTGAGAAAAGCTAGAGACGAGGCACAGAGGTAACATTGTGGTTAGGCTGAAAACAGCACAGCTTATGGCTATAACGTTTAACCCAAAACCCAACAGTCAAACTTATCTTTCTCTTACCCAGTGAGTGAGTGACAGTGCCATCTTTCAATTCAGGGAGCTTCAGTGTGATTTGCTGAGGTGCAGAAATAGTGGCTTAGATCAGTACAACAGAACTGAAAGGTTACTTGATGCTGATGTGATGTGAATCTTTTCCTTTTTTTTTTTTTTTTTTTTTTTTTTTAGCAGAGACAGACATTTGGCAGGTGTACTTTGATGGAAAGTTCTCAGGCAAAACCTATGACAAGGTTTGGGAATTACTATAGATAACATCATCACCACCATACAGTATTTGGAAAGAGATGTTGTTATGTACTGAGTGAGACTTAAGGTCACAAATGTGATGTTTGCAATGTTCACGGCAATGGCCATGAACTACAACATACCAAAAAGCAAGATAGTGAACACCTAATGTAGCTCTTTGCTAATACAGCAGTGGAATTCACTCAACATGGATAATAGCATCAGCTAAACTCCTAAAAAGTGTGATTGTTGAGATGTATAATATCGCTGCACAGAAGCTGTAAATCATGCCAAAAATAGTGGCTCATAACTCTCTCTTTCTGTCTGTTTTTACTGCTGCAAAGCGGAAGAGAGGGCAGACACATAGAAAGAATGATGTTTATGAGAGAGAAAGAGAGAGTAAGCAGGACTGATAGACACAAGAGACACAGAACTGTATGCACCACAGACGCAGAGAGACAGATGGGAAGAGAGATGCAGAGAGACAGGAAGACACATCGAGTTTGAGACAGAAGCCAAAGAAATAAAAAGGGCATAGAGACGGCAAAAGACTGAGATAAAACTGATATGGAAAGACAGACAGGCATGGAGAAATGTAGTAATACAGACAGAAACAGGATGCATTGGAGACAGAGATGTGCAAAGAGCGAAAGAAAGTAAAACAAAATCGCAGAAGGGTGGAATCTGAGAGATAAAGAGCAGATTTGGGGTGGGTGGGCACTGAGGTGAACCCAGCGTTGCTGACAGCTGCAGGGCTTCGCTGGTTAGGATAGAGAGTATGATTGACAGGGCATCGACAGGTAGAAGTCAGTGAGACACACACTGAGATGTACAGGGGAGACCTACAGGGGTGGTGCTGATGGGTCACTGGACAGAATGGGAGAAAGGCCCTCATCCAACTTATCAGACAGGCTTACAGGCAGTGCTAAGAAGTGGAGGAAGTTTGGTTGAGAGGTGTGTAGAGTTGGGTTTCAGTCTTATTTCAAAGAAGTGGAATTTACCCAGGATTGCTCAGAGATGTCAACAGAAGGAAAGGATATAATGCTGACATTTTGAGGTACATTGAGTGTTTGGTGACATCTTAAAGGAATAATACATTTTTCTGAGAGGTTTAGGTAAGGTAAGGGATCTCATGACACATCTTTGGATAAAAGATTATCAAATGGTTTACTGAAAAGAGGGAAAAGCAGGACTGTAAGACAAGTTGGAGAATAACTCAGTGTCCACACCCTAAGCTCTAAACACTAAGGTTCATTGTTAACACATTTTCAGCCAAAATCTTTTATATGTAAAGCAAATCGGTGTGAACTTACATACAGGTTTTATATCCCTACACATAAAAGGTTTGTTTCCAGTGCAGTAGTTCCTCTCTGACCTCCCACAGCTTATAAATACATGTATTGCATTGCAAATGGCAATTTTAAAAATTCTTAAGTCCACTTTTTATCCAGATCTTATTGATTTGTGAAATTGAATTTTCACTAATTCACTTGATCAATTCTGACTTTTTAAAAACAAAAAACAAAAATAATGACTCTTTTATACAGCACGTTAGGAAAAAAACAGGACTTTGTAATACTTGGAGCTGAAGCATCTCTGTGGCTAATTATGTGAGACTTATACTTCAAATGAAATCATATGTGTTTATATGTTGTTATTGCAGTTTAACAACAGAATCTGGAACTTACTATTCTTTATTTTAATGCTACAATGCTAAGGATTGTGTGTAATGCCCTGAAGGAGTGTCAGACTTACAGACTGTGTGCATTGAGTGTGAAAAAGTCCATGAGAGAGCCCTCAAAACACAAACGATTTTACAGTGTGACAGCCCTGAGCACTCGCAGACTTATTGCAAATGCGTGCTGACTTCTGTTAAGTGTGTGAGAGTCAACACTGGTACTGGAAATAAGTCCTGCCAGCTATGTTGCACCGCTGTATCGATCCTCTGGGAAACACAGAACAAGACCAAAGGTTCCACCTCATCGACCTCACTTCCTCTGTCTTCACTCAGTCACTCAGGTGTAACGCAATACAGGTACATGAATGTGTGTTAGAAACCACTTTAGGCTAAGTCTCTGTCACTCACATACACATACACACACCCTACCCATTCCTACATCAGTGTATGTTACATTTTATCCTTTGCAACACAGAGTAGTATGGGGGCATGATTTAATAGCAAATAATGCCTCTGTCAGACTGTATTGTGCAGCACATTGTACAAAGTGTCACTTTTCTGCTGACATGGGAGTGTAAAAACACTTACACACGCACATGCACACACACACACACACACACACTGGCTGTAGCACAAATATGAGACTAGACAACCTCTGAGGCACTGCAAGTTTAGAAATAAGAGGACAGGATGGGAGCTGTGAGTTTGTGCATGTGTGCATTAGTGTTGGAGTATTTTTGCAGTTAGTGGCACGAGTACAAACATTTTTACCAAGTCTGCCTTCTTTAAGAACAAGCTGTCTAATTATGAAAATACTGTGCTGCACAAATGTGTTTTATATCGGGTATAGTTATGTGTATATGTGCATGCTCGTAAGTATGCGCAGAAATGTGCGTGAGTACTTATGGAAAAGAGGCTGTGGAGATTGTTCTGTTCATATCTCTGAGTTGTTTACAGGGTGGACATGGCTTTGCCAGTGACATGAGATCTTCCACCCTAACTTTGAGTGTGTGTGTGTTCATATGTACTTTTGTGCATTGTGTGTGTGTGATCACACTCAGGATGAGCTTTGGCTTGTGTAAGGAGCTTTCCGGAGGAGACGAAAGCACGGCTGACAGCAGCAGGGGATTAGCTCTCACCGAAGAAACATCCATGAAAACTGTGTGTCTGTGTCTGTGTCTGTGTCTACATCTATTTGTGTGTGCTTGTTTATGTGTGTGTGATGTTTGGCATTAGGAATGTGTCATCATAAAACAACAACAGATTTCACTGTTCTTGAAACAGCTGGACGCATCTATCTGCCAGCTCCCCTTATCTATACCATGCATCTGCTCCATACACAGTCAGCTGCAGGTCATTTGAAACACTGCACACTGCACACAGTTGCTCCAGACTGGCTGCTGTAATTGGACCTGTACAGGATGATAACAGCAGAGATATAACTAGATAAACTTGGCAGAACATTTTCACAGTTTACAGTGTGTTGCAATTAAGCCAATGCACTTAGCTGGCCAGCAGACAGGAGCACGAGTGGGCAGCAGACAGAGCTGAACCAGATAGATGAACATTAAATCCCCATGTTGGTTCTTGACTCAAGTCCTCTTAAAACGAATGGCTAATTTTAGAAAAAAAAGTGTGAAAATTAAAGAATGAACATAAGGCCATCAGCAGACAGGAGCTGAATTATTTTTTCCAGTCCTACAGCTGTGTAAAAATCTGGCAAGTCCTCTGATGATGGCAAGCTGTTCCCAGTGGTGACTGTATGCTGCTCTCAATTACTAATCAAGTTTTCAAAATTATATATAAAGGTTCAACTAAAAGGCCATCTCCAAGTAACCGAACAGAAGCAGAAGCTGGCAAACTTTGATCTTTTGTGTACAATATAATGAAGATGTGCCAGTGGATGCAGTAGTACTTATAAAAGTACGTATAAAAGGTTGTGTTTATTTCATTCTGCAATATTTCCATTTTTTTTGTGCGAATGTATGTATATAATCTATACATTTGCAGGAGCTTCTGCAGCAGTGCTGGGATGAACTTTCAAAATAATATTTGATTTCCATTCTAGAAAGCTCTAGTCAAAAAATTAGATAAAATTTTGTTAAACACAAAAAAGCCTTGATTCCTTTATATTAAAAAATTGTGATGTTCTATGTTTTGATTTCAAAATGTACTTAGAAATTAAACTGTGAGTCTATGAGACTGAGTCAAAAACAACAGAAGCAGCAACTACAGAGTGTCTATAGGGTTTTTTCACACCAAGTCGATAAAAGGTTTATGTACTGCAATAGCTTTTTGTTTCTCTGCCAACACTGGTGCCAGTAATATCTGCTTATTGGCATGCTGGCATTTATCAGTAAGGCTCCATTATATATATCTTTCACTGTCTGGCTCAACATTGTTCCTATTATTAATAACCATTGGTCTGAACAGAAAAAGCATCCATAGTCACAGTGCAGAATATCCTCAAGGCTATGATGGCTTTTATGCAACAATTACCAGCAAATTTATACTGCCTGAAAAGTTTTTCTCCAAGTATAAATGCATTAAAATATGAAAAACCAGAATAAAACAAGAAAGAGCACTAATTAGCCCCTTGGCGTCCAAAGCAGGAAACAAAGCAACCAGTAAAGCGTAGTTTACTTGATGGGAACTGTCAGCATGGTTATATCTCTGACCAATGACACTGCATGGCTTTAACTACCCGTATAATATTATTCATGTTTCACATCGCTCAGTAGGATAGTATGGCCTTTGCTTTCCGGGTCCTTTGTCATTATACAACTCCGACCTCTGGTCTGCCTCTATGTGTGTTTATGAGCATGACGTGTGCTTGTGTATGTGATGTGTGTGTGATGTTGATGCTGATGTTAACACAGGCCCCAAGGGTATGATGGTGAGGTCAGGGACAATCCATTTAGCCTACTCACCCTGGTAATTATTCAGCATCAGTATCACAGAGGACACATACACACAAACTACAAAACAAACTAATGCACATTTAAGAGGGGGAGGCACAGGGAAAGGGTGGCAATGAGTGTAAGAGATTACAGTGCATAGTGTAGTGTAGCTGAATGCAAATGGTTGAGCTATCGACCTGCTAATAGGGCAGACTTGCTGCATGCATGTGTGTGTGTCATGGTTTGAATGTGTGTGTGTGAATGTCTCCCTGCTCAAGGCAAGGTGAAAGGTTAATTCAGGACTGTCGTTGGTTAACTCTCCACGCACATGACTCCTCCGTCATATTTGAACACATACACAGACACACATACACACACACATGCAGGCTCATGCCTTAGGCTCCCTTCATTTCCCCCAAAGCCATTTGTCCTTGTCTTCCCTCACACCTTCTGCTTAAAAATCACACAAACACTCAGTCTCAGACACATACACAGCCCTGAGCATCGCTGTCTGTGATGTTAATAAGGTGAGGGCAGTGTGTTTGGGGGGGGGGGGGGTCATGCCTGAATCATGACTCATAGCTCTGCTCCCTTTGCAACTGCTGCTGTCGGACTGTGTTTACCTGGCAAGCGCGCACACACACACACAGACACAGCGTGCCAAGGTGACCTTCACATCTTCACAAACACTTGCCTCAGACGCTGAGGTACGTGCACTCTCTCTGCCCTCTCTCTCTCTCTCTCTCTCTCGCACATTCTCATCCTCACACAGTATATCTCACATCCCACATGTGTGGCCCTGGGACAGATTATTGGATTAGTGTATTAAAAAACTTGACCTTTTTTTACTCCACCCCCTGCCTCACATTCTACCTTCCTGCTTTCCACTTTCCTTGACTCTGTCACCCCTCTCCTGTCCTCATCCTACTATTTGTCACCTTGTCCCCCTTTCTCAAACACTGGCTACATTCAAATCTTTAACTCTACCATACACATACTAATGATAGCATGTAGCATGTAAAGTTGTAAGAGTTGCAGAGTATGTGCAGTATTAATATATAAATTCACAATATGAAAAGTACTACATGTGAAAGGTATCAGTATGCATGCAGAACTCAGGAAAATATTGGGTAGCATGATTCTTTGCACCATGTTGTTCCCATAGACACAGCACAATCAGGGGACATTTTCTCAACAATATGACAAATAACAATGGGAGGACTTTAAATTTATGCTTTGCACAACTTTGTGACAAACATATAGAGATGAATGTAATGGCAACAAATCTCATCTTCTGGCATTAGGAAAGCTCCCCTCTGCTCTGTGTCATTAGGAAACAATTAGTCAATTAAGTGCTTAGTCAACAGACAGAAAATTACACAGCAACAATTTACCAAGTCATTTGTCACACAAAAGCTTCTCAGATGTGAAGATCTGCTGGGAACTCTGCATTCTGCACCAGAGTATATATTATGCCATACACATTTACATACTCCCCCCTCAGACTGGACATGTCTAGTTGTCTCTCTTTGACTCCTCTTTCTTCCCCACACTGTTTCTCTCTGCCCGCCTCCCCTTGTTGCTCTTTCCTCCATCCTCTCTGCTACCTGTCCCCTCCCAGAGCACAATACAAACTACCAGAGTCATGCCCTCCAACTCCTCAGAGAGTCCAAAGTGTTGGATGAGTCCTGACAGAGCAGACTGGGTGTAGAGGCCACTGTTTTAACAGCCATTACTGGGATAGGTGCTGACAGCTATGGTGCCTATGCATCCCTAACTCTTTCTCTCACTCTGTCTCAGCATTGGAAGAGAGCATGTTTGTGTGTGTGACGTGGGGGGGGGGGCAACGCTCCAATTAGGACACGGTGGAGGAGTGGCATTTTAACAAGGATAGTGATGACCACGGTGAAATTTGTTGTGCTGTTTGGGGAATGCTTTCGTTTCAAGCTCAGACCGATGACCACGTAGACAGACAAACACCTTCATGTGTGTCTGTTTTTGTTTGTCTCTCTCAAATAAAGGTAAAAGCAGACGGGGCTAGGTTCATACTGAGGCAAAAACATTCAAAACTGCATCATCAAAGTTAAAAAGCACCTCAAACTGAAAAGGAGAACAATTATGCAAAAAGCTGCAGAGATGAAAGAGGTATTGTATTACTTAGTGCATTGTTGTAGAGATTTCTGTTGTGACATTCAGGCAATTGAATAACTGAGACCAAGTCTGAATGCTAATTTGGTATTTTCATTTCAGTTATACTTTGCAAAGATCAGCTGCAGGATTACTCAAGATTTCAGTCCTTTCAACTTAATTTGTCAATATAAATCTAAATCTAAAAATGCTTACTCAGTTAGGTGGGTGTTGCATAGCATGAGCTTCAATCCAACTTATCTCTTTGTTTTAATTAAATGTGGCGTTTTTGCCTCTGGAGTTGCTTTGTTTCATGGCGATAAAGCTACAGAATGCAGCCACAGCACCTGGCATCATGAAAAACAATCAGCAGCTCAAGATAAAGGCCTGATCCATAATAATTATTGCACCTTAAACACAAGGGTTTATACTCCTATCTTTCTCCTTTGTTTTAATTTGGGGAACAGCCAGATAGAAGGCATAATAGACGGCTGCAATTACGAGAAAATTGTGAAACAGGATTATTGGTTAATGCTTCACATAGAGTGGAGCTGTCATTCACAGTAAGAGGGAATTTTTTTCAGTGCAGCAGAGGGATACAAGTGATGTAGGGTTATAATGTGCATCTCTGAACATTTTTCTTGTTACATTACCAACAAAGACTTTGTTTATTTACACTATATTAAGAATGTCATGAGACATGGATTTACAGGTAAATGAGATTACTTAGCAGGGGTAGAGCAGGGCAGAAACTGAATATCTTTCTCCCCAGTGGGCTTGATGTTCCCCGTGGTTAAAGAGACCTGTCTTGTCAAATCTGCCTGTGTCACAGACAAAACAAGACTAACAAATTCTTTCCTGTGTTTTGTTTTCAGCCTGAAGCAACACCAGCAGTAAGCCACCGAAACAAGCCACTCTGGAAAGAAGAAGAGATGAGGACAGAGATTATTGGAATAAACAACTTCAGAAAAGAGGACTTGTGTCAGAAACCGAGTATGAGAGAGTAGTGCAGAGTAACTAACAGAGTGTGTGTCTACGTATGTGTGTGTGTGTGTGTACATGGGTGTCATGGACATCCACGCCTGCATCTGCAATATGCATGTGTGGGTCATTGTGAGTGTGTTTATTTCTATCTTTGATCTAAAAATATATCTCTGAGATTTATCCAGCACCCAAGTGTTTGATATGAGTTCTCGACACCGACAGCTATCAGAGGAGCTGCAGCTGTATATTGCCATATAACTCCTGTGTGAACCACAATCCTAAAATTGAACTGATGTCGGTGTTTTACCCAGAGTGGTAATAACCATTACAATGATCGTCATAGAGCAGCAGTAATAATAACTCTGTAACTAGCGGTCTACCAAGTGCTCTGACAGTGATCCAAGTCTGAACACAGTCTGTTGTTTCTACATGCATTTCATATACAGTGACGCTGATGGTGGCACATGCACGGCTCACTTTCAGACCACTTGAGACCTACTCAGGCCCAAACTTTTAAATCCAAGGACAAGAAAACCCCCAATGACCTCAGTCATTATACACTGCATGAATTTCCACTTTAAATTTTTGGTTTAAAATCTTGTGCTGTCTATAATTGTAGTGTCACTATTTTCAGATGGTGGATGTGTCATTTTGAAATCCCATCTTTTCATATTCCAAATATTCAAAACCTGGAGATGTGGCATGGTTACAGTACAGAGGGCAGTAGAGAAAAGCAGCACAAAGCTTTTAAACTCCTTCTGAAGTGAGGGTCTGTGCAGCTTTGTGAATCACACTGTATACTGTTGGAAACATTCCCACAGCACTGAATACTGATGTCAGATGCAGTACGGAGGTGACAAAAATTCTCTTCTCTGTTGAGATAGGCGACATGTAGATAATATTTTTTTATTTTTCTGTTGTGGTGGCCAGAGGAAAAAAACACTTCACTCCCAATCAATGTAGCAGCCAATGTACAATACAACTGGGATGTAATTCAATGCATGCAAAAATGTAAAACGTTGCGTTCACTTGCCTTTTTAAAACCTATTGCTTGCGCATTTTTGGCAATAGCGCTGCTTTCTAGTGATAGCTTCGTAATGCATTACTGCATATGCTTGCACCTGAACAAAGAGGTCACCTTTTAGTACTGAACAGGCTTCTTTCCAACACCTAATTTATTTATCAAAAAACCCTTACATACCTAGGAATTAGACCACCCCTCCATCTGTAGTGTCTTCAGAGTGTCTGCAAAGTGAGCTTCAACAATGGTTTGTAGCACCATAAGATGAGCAAAGAGAGGACACGTTCCAGTTTCCTGTGCTGTCACTAAGATCGGCCCTGAGCAGCAATTTTCTAGGAGCTGGGAGAAGGACTAAGAAACACAGCACTCAGTGCTAAGCTATACTCTGCTAGTTCTTGTTGGTTCAAGCTCTGTGTTTTTGTTTTTTCTCTGTAAACACATTAAAATCTTTTTATTCTGTGCTTTGTTCATTTCAACATGAAGAGAGTGAACTATGAATGACCTGATTATAAATGTTTTTTCTTCTGCAGACATATGGATGAGTAATGGTTTTTATGCAATCACACTGTAGTATTAATAACCATAAAAATGTGGTTTTGAAGTGAAATAGTTTAACGAAGCAAAAAAAAAAGTGGTTTGTGTAAATAAGCGGTAGCTGCAGGCAAAGCTGGTCTTTTAAGAAGTACAAGAGTTTTGTATTCAATATGTTTATCTGCACTGAGCTACAGGTGATAAGGGAAATGTACTTCATATAGATATTATTATTTAAAAATATACAGATATGGTGGCAGTGAAATGAGAATAAACTGTATTTTGATGGGTTATGTTCTGAATGGAGAAGCCTGAGCTGAGGAGTCATGACGATGGACCAAAATCCAGCAGTGGAAGACAGTGAGAAATCATCCTTACTAAGAGGGATTTTGATAACAGCTATTTTCATGAGGACAAACACAATCATCGCAAAGACTGTCTCATGACTGTTTTGCCAGTGGATTCATAAAACAGCCAAAACAGCAGCACAGGTCTGCAGGCTGTTGGATTTTAACACAATGTCTAAAATTACCAACCTGTCAGTTGTCTGTAACGCCATAAGAAAAACACAAAAAACAAGAAGTCATTTGGCATTTTTGTGTGCATCATGACTGTTTTGATGACTATTTACACTGACTCTCTCCAGCACTGGTGTATTCACAATAGAAGTGGTGTCTGTGTGTCGTGCAGAGGATGACTGTGCCATGAGTCACATATTTTAGCAGATGTTACGTAATATATGACAGAGATGTATCTATGGGTAGGAATTCTGTGATACGATGCTTGTGGGTGGATGTCTGTGTATGTGAAGCTGTCAACTGCACTGGCAGTGGGAGACTCGCTGTGAGCTGTGTACTGTGAGCACATTTGTAAACACACCTGATGATGAATACAATGAAGATGACAACTATATCTATTTTCTCTTGCAAAATCCAGACCTGTGTTTTTCTTTTTCTGTTTATTTGCACCGCCATGTAGATGTGTGAAATTTGTTTTTACTGGCAGCGACCATCTGTTGCCACACATGCACTACCTCCAGCTTTGCAGTATCACCCACACTGTAATATCTAAACTATTATTCTTGTTAATCTGTGTCCTTTTTTTGGCGTTTAATATCTCAATCACTTATTTCCTTTCCAAACCTTCTTCTTTTTCTTAATTTTCTCTGACACAAACTATCATACAGCAACTGAGCAAAAGGTATTGTGTAGATTTATAAACAATATGAACAAGAAATATGAAATATCAGCTGGAGAATCCAGTGATAAATAAATATTTGCGGGTTTAGAACTGAACAAGTGAGTAATAAGATGGAACAAAAGTTCTGACTCTCTGGTGGTACAGAAAATACAGACATACTATGAAAATTAGAGACCAACACCCATTTCTTTGTTTATAATACACTATTTTTTTATTATTTAAAATTCTATTTATTATTTTTACATAGCTATTTTTGATAACATTGGTTATTTAACATTACTACTTTTAGGAATTACATGGTTTGCAACAATGTAGCACTGATATCATGAGAAATTAAAACACTTTTATGAAATATGATATTGAGCTTTGAGGAAAACAAGCAGAAGCACTACTTGAGTGAGGCAATTGTTTAAACCGTCATCTAGCATCTTGTCTCATGATCTAAATTGATCATAAGACAAGCTGCATCAAAATCTTTCTGAATCAGCTCAGCAGGTGGCAATAATTCACTGATCACATCAAACATTTGCCTTGCAGTGATTAATCATCAGAGTACATCGCAATCTTGGGAAACAAATTCTCCAAGGAAACCATTACCTGATCATATTTTATTAAGATTTTATTAAGAATGTGAGTGTTCTTTTACCTGTCAATGCTTTTTGTTGGATGAAATATGTATTGGTAATGCTGTTTCCAAATAACCTCAAACATTTTTTAACATATTAGCACAAATATATCTTCAACAAGCTGAAATCAGCTCATAATCTCGATCATGCTGATGCGCTTTTCATGCCCTAATGTACAGTACACCAAAAATATCTCATTCTTTTTTTTCCTTCTGGCTGTTGCTGCAGCCTTCGATTCATAATCACTATCACACCACAGGTTTAGATGTACTCCTATAGACTTAGCAGCATTTGTACTGTTCCTGTGGGAACACTGGAGTGTCTTATACACACACACACACATAATGCAGACTTCACCATGGTGACAACTCATCACTAATTCATACAGAAAAATAGGAAGCACATGAAAAGCGATCTGAACTGTGTGTGTGCTGCTCTGTGAACCTTGGATGTGACTTGTGTTGAATTAAAAAAAGCTGATTAAAATGTTGGAAAATAAAAAAGTAAATACACACAGTTTGCTCCAATCGAGCAATTAGCTTCAAAGCTTAGTTCTCTTGACAAAGTTTCCATAGTAACATTGGTGTTTCTGCTAGATGAGGAAAGAGAGGGGCAGAAAATTTGGGGTATGCTAGGAGCATCATCACAAAAAACATACACACGCCTTCTTTAAAATCCCGAGGATAATAACCCACTGAATTTCCTCATGAGCACAGTTAGACTTATCTGCACAAAATCTCTACAATGGAGCAAAATGTTTATCTTCTTTCTTCTAAATTCCTTGAATGGAAACCAAACTTGTTATTTATAAAAAAAAAAAAACAGAACAGTAAATGCATAAAAAACAAGTGCAAGAGAGGGAAGAGAAAGCAGTAGGAGGGAGAGGAAATCAGTGCGAACAGGAGATGCTGTGCACTCTTAATGGCCCACTGTAGTCAACAGGAGATGAGCTAAATAAAACATTAAAGCTGGTATTATGTCATTTCCACGTCTGCGTACCATAAGTCAGTGGGTGTGAGAATACTAGGCCACCGCTCCACTTAGCCCACAGTAGGGCATGTTATCTTGGCTCATCCATATTCATGACCCTATCCCTGTAACCCCACGATCTGCTGGGATGTGTTTCTGCGAAGGTAATCTCTCTACAGAAGGTGCAGTTCACAGCGCTGCTTCTTGAACTCCCTCATTTGAAACGTTAGTGTGGCTCAGCCTCACTGTAGAGTTTACACTGAATTAGCTGTGGTAATTGATTGTGTAATCTTTCCAAAACACATGAAGGAGTGTCACTGAGCCACAGTAATGGCAAGAGAACCAGTAGATTGGATGTTACAGTTTTCTGTGTGTGACCCCAGACAACCGCATCATTATAGCATTTGTTGAAAATGTCAAGATGGAGATTTTTCTTCAGTTGACATTTTAAAGGACATATGGGGTACAGGGGTTGGACAACAAAGAGAAAAAAATCTCTCTTCCAGAGGGGATAGTGGAGTGATGATTTCCTACTGTACAGCACAGTCTCTTTATGAGAATGAAGCAATTGTAAACACTGAGTCACCTCTCCTGACAACTGGTGAATGGATAAACAAGAATGGCTTTCAGGGGAGAAACAACACTGGCTGTTAAAATTTCTGAACTTCTCTTTGATTCAATGATACTTTCATTTAGTAGAGTAAAAACAATTCCTGCCTGTTGGAAAAGGTTACACTGATAGTGTAGGTGTAGAGAGTGATATCAATTCATGAAAAAAGCCTCCAAAAATGATCACAAACAACAAGCACAGCAGAATGTTTCTTTTTGCCTTGTTACATAAATACACCGTTCCACAAATCAAAAGACAACACACTTATAGTTTAGGCTTCTCTCACTTCACCTGTCACATGTTGTGTCTGCATGCTCCTAACTGGCTGCTACCATCAACAGTGGTGATGTGACCCCAGATAGCCCAGTAGCAACAGATTTGCACGGTGCCACTCTGCTGCATGCAGCAGGCTGTTCATTGTCAGAGCCTGTCAGAGCATCCCTGTCAAAAATCACTGTCGTGGTCACAATATTCTGCCCCACAGCCCTTGCTGGCATTTGAGGCAGTGTATCACAGGCTGGCAAGTGACACAAGCAGCTAGACACATATGCAACACTGAATGCATCTGCATCAACACCAAAGTACTTGTGGTGTTGTGCTAATTCTTGAAGGCAGAAATTGGGTATCTAACATCTCTGCAGAGAAATGGCTGATTTATTCCTGCAGGACTACAAGCTGACCTTAGACCTGGCAAAGACTGCCTGTCCTTTTAAAGGTCAAGGCAGCTTGACCAGGTGACAAGGACACACCATGAATGCACAGAAAGAAAGAGAGAATAAATTGCACAGTTGTCTTAGATTAGACTTTTTTTAATTGACAACATGCTGTCAAAACTCCAGATAGTTTAGCAATAAATTAATTCAATCTTGCAGGGAAAGATTTCTGTATTACTTTACTTTTATACTTTTTCACTTTTTATTTATATTTTATTTATTTTATTATATTTTATTTTTTACTATAGTTACTTTTTTACTTTTTATTACTTTATATTCTGAAAACAAAAGTGATAAAAGTGGGTTATGTCTGTCATAAGGCACTAGTAGCATTCTGCTATGACATTCAAAACATAGCTGCACTGCAAAAGATAAATCTCAAGTCAGTTAAATCAGGAAATCATTTTTTGTTCATTATTTTTCTGAAAATGTTGTTGCCAGCATCAGTGTAATAACAACAATCACACATCTAATGTCAATAAAATAAATTTCATGGCAATCCATCCAACATTTGTTGAGACATTTCACAAAAAAAAAAATCACATGCTAACCTCATGATGGTGCCAGAGGAGTCAATGGATCACCAAAGTCATTTGGATTCATCCACTGGGGACCATGAATGTCTGCAAAAAAAGCATGGCAAACTCCTCTGAAAGATATTTTGGACAGTTTGGACCACAGATGGGAATTGGCATCCCTAGAGCCATGCTGCTAGCAGGCCTAAGAGTAGATTTTAAACCAGTACCTAACAGTCATAGTATCAAAATACTGTATTTATTCACTTTTGAAGGAAAACAAAATTAAAGACTCAACAGTAGAACAATTGGTTTGAGTGACTCGTAGAGCAATTTTATATCCAGCTGAGTTCAAGGTCAAATGAAACATTAAAGATGAAAAAAATAGCTAAACTAAAGTCAAATACTGTGTTTGCATGGATGCCCCTGTTGTAAATTTGTGTCCTATCTGCTTTTGTGACCAAGGCCGATTATTATGTAACAATGAAATTATAGCATGAGTAACCCTGACAGATTACTCCACTATTTTTAAGCTTTAAAACAACGAGGCTGTAGCTCCAGTCAAGCAGAGACATTGTTTTGGCCTCTGCTATAATCCAAATCTGTCTCTTGCTGTTTCAAATGAGGAAGCTTTGCCAAGTGCCAAACACTCCTCCAGTAAAAAGCTTTTTGCTGTTCCTTTCCTTTCCCTGGCCAGAGAAGCTTTAATTAAAACTCTGATCTGACACATTCACTTTCAGCGTTTCAGCCCCTGACTGCACCAATGTATACTAAAAGGTGTGTGTCTTTGTGTTTGTGCATGCAACAGTATTCCAAGCAGATGTCTGTGCATGTGTGTGGACATGCAGGAGATTTTTTTTTTTTTTTTTTTAATTTGGCACATGGCACACATTTATGTGTAAAATTTGTATGTCTGTGTCTATGTGAGAGAGATTTATGTGAGCGTTTTGGCAAATAGCATTCACAGTGTGCATGCACCCTTAAAAAATTCATTACAAGATGCATGCTCCATCTAAAATCTATTTCACCATCTGGAGACTTTCATGACAAATCAATCTTGTTTGTTCAAAGGAAAAGTCATTCAATTTGAATAAAAAGGGATCTGTTCGCACACTGCAGGCAAGTTAACGGTAGATACAAGAAAAAAAAAAATTAATTTACCATCTACAAAAAACAATTTATCTGATAGTCAGACAGTTGCTCCATTGCTCTATTTGCCACATTCCTACATTAAAAAAGAGGGATTGAGTCTAGGAACCTCACAGGGATGTCCCACAATACCTACACTCTATCCATAAACTGGGCCAGTGAGGCAGCATTTGGCCTGATACTGTATGTATCTGGGCCTCGACTCAGGAGGGGGACAGATAGAGTAATAAGTCTGTCTGTCAGCTGACGCCTACATCTGATGGTCCCCCCCCCC
The DNA here is from genome assembly GCF_001640805.2 of Lates calcarifer. Lineage (NCBI taxonomy): Eukaryota > Metazoa > Chordata > Actinopteri > Centropomidae > Lates > Lates calcarifer. The sequence continues at coordinate 8,400,312 of NC_066848.1, forward strand.
GTGACTGCTGTCATCTTAACATCCTGCTCCCAGCCTGCAGAGCACACCCCAAACCATGGATCTAAATCTGTAACCAGCATGCAGACAAACACACATACATGCACAGACAGCCTGTCTGTAGCTGACATTAGGTTGTTACAGCTAACAGGCAGCTAGTCAGGTGCTTTGTATCCCTGTCAACCAACTGTCTCTTCATGTCCATTTGTAATAAATAAAGAATCAATAAATGCTGAGGCCAATGCGCATTGGCCTGATTATATCTATGAATTTAAAGGCAAAAATCGCAATAATCAATGTCAACAAAATCAACATTTTGAAATTATTCTTGTTCCATTGAAGAGATACTAAGGTTTTAAGTGTACTATGTTGGGGGGCTTGTTCCACTTAGTTTAGACACCCTTACTTGAATTTAGGTTTGTCTTCATCTTTTTGACAAGGTGGCAGCAAGACTATGTATCAAATCCAGACTATACCATTAAGCACATTCTAGATACAAATTTTTTATAGTATATTTATACAAATTATACAAGATGTGCACCAACAGATGGCAATCTTTGGAAGGGTGCTGTGAATTAGTCTTAAAGTAAAAGCAAATGTTCTTTGAAAAATACAATGTTTGAGTCTTAATCTTTTAGCTGGAACCAGCTGCTCCACTTTCAGTCTTAATTACATCATGAGAGAATAGCATCAATCAACACCACACTTAAGAGTCAATCAAAACTGAGTAGACATACTAACATTTTTAAGTACACTTAATTCTGTCAATTTTCTAGTGTTAACACATTAAATACTAAAATATCCAGCTAGAATTAGGTTGTATATTACTGTGAAACTGGGACACAGCTCCAATTTTAACCTTAAAAAAAATTCTGAACTTCATGCAAATTAAACACATGCTACATGTACCTGATGTTTCCAATGGCGGTTATATCAGTGCAAACCTGTCTGGGTATGGTGACTTTCATGTATAATGTCAGACAAATCAGACAAAACCTGATCCTTGAGCAGAAACACCAAGAAATCCACAGTTTCAATTAAGAGTTCCAGCTGAGCAGAAAATTACCTTACAATAAGGAACACAGACCAAGCCAGGTGTGCACAGTAACAGCTTTTTTTAAGGTAAAAGAATCATGGGAGTGTGAGAGAAAGAGATAGACAAGGGGGGTGATCAGGCATATTAAGAGGATGCATAGCTGTATAAGAATAATATGTAAAATGTGTGTTTCAAAAACGTCTAAGACAGTAAGTTGAAGGATAGTAACACATTTTCAGTTGTTTTCGCTTTTGTATGCCAGCATACAGTTAATAAAAAATGCTTGGCATGGAGGACGGTGAATTAAAAAGGCTACAACTCCTACTCTGTTCATCTGAAGTGAACGTAAGCACCCATCAATTGAAGCTGAAATCATTACAGTGAGTCAGTATGAAGCCCTTTACTATATGGTTCATATGTTTAAGGCTTTAAAAGTTCCATAAAATGAATAATTAAACACTGAAATGGATGAGCTCTACTCACCCTCTAACGATACACAACCCCTCTCTCTAAAACAGAATCAGTGGGTCTTGGCCTTAATCAGGCACGGTTGTATAAATGAACCAGATGAGACACAGTATAATACAGAGCCATTAGGACACTAAAATGCACTTAGCCTTCATTAGAGGAAGAGAAAGTGGGTAGTGACTGCATAGCAAGCAAACTCATCTTTTGTGCTAGTAAATGTAAAAGGCCATGGAGTTAACTGGGCTGAGCTCCCCATGAGGAGCGATATATAATCTTTTAGGTCACAAACCAGAGGGCGGCTGTCATCACAGTCACTGTGGGATGAAAAACACTGCAAGGGTTTGAATAGACTGCTAATATATCTCAGATCCCTAGGGTGGATGATGCCATTCGTCCTAAAATCAGCGGCTGTTTTGACGTCTGTGCGAAGGCAGTTGACAGTTTGCACATGTGAGTCACAAGCGTCACTTCTTGTGTGTCAACACAACAGAACAAAACAAAAATTATGATGTGAGTAATAATCAAAATGGAAATGACTTAAATAGCAAGACTGCCTTGAAAAGTTTGCTGAATATTCTTCAAAACAATGACAACTGATATGAACGAAAACGTATACATGCACTGGCATTCATGCTCCTGTCATCATCAGAAAATGCACACACACACACACACACACACACACATACACGACAGGTGCCATCTTTCTGAGTAAAAAGATCCTCAGAGACTAAATCTGACCATGTCAGCTTAAAGGCATTATGGCTACCTCACTGTACAAAGCTGCAACAAGGTCACTCTGACCTTGAACAACAGCTGCAATAACATCAGTTAAAATAAATCTCACATGTGACTGACTTTAAATTCTCTTGTAAGACAATGGAGCATTCATGTAATTTGTTTATTACCATTTGTACAATAATGATGGTAAAACAGCTCATCAACGACAGCATGATTATGTGATTACATCCTCTTTTCAGCACACAAAGGACTAATTGCAAGCATCTTTTGCCAATCAGGCCTTTCATTTAAAGATAACTGTTTGCCAACAAGCAGTAAACAGATGTATTCATCTGAAAACAAAACAAGATGCTTGTTACCCTGGGTTTTGCAAATGCAGCTCCGTCTGAAAATCTGCATTAAAACAACTCTGTCACAAAAACAGCCCCCAATCAACTTCTCAGTCACAGCCTACTTAAGATTCTGATCACAGAATTGTGGGAAATTGCATCACGGCTGCATATGTGACAGGTGACAGAGCAGCAGAGAGACACTGAGTCAGACGGATGGACGGGGATGGTAGAGGAACTGTTAGTGATTGGACCAGTTACCCTGTGGGTACAAACACCAACATAGAGCAGGCGTGAGAGTGGAAAGGAAAGTATGTTTTTGCATTTCAGTTTCGGCCACACACAGGTTTTCTATTAGATGACAGATGACACGCTTCACACCCTGCATACTGCAGATATCACTCACCAAAACCCCCACCTCCACCTCCCTCCTCTATTTCACCTCTCCATCTGGCTACTGCCTCATCCCAATTTTACCCCCTGTCCACCATCACTGCCATCCCCCCAACATACATCCATACATTGTCTATTTCTCTGTCAGCGTGTCTTCCTTTCCAGCACTGAAGCTCTAGCCAGGTATGTTAATGAAGTTAATCGGATTGTCGCCTGCAGGGAAGCAGCACAACTCTCACAAAGTTCCCAGTTAATTTTACCTTAATTCAATCAGCAGCAGCCTGTCCTCCTGCATTGTGTGTGTGTGTGTGTGTATGCAAAACTATGGAGTGTGTGAGTGTTTGTGTTTGTGTCTATGCGTTTGGACGCATTTTTTCTCCCTAAGCCACATTACCAGCAGTTTGGCAGAAATTAGCCATAATCATATTAGCCGCTCTCCATCCTCGTCTGCCTCGAGCATAAATGTGGGACAGAATTAGCAGCAAGTTTCTTTCCCAGTTATCTTGCTCCTGTGATCAACTCTCCTGACAAAGACAGCAGCTTAAGTGTTGACAAAGACCACCGAAAGGTTGTCTAAGTGCTGACAAAGACACTCTTGACACTGGAATTTAATACCACTGAATTGCCACTCAAGACATTTGAAATCTCAAATGTAATGACCTTGTCTCGGCTTGTCACCGTGTCCACTCAGTAATGACATGAATCAGGTGGTGGGACAGTGGCATTAACTCCACCATGCTGCCATGCCTAGCTAAGAGGAAACCCCCCTGAGGATCACGTGGCCCAGAGAAAAGGGTGTCACGCATTTCAATTGCTCAAAAGTCACCAACACATCCGCACTGCATACCATTGTCTCACCATGGTCCTTCACCCTGTGGCCTTGGTCCCCACTGTGTAAGTGTGTGTGGACATGACTGAGGTAGTTCACTATGTGCCAGATTTTATAAACACCAGCAGGTCTCTCCATATTTATTCTCCCCTGACAGTGACCTTGCTGCGCTGTCTCCACACTGTCTCCACCTCCTGAGTCTGAATGCCAGTGCTGTCAATCAAACACACTTCTCACCTCCCCCAGCGCTACCTTAGGGACTATTCTAATGAGGTCTATGTTGGCATTATGGGACAAAAGGCTGTCTATGAGACTGTTTCATGCAAGGGCAGTCATTATGATGTGCATGTGGAGAGAAGCTATCAGCTATCAGTTTTCAATACACAATGCTATAGATATGTTTCATTCAGTACCAAAAAAGTATTAAGTTTCAATATCCAGCTGAGCATACTGCAGGCATTTACCTCATCTGGCCATTTTTAACTCAAGTTTAATTTGTTGTCACTTTGTCTCCTTTAAGGCTCAGTTTCTGCTGCCAAAAGTTGTTTGGGGACACTTGGCATGAGTGTGTGTTCCTGGATCTGCAGCAACAAACGGTGAGACAGAAGTGCCAGCTGTTTGCAGTCCAGGCATACAGACGAACAAGCTTCCCGGGAATTAGTGGTCACATTGGTATAAAACACACACACTCAAACACACACACGCTCACTCTCCTTCCCCTGACAGCAAAGTCTGAGATAGACACTCAAAGAGGATTTACTGTTGCAGTGTCAAACCTGCTTCCCATTTCCCTTTTCTCTGATCTTTTTACAAACTCACACATGTACACACATGACTCTCATGCATGCTTGCACACACTTGCACCATAAACTGAATCTTAAAGGTGGTCGATCAAACATTTAATTTTCCTCCAGTGCTGACAAAGGCCTCTCACCAGTGAACAGAGACAAGCTGCTTTTATCGACTGGCGTCCAGAGGGCCCCGGCAGCTATTATAGCAGCAATGAGTGACTGGCCCAGTCAATAGAGTTTCTATTAGTGGACTGCTCCCTCAGCCCCACGCCAGCACACACACACTGAGAGCGAGAGAGAGAATGGAAGAGAGACCTGGGGGCTGTATGAAGGTCAGGAAGGAGCAGCAAACCCCCTGGAGGAAATGCGTTGTGTGTGAGTAAGAGTGTGTGTGAGAGGAGACCAGGAGTAGATCAATAAGAGGAATAAATAGGCACTGACACCAGGCTCAGATATCAAAGACATGGATGCTAGCAACTGCTAAATACATGAATAAGTCCTTGCTCATCACATATGCATGCAAAAACACACAAGATTATTAGATTGACACAGCAGTAAAGAATACATTTTATCTGCCAACAATAACATGTTTATAGGATCCCAACACAGTAACAAATGACCTTAGCTCTTATATACAGTACACACTATGCAAATGTGATGGCAGGGCTTCAGTGACCTTGGTCTTGCCTGCCTGAAGCAAATTTAGACTGATCTAGATGAGCTGTGAGGTGCTCATGCTGCTCCGCTCTAACAGAGGGAGTAATAGCCAAGGCAAACACCCTCATTCATCTCTAAGCATCTCACATAATACCACCTATCATTAATGATGCTACACTGCTTAAACAGACAAAGATTAATCTGTCAGCATAGGAGACAGACAGAGAGAGGGAGTCGAACAGAAAAACAGCAAGGAGCAGGAGCACTTTGGACTTTGACTTAGGCCAGTGTTAGCAAGGGTTCTTGTGATTTAAATTTCGTCATCAGGGCAGGGAGTATGCAAATCTCCACAAACCAACTGTACATTAGTTCTCCTGTTGTAATTGAGTGCCCGCACACCGCTTTCTCTCTGCTCTTTTTTTGTATGTTTTTGCGCCAAGTGCAGCAGATAGAGCAGCTCTTCCCCTTACATGGATGTCACCACTTTGACTTGATTTCATAGTGCACATGGGCAGAATATGTAATGATCTACACATGGATGGAAAATGTCGTCCAAGCTGACTCCAGTACAAAAAACAACTCTGCATCCATCGTGTCTGCTGCTGTCCATATATGCATCTGCAAGCAAGTATAACTAAAGTTTTACGCTCCATGCAGTGGTCACGGTGGCATTTCAGTCCATGTAGAGATATGTTGGCTAATGCAAAATGTTCAAAATCACAGTGAGTCTTCACACTGAAATACTGAGATTCTTTCCATAAATAAATCAACTGATAAGGCATACCATTAAAAGGAAATTGCTTCAATAAAAAAGATATAAAGGAAAACAAAACAGGAAATGTTCAAGGTCAACCACACAAAGGGAAAAAGCCAAGGTCTTAAATAAATGTGTGAGGTTGGTTTAGCACTGAAGGCAAAAAGGAAGCAGCCTTTAATCTGTTTTTCCTTTTTTTCCTTCACATCAGTAGATTAGTGCAGACTATTTACAGTACAGACCAGCTTGGTCAGATCCAAAGAAAATTAAAACTGAAGAAAAAATAAATAAAAATAACAGGGAACTTCCATACTGAAGATGGGGGAAAGGAAACAGACGAGAAAACAACTCTGCTGTGTCCCATTCCAGTTTGGCAGTAGACAACCACTGTGGAGGAAGCTTCATATCCTTTATATAGACAGTAGTTCCTCCTATTCTTGGAAATGACAATTAGACAACTACTTAACTTACTGCAGTGATTTATCCACTACCTAATAGATAACGATTATAAGTTAACTGTGGAAAAACATTACTTAATATGTTAATAAAAGTAAACAACCTCAGACTGCCCAAAATCAACATATCTTCTCAACAAATCAAATCTCATCTATACTCATGGTTTGGCAGTTCCTTGGTCCAAACTAATACAGTCTAAAGGACAGGTGAGAAACACAAAAATTAAATCAAGTAAGTAGTAGTTTAGTAACACATTACTAAAACTGGCAAAGGCTTGTGATACAAAATAGATGTGAGCATTTGGAGAAGCAGAGATAGGCTGAATCGTTGTGAAACTGCCATGTCTCTAAAGCTTCTTGATCTTGCAGTGTTCAAGACAGATGCCCAAAGTCTGACCAGCGGTTTCAGTCAGAAGACATAAAATGTCAAGGGGATTAGGATACAAAGAAACAGATTTCTTGATCTTGATCTTCTCGTCCTTCTCTGTCTCTCTAATGTAGTGTTTCTCTGTGTGTAGAGCAGTGAGCAGACTGAGACGTGTCACCAAAAACAATTTGTCAAAAAGCCCATTTCTTATTATTTTTTTATGCTTAGAAACTGCTGCTTACTACTGCGTGAAGCATGCGCAGTGTTCACTGCAGTGCTGAAAATGGGGACAATACAACATCCTTGTTCTTGATGTAATTACAATGAATATGCATTTACTTTCAGATGCCATGTATGTTCCGTTTACACATAATCGGAGGAGGCAGCAGCACAGCTGAACACAAGGACAAACTAAACACGAGTAAAATTAGGAAAGACACAGAGGAGAAAGCTTTCTCTTTCGTCTGAATTTGCTGCGACAGTCACCAAGAGCTCAGATGCTGTGTACATACAGCTGCAGACATGACTTATACTAAAAGAACAGCTCTCCCCAAAGATAAAATGCAGTCGGTGTCTGTGATGTAGTCACTATCTACTCCCTCAGAGTAAATTTAAAAAGTCCATTGAAGTTCGTTACACCCCTATTAATCACATCCCTCTGAAACTTATGACATAATGAGGAAACATGAAATTATTAGATGAATGTTGCAGAACATGTTTGTTTTACTTACATAAAATGAGATGTTTGGAGAGATTTAATGAACATTTTTAGACAAGGCTGAAATGAAACCTCAGAAGAAAACCATGGATCTAGCATCTGCACAGCAGCATCACCCACTGTAGATTTCTACAGGGACATATTGAAGCCCAGATTTGATTTGTGCTTGTCAGTGTCTCCAGGAAATCCATATTTGTGCAGTGCCTGAAGGGAGCTGAGGTGGGACAAACAGAAAAACAGCTAAACAGCTAAAAACCAAAAGAAATTACAGATACAAGCAGCTGTAATGAGTTTCCTGGACGTGATGACTTGGCTCCCTCTTAGGGATAGGGTAAAGGATGACATACAAAAGGAACTAGGAAGTACAATCCACACTTAATGATGCCAGCTGAGGTGGTTTGGGTATCTGGTAAGGACATCTATCAGATGCCTCCCTCAGGAGGAATTTTTTGCAGTGGGATCAGCCTCTGGGGTAAAACACTGGAGAGATAACACATCTAATTTAGCTTGGGAATACTTGAGGATCTTCCAGAAAGAGCTGGAGGACAGGGCTGGTGAGAGGGGTGGCTGGCCTACCCTACTTAACTTGGAGGAATGGATGTAAATCAGGAAACCGGTTTGAGGTTTTCTACCAACTACAGCACAGTCTTAGGGCATTTTCAAACCTATAGTTCATTAGCTCCGGTCCCAATCAGTGAATGTTGGTAAATAGCTGCATTTTCCCCTTGGTTTGACTTATTCTTACACAAAGAAATTAAAGTGAATCAAAATGCATCATTAAAAGCCATGTGAGGAGAACGTTCTCTCCACCCATTGGTGTCTGGGGTGGAAGAAAGAAAGTAAACACAGGATGGAAGGAAGGTCCTATCTGCCCTATCAACAAGGCAACACGTAGCTATAGTTGGTGCCTCTGAGATGGAGCTAGTTCCAATTCAGGGGCTAAATTTTGTTTGTCTAAGTTTCAAGACAACTGTGAGAACTGTGAATAGAACATAATTAAAATATTTATATTTTACATTTTTATCTCATTTTTAACTTCTCAACCTATGCCTTTATATATTGCACATGAAAGCCAGGATTTTCTCTGGTCTCAAAGGGGTAAATCTACTGAGGAGTTTGGTATGCGTGTGTAATCACAGTGGTGCCAGTTGGACCACCAAGACATTTAAAAAGGAGGAAAGCTAGATGGGAAGTGGAAAGATGAAGATGACTGACAAATACAACTTTGTCCTCAAGGTTTTGTTCATTCAAGTGTCATTACTCAAACTCTGACAGATATGATGGTTAACACATACACTGCTGCTGCAAGCACACATAAATACTCAAACACTGATGATAGGTGCACACTAGTAAAGTACAACGGAAGTGATGTGACTGTTGAGACATAAAACATTAGCATTCAGATGTAATTCACACGTCCCTTCACAAGAATAAATCACACCATTCCAAACACTTACAAACACAATGCAGCTATAGAATTTATGCAGTGCTGAAGCTAAATTGTTGTGTTGCTGTATATTTACAAGCATGCCACAGATAGAGTTCCCAAACTCACTCTCTCCCCTTTTGCCTCACATAAACACACTTTCATTCCACAGTCTCTTACATGCTCTCAGTAGCATTTCTTTGTGTGCACATTCCTCCAGGCCAAGACGTTAGCACCAACCTTCTGACAGCTTAATCATGCGTACAAAAATGTGACAGACTCAAATTAGAAGGACAAGCCAGGAACACAGACTTCACAGGACTTTTCAACTTGTCAGATCCTTATGCTTCATTAACACAAGAACCTTACCAAACACATTGTGCACACCCCTCACTCACTCTTTGTATGTGCACAGTATGTGTCATCATTTCAAGGACACTGAGCCAAGTCTTCTCACCCTTAGGTGGTTTAGATAGTTTGATAGTTTTTGTAGAGGATTATTATGCTCTTTGAGAGAGTGATTTCTGACCAGCATATGCATATAAGCATAGCCATATATGACTAATATGTTATCCAACATACCGAGGGGAAAAAACAAAACTGGAAAACTCTGAATATGCATCTGAAATAAAGGAAATTATGACAATTTGGAGCTCGTAGTATCGCAGTGAGTAAGTTCCTCATGCTCTTGCTAGCTCAACGTCATGTCATAGCACACCTCATTACTTTCTGCAAGTTTTTGCAAAGTCATCAAGTGCAAAGTCAGCACATGGAAAGAACACAGACCAGGACAGTTTGAAAATAAAATTCAATGATCTAAATTTGGTTGTGTGGTAAAAGACGCTGCCACTGCAGATGGTACTCTTTGCAGTATGAGGTTGTTTATTTGTGCATTCAATTGGAATATTAAAACCCCTGACAGGTGAAGTGAATAACACTTATCATCTCATTACAATGCAATGTCCTGCTGAGAGACCTTGGGTCCTGGCATTCATCTGGATGTTGACACATACTGCCCCTCTAAAGACTGTTGCAGACCAAGCACACCTTCCCATGGCAACAGCACTGTTATCTTATATTGTGTAGGTTCCCCTCATGCCATTAAAACAGCTCTGACCCATTGTGTCATGGAAACAGGACCTCCAGGGGTGTCCTGTGGTGTCTGGCACCAGGACTTTGGCAGCGGATCCTTTCGGCTGGGGAGTGGGGCCTCCCCCAATCTGACTTGTTCCAGCACATCCCACAGAGCGTGGATCACTCTAGGGTCTGGGGAGTGTGAAGACCAGGTCAATGCCTTAAGCTCTCCAGCCATTTCTGGGCAGTTCTTGTTGTGTGCGGGCACACCGTCCTCCTAGGGGAGGTGTCTGCCATTGGGGAGTGCTGTTGCCATAGGAGTGTGCTTGGTCAGCAACAATGTTTAGGTGGATGGTACTTGTCAAGTAACATCCAAATGAATGCAGGGACCCAAGGTTTTCCAGTAGAACACTGCATTGTAAGGAGATGATCAATGATACTTACATCATCTCTCAGTGTAGTAATGTGGTTGATCAGTGTATGTGCACAGTGCAGAACAGCTGTGTCTGACTGACTGCATGGGACAGCTGAGACCACCCACTGCTCAATCACATCCACTGTCAGCGATCAAACGCAGATTTAAAAAAAAAAAAAAAAAAAAAAAAAAAAAAAAAAACAGGGCGATCTGAAAATATAAACAACTGGCCAACCTTGAGGAGTATTATGGAAATTTATGTCGTTGATGACAGTCTTCTCAAGAATACAAACAGACAGGGAAAGCGCATTGAGTCCTGGTTGTAGGACTGAAGAGCCCATTCTAAAGCTCAGCTGTGACCGCAGCACAACTAACAGCACTGACAGTGGTTGCCTGTGCTCCTCTAAGAGGCAGAGTACACCATCACTAATCATAAATCCCACCTCAGCAGCTCAGCAGCTCAGCAGCTCTCTCATTATGGAACACTAACGGCTGTTGTGCCCTGCTCAGGAAAGTTGGGGGGTAATTGTTGTGGGTGTGGGGGTAATCCTTGTGCTTTCGAGCCAGTTTCCAAACCCCGATTGGCTTGGCAAAGAGATAGGGATGCTGTGAGCAGCAGGGATTGTGTATGAGTCTGTAAATGAAGGCGAGAAGGAGAGGGCAGGGAGGAAAAGAGACAGAAGGATGGAAGAATGATGAAGCATAGGCTCCAGAAGAAAGAGAGAGAGAGTCAAACTTAGACAGAGGGGTGGAATAATGGAAGGATGAGGCATCAGCCAGATGGAGGGGAGAAAGAAAGTTATGAATAGGAAGAGAGAGCATGTGCCACACATGCACGTGCCAGTGCATGTGAAGTGTGTGCATCTGTGCTCGCTTGCCTGCTCTAGTGTGTGTGTGCACCAGACTGAGTAAGCCTCCCTTTATTTGCTGTAAGGATTAAGAGGACAGCTTCAGCACAAGCACATTCTCGGGTTTAACGCAGTGCCACACTGAGGCACACTCACAACTAGGGGTGTGTGAAAAAACTGTGCACACAGCCACACAGCTGCAGAAATGATGAGCACATTCAACAGCTCTTGTTGAAGGCTCCAGCACAGGATCAGAAGTGAAGACAAAGACAGTTTAATACACTCAGCGGGGTACTTTGAAGGCCAAGACATACTGTTGACACTTCAAGCGGGCCGTGATGTGATTAGCATTGGTGTCCTGCAGAAATTTCATATCTCTGATTTTGAAATTGGGGGCTGCTGAACAAAGTTTCTTCCATCATCTCTGATAGTTTCTGTGTTTCCCTGAGGCAGGACTGCTGTGCTGCTGCTGCTGCTGCGTGACGAAGCTTAACCCAGTATGGTCATGCAGGTCAAACACTATCATACCAATTCCCTGGGTTTGAGTAGCTGCTAATCTCAGCTGGCTCGGGACTGGATTATCCAATTAAAAAACCCTGACCCCTGAAATGACCCACTCAGCACCAAGCACAGAGACACATACAACTGCCACTACAAGAGATAAAAGGACCAGGATTGGCTTTTTGGATAGCAGGTAGATATTGGGAAGATTTTCAGTAATTACTTTCTGCACTATGTTGCAGATAAAGTGGGTGAAATTGTACCTAAATTCATTTTATTGAAAGGATTTCTTTTAATCTCAATCATTTCTCAGCCTCAATTTTAAATGTACACTGTCTGGTTTCAGTTCACATTTAAGTTTCAAAGCATTTGAACATTTCAAAAGGAACATCCTGAATTTAGGCTTTGAAATACAGCTGATTACTTGATTAATTATTTAATTAATCATTTAATTATATAATATTATATTATTTTCCTATTAAATCATTAAATTACATTAAAACTGAATGTCCTTGTCCTTGGGTTCTGTACCACTGATCGAGCAAAACAAAGACTATGAAGATGTTATGTTCAGCTCTGATTAATTGTCATAGGCATTTTTTCAATTTTATAGCCTAGCAGTTAATCAAAATATAACATACAGATAAGTCAGCAATAAAATAATAACTTAGTTGTACATAATTTGAAATTTGTTACTATTTTTACACCATGGGAAAATCTGATTTGTTTCAGTGAGCTTTCACTGCCACCCCTTCTAATTGTGACAATTTGATTTATGATGTCAGTGTAGAGCTTCATAGCTTCATAGAGTATGAACAGAAAAATATATATATATATATATATATATATATATATATAGAAATAAGTGTGACATCTGAGTCCTAAACTTGAACTTAAAATGTAAAAGCCATACACTCCTCTGTTGATCATTTGTGAAGAGACAAGCTAGATTGAAGCTGGTTACATAAGGTCTGTCTTAAAGGCTCAGAAATCATATGCAGTGAATGACATCAAATAAAAATCCCAATACCATCTAATTATTATTTACTGCATTTAGAAACTTGTGTCATCTGTGAAAGTTAGTTCTGCTTATTTATTTGCACAATTTAAAATTCCATCTCTTCTTCTTCAACTTTTTTTTTCTTGCTTAAGTAGACAGCATCAGTCATCAGCCCTCACTGATTTGATCAGCGGAAATTGTTTTCCTTTTCATAATCAAAAACCAATTTCAGACGCTTCCAACAGATTCACGGCTATACTGCTGCTGAATGCCTTCACTGTGCACTGATGTTTGTTTACTGCCTTCACTTCACAGCGCAAAAGATTCACCCCATAAAACTCAAGTCAGTCAGACACAGAGGGAGAGAGAGAGAGAGGCACACACATCATCTTCACATAAACACAAACTCATGTCCTTGACCTATATATGAGCAATTTGGCAATGCAACAACTCCTTCACTTAATATTCCAAACAGACTAAGCCTTTATTCAATCTCCTGAAGCAACAACATCACTGTTTGTAAAATCCTTTATGATATCAACTTATTAAAAGTTAGCAAAAGATTCATTCAGAAACACACATGAGAGTGTGCCTGCTTCACTGCCACCACAATGCTAAAAACAACAAATCAGTTTTTAGAAATGTGCTTCAGCCGGCTGAACCAAAACCTACAGATCAGATATACAAAATGTTGTACAGTGGCTTAAGTGGTTGCTTTTTTAAAAAGTCATGTTACAATCTCATTCTTGCTTCCACTCCTCCCACATGCAAATATCGATGCCCACATGTTGTACATTCAGCCCATGTATTCAAATACAAGTGAGAAGGCACTAGGTAGAGCACAAACTGTTGCCAACACTAAAAAATTCTCCAACACAGCATCCCATAACAATTCATGCATATCCATTTTTTGTCTCAGCAGCAGTCTAGAAATTCTCAGATGTCTAACTTTTTTCCCCCCAGAATACAAATGCAGCATAATTGTAACAGCTAAGAAAATAAAAACCAGGTAATAGCAGATCATCACTAAAATCTGGTATGTGGCTCTTAAAGGGATGAAAATGTCTGCATTACGTTTGTAAGCACAAATAGAAACTCAGCTGAGAAAAAGGTATGCAAACAACGACTGGTCTGTTCGCTGTGTGAGAGTGAGAGGCTTAAATGTGTCTGCGAGTGTGTGTGATGCAAACAGGATGTAACCGGTGCTGAGAAGTGTCCTTTGACTCAAAGTATCATGGTGGTTCCTTGTCCCACATCTTCTTGCATCAAAGACGAGTCAAGGAGAACAGACGCATGACTGGATAGGGACGAGAGCCAAGCTTTAAAAAGACAAAGGGGAAAAAAAGAAAACAAGATGCACTTTTTTCCATGATGAATAGCTTGACCTCCTCCTTTCACTTCTGCCAATTTTTGGAAACAGACAGAACAAATACAGTTTCACTTCACCCTCAAGGTCAATGTTCCCACTGCTCGATAATAGATTTGAAAAAAAAAAAAAAAAAGGTTTTCCTTGATAGTTCTTTAAAAAATGGCTAAGGACAATATAAAGGGTGAGAAAACCTTTTTGTATGAGAAATACAAACAAAATCTTTGATTAGAGAGCAGTCCCAAAATTTGTAGACTCTCTCTCTCTGAAGGTCCTTCCATGCCTTTGATTTTGCACCTTTATAATAGATAGTATTGTTCTGAACAAAGCTATTCAAATGCTTTCAACCTCTGGTCACAACTGGAGGATTCCAGCAATGCTTCTGCCATTCCTCCCTGACTTTGACTCAAGGTCACAGCACTCAGAATGAATTTCACAAAGCCCCCAAATAAAGACACAAGTTATGGTTTCTCTATTTTTGGGGTCAGTGCTTTTATGAGCGCAGGTTTTTGGCCCGGAGAGAAAGAGAAACAGTTGGTGGACGAGGAACAAAGGAACAGGAGAACAAATGAATAGAGGAGCTGAATAATTTAATTTGGAGAGCAGAAATGTCATCTCAATTAGACCGTGAGATGAACTCAGCACCTCACATGCACACGCGTACAGACACGCTGAATGGTATGTTGTGGGAAATAGAGGTGACCTGAGTTGGAGGGATAGATGAGGGGAGAGAAAGCGCTGGAGAGAGCCATCTGCCTCTTGCATTAGTGCATTAGGAACTGGAAACTGACTCCAAGAGAGCAACGCTTGAAGATAAAACAAACCTCACACACTCATCACTCTCAACTGAGCCCCACGTCCAAACCACACACACGTACGTACACACACGCGTGCGCGTTAAAAGAGCTATGAAAGTATGTCTAGCCCTCCAGTAATAAGCCTGTATTTGACAGCTCGGAAACCACATTTACACCATCTCAGTCGTTCTCCACCTCTCTCCATCCCTCCCTGGCTTGAAGAGCTTGGTGCAGTATATTTAGTCAGAGGGATGAGAGAAGCAGCAGTGGATGAATCCTATGATTAATGCAACTCTCATCCCTACTCTAATCCCTGATTCAAGCACCTGTCAAAACAGGAGCTTTCACATGCACTTGTGAGACCCTCCACTTGATTTCACACACAGGAGGTGCATGAAGGCCACAGCATAGTTACTCAACCAAGACACAGGGTTGCACACCAAAAGACATAGGCCTGAGATTAAAGGCTTTGTAGAACAGAGGAGGCGATAGCATGGATTCACATACTGAGGCCACAGAGTTCAATCCAGATGTCCAATCCAACCATTTCTCCCCTGACCCTTCCAACCCGTGCATTCTCGCTACATAGATAAGTATTGACACCTTCATTTCCAGCAGCCCACATCTCTTTCACTAACCGCAGGAGGTTGTACGTGCAGAACCCTGTGGAACCGTGGGGTAAATCCCAGGCTCTGGGGCAGATTAGTGGCAGGTTACGTTGGCACCTTGGCGAAAAGGCACACTAAATCTGAGGTATTCACAACCCGGCTGGCACATGTCATACCAGCCACAGCCTAGCACGAGATTTAGTCTGTCATCCATGGGTGAATCATGGTCTGGCATCACAACAAGCAACAGTGCCCTCCCCCTTGAACCCTTAAATTTGGCAGAGCTCATGGGAAGGACAGCCAGCAAACCAAAAGAGAGAGGTTAGGAGAGTATAGAAAACATGAGGTGCATTCACGTACAGTTAAGCAACATGGTTATTATTTCTTAAATGTCATGTAAATCACAGCTGGAATGTGAACTGACATCAGAAGAATACATTCAGGGAATCACAGTGACATAATGACCATGTACTGGTAGCATCCCAGGACCCCATTTCGCACAGATTGACAGATATCATCCTCCCAAGAGCAATGCCCTTAGCGTGGATAAAAAGCAGGCATGCACAGATTTATTTTTATTGTTTATGATGGTTGCAGTAATAAAACAAAAGCCATCAGACAATTAGTGTTGCAATTTTTGTTAATCAATTCAGCAGAAATATGACACAAAAATGTATTTATTATTAGTACAAACCCGAAGTGTTATTCATTTTGCATGCTAGGGGTAACAAACAGAATGGTCCAACTACACCAAGGATTGAAATCAAGGTTATGAGCCTGCCAAACAGAGATATTATACTGAATCTCCAAGAAACAAATGGCAAACTATAATGTCAAAAACTTCTGTTCTAGGTGGGTTTTTTTTTTTTTTTTTTTTTTTTTTCAGATTTGAGCTACACAGTTTCCAATGCAGATGCTGTACTGTGCGTGAGGTGTTTCTCGGGGAGAGGGATGAGGAAGAGAGGAAGTTTGATTTCACGACTTAAAACAAGCCCCCAGGCCTCTCCAGATGCCTCATCTGAATAAATGAGAGTCCTTGTAATCAATAAGTCATCTACCCTCTGTGAAGAGTACTGAAGCTACTCAAAAGACCAAGACAAATACACAACACATCCATGTACATGCTTGCATACAAATACATTGATACTCACGAGACAGTGAGAGATAAATGCAAACGGACAAAAACAACTGTTTTTATCATGTCCAAAGCCTCAGAAATAAAGCTCCAATTCTCTCTTCTCTATTCTCCTCTCTTCTGTCAATTTTTACCAGAAAAATGTTCTTCAGACGATTTGAATTTTTGAATTGAATTTTCTTTGTATGTGGCTTAACAACAGACTCTGTTTATTTGAGCTGGAATTAGATACTGTGCATACAGACAGATACTGACAAATAATTTGACTGTTCAAGTTCAATTAAAGCCTTATAAAAAGTTCACAAGCTGTTTAAAGGCTCTGCACACCCATGGTAAACCTACACAGGTTATCTAGTTATTAGGCTTAGGCTGTGTATGAAATCATTCATCCCTCTACTAACCACACTCAACACACAAAGGTAACACAACAGGAATTTTCACACTTATAAAATGCATGAAATTACATTTTGGGATTGTTAGGTGGCCACAATACCACACAATACCAGGCCTCTGAAACTGAGTCATCTAAATCGTGTTCAGCCATCATTCATTTTATTATTTACAACTCTGCTTTTCCTACTGTGACCTGACTGACAACTGCCACAGGCACAGGCAGGATTTCCAAACTACAACACCAAAATAAACCCCACTGAGATTTTAAAACAACAAGAGTTATTCAAAAGACTGTAAAATAATCCAGCTCTGTACTACATGTAACACAATTGTTCACATGAAAGTTGTAATAACAGAGGAACAGTTTTATTCAGATTATAAGGAAATAATTGAAATATATATAAATGCACTCATTCATACCATATTGTTGGAATAAGAATTACCCTTTACTACCTGACTATTTGTTATCACACATTTAAACAAAACACTATGATAAAAAATAAGAAGAATTCATATGTTGAAATGTTGTTGAAATCATATGTTGAGCTTGGGAGAAAAAAAAAGTCCAATGGTAGAACCACTCAAAAAGTACTTCTAATCTTCCAAGTAGCATCTCCCCATAATGCACCAGCACCACAAATTCAAAGCTTTTTTGCATTTCATTCACCTTCAGTTTGTCTGCTGGGATGGTGCCAAGTCTTTCTTACTCGCTGCCATAGAGATATCGCCAGCAGTGCTGAAGTGACAGCCGGCAGAGGAACAACGGAAATGGGGAAGAGAGGAGGAGGAGAGAAATGGCAAAATAGACAGTTTGAAAGAGGGGGAGGGATAAGATGAGCTATTTTTTCTCTGTCTATTCTTCAGGTTCAAAGAGCAAACAGGTACAAGAAGAGTGCAGCTGTCCTAAAAAAAGAGCACGGACACCATGGAAATTTGGATAGAAGCTTATGTCAAAATGACAACTGTTCTCTTCTCCATCCTCATCTTTCTCACTCACAGATAGCTCTCTATAGTCATGAATATTTCATTTTCATACTTCTGAAACAGAGAAGTGTGCCGTTTGTTCTTCCCCTGCTCTGCATACTAACGAGAAGATCTTCCCTTTTTTGGAGGAGAAAAAATCATCTTGTAAAGTAAATGGATGTGATGAGGAATGAGGATGAGGGATGGAGTAAGGGAGAGAAAGCAGGGGTGCCTCATCAGTGAAATCAAATTTGCGCTTCAAACCACTGATTGAACAACTTTGCAGCATTAATCTCACTTTATTATAAATGTAGCCCTGAGTGAAACCAGCGTTTCCCATGTATAGTCTCTACTTGGGTGGCC
This sequence comes from Lates calcarifer, assembly GCF_001640805.2. Lineage (NCBI taxonomy): Eukaryota > Metazoa > Chordata > Actinopteri > Centropomidae > Lates > Lates calcarifer. The sequence continues at coordinate 8,418,733 of NC_066848.1, forward strand.
GACCCAGGTGGATAAAATCACCCAACTTCACTTTCACTCATTTCAAACTCAATACATTTTGGCCATACACCTGTCTGAACTGAGTGCACTATAGTAACCGAGTGGGGATTATAGATTAGATTAGATTAGATTAGATATAGATACTTAATTAATATGCACGGGAAATTCACAGAGTTCACAGATTGGCAGCCATCTTGCTAGCATCTACTGAGAGCCTGCATATGAGTTGTTTAGGGGATACCTGTAAATTGTAGCCATGAAAAATTATCTAGGAGATGCTCTCCTGCTCTAGTCTCTGCATGCACATCAGTTACACATCACACCATCCATCACCTCAACTAAATTCACAACCTGTGGGAAACACTGGAGGACCTTCGCTGCCAGAGGGATTAGAGAGTTTCAGACAAAAAAAAAAAAAAAAAATCACACCTTCTAAATCTTCCAGACCATAAACAGTCTGCTAGGCTTTGAATGGAATGAGGGACACTGAGCTATCTCTGTTTTTGTTACTCTCTCCTGACAGTCATGCTTAACTGCAATTCAGGGAGAGTTTGAACTTTAAAAAGTAATCAGAAAATTGCAAGCCCAAACTTACGTGGAGTACATTGATTATATGTCAAGATGATTGCATTTTTAATATACTGTAGATATAAAACACTCAAGCCACAGCATCCAGCACGCCTTACAACACACAAGAAAGACAGCAAACTGTCATATCTGAGAAATTGGAAACAGTAAATGTTTGGGGGAAAAAAAGACTTAAACAATTAAACAATGATCAAAATAGTTAGCAGTTAATCTTCTGTCAATCAACTAATCACTGCATCTGTCGGCACCACCATTATTTTCATCGACTGAATAATCATTTAGCCCATCACAGTTTCCAACAACCCAAAGGGTCTTCAAATTGTTTGTTTTGTTCAACCAGACTGCCCAGAACCAACAGAGAAAAGAGGCAAATCCTTACATTTGGGAAGCTGAGAGCAGTTTGCTTGATGAATGACTTAACAACTCTCAACAAATGAACAACGACAGTAACAACTCAACTGCTAATTAATCAACAAATCATTTCAGCACAACAACCAACACAATATGACTCTTCAGTTGCAATCAGTTGTGTGTGTGTATGTGTGTGGACAGAGAAAGTCTAAATTCCTTTTTCATTCTAAGTCTGTTTCTTCAGGCAAACTGTTTTTTTGCCAGTTTGCCTGAAGTGGACGTTAAGATAGATCTCTGAGCTGACTGAAGGAGCCCTAAAGACACATCTGAGCGCAGCCACATTCTCTGTCACAGGCCATAAAGATGTGATGTAAAGATTTGTTTTTAGTGCTAAAATGATTTGTTATGGTTTCCAAGCACTGTATCACTGATGCAGCAAAAACTGCTGCAGTTTTATTGGAAATTTTTGACACCACGTAGGTCATTGCACATTGGGGGGGGGGGGGGGGGGGGATAGAAAGAAAGAGTTACACTGACATATTACACAACTTTATATGCAATATGAAAAAGATTACTTTAATGGGGCAACACAAATCAACCTCCCTGCTTTATGGACAAATTTCACAAGAGTTACATTTTAAAAATCCAGCCCCAGAATATGCTAAACTCCTGAACTTCAGTTGCATGAAAGACTAAACACCAAACTAAAGTCTGGTGTTCAAGAAACAGCTTTGCTTTATTCTATACTCCTTGCTGTGCAATCTATTCTGTGTTCTTATTTTGATCTCCACCTTTTTACCTCATATTTATTGCTTTAGAAAAAAAACTGGAGCAAAGCAACAACAACATAAAATCCCACCTGCAAAGAAGCAACAGACTGGAGATAGAGTATTTTCCACATGCACAGAGAAACTGTTTTACTTTCATTATTTTAAATTGTACATTGCAGGTCTCAGGCCTTCACCTGCGGCTGAGATAAATAAATCTGGTGTAAACTGTATCGGGCCTGACAGGCCTGTGCCTCCCTCACCTCTCCTCATTATGCTTTCATAAGCCCTCAGAACCAAATAGGCCAGATGTGCAAATCTTTGAAAGCAGGAGATTGCTGATGTGATCGCACATCTGCCTTTGTACCCAATTTCTCTAATGCAATTCATTCTCACATTTCTCACCATCATTGTATTACTCCCTCTATCTTTCTGAGCCTTAACCCTTGTTTCCCCTCTAAAGGCTGTCATTTTTTCTTTTGCTTTTAGTCTTTTTATCTCTAGGATCTACCTCTTTTCTCCATACACTTTTCTTGCAAAGCGCCCCATTTATTTCTGAAGTATTCAGAGTGTGATTCATAAAATATCCAAGGACATCCCTGTTCCTGTGATGTGTGTGTGTGTGTACATGAGTGTGTGTGTGTGTGTGTGTGTGTGTGTGTGTGTGTCTGTCCAAGGAGAAGACCAGCATGGTGCTGCTGAGGCCTAAATCTGTCTCTAACTCTTAATTAAACCCTGGGCTCCAGTGGCCCTAACTTATTAAAGACCCAGAGTATGTAACACCCACACACACACACACACACACATCTAGACACACACACAGCCTGATGTACTCACAGACTTCCTTTAAGCTCACAACATCCCACCTTTAAGCTACCAATGATTTAATGCATCTCAATATTTCACCTTCTGCGGCTGCTTAGTGACCCACTTGCAGAGAAATAAATTATTTCCTGGACTCTTTTAGCACTTGCTCGAAAAGTACTAGATGAGATTCAGGAGGCTGGGTACTAAGTGGAGTTTACAGTTTTAAAAATAGTTTTAATGGAATTTATGGTTTATTATTTGACAGTATACGCAGCTTGAAAAGCAGCCGAGGTGTTTAAAGAAAGAGAGCATGATGATGCAGAGTATCCAACAACCTTAACTTGAAGAAAATTGCAAAAATATGTCTGGGGAAAATGCTGGAAAATGCTGCCTACCTTTTTCTTCAACATATCAACATCACTTGGTTTAGGTGAGGTAAAGATTGCCATTATGGTTAAAAAATAACAATGTGAGGCACAGTGTCAAACCAAGCTACCAAAGGTCTCTGCACTGCACTGCAACTGTACACATTTCTGTATGAATGAAAGCCACTCAACATCTTGATTTGAGAATAAATGATGCCATTTAGGTAAATCAGCATTGCCTAATACCTGTAGATGACCATCACGTTAACAATTTCACAGTGGTCTCCTCATTCAACCTACAGGAAACCCACATAATTTGTCGACTGTCATACAGTGCACGTTAAATTAATTTTCCTCTGGTGTGACAGTGACACAGCATGCCAAAACACCAACATCCTTACATGCATCATCAATTCCCAATAACAAAGCATCAATATTCATTCAAATATCATGGATTACAACAATTGAAACACTGAGTGCTTCCCAGTGTGCTTCTTGACCATCATTATCTGCTGCAGATATTAATGAAACTATCCGGAAAGCTGATATGTTTCATGGGTAAAACAAGACTGAAAACCATTTAACTCTTGGCTCATTGAGTGACAGCTCTGGGATTTTGTTGACTGAAATGGCCATAGGGCGGCCAGAGGGAAAAGCTCATGTATCAACAGAAAAATATAACAGCAATAACATCTATTCATTCAGTCACTTGGAAATCTGAACTAATGCTAAAAGACCTAATGCTACACAAATGCCACTATTTCAAATATAATAAGAAATAACTTGCCCATACTTACAGCTTGTTTTATTATTGTGTTGTCAAAATTATCTAAAACTGAAACTAATCCACAGTCTTTCAGCGACACCATTCACATGGAACTGTTCAATAAATATTGATAATCAGAATAATTATAACTATCTCTCTGGATTCACAACCCCAAACTCTTTTCTACAAAAACAAAAGATGTAGACACAGTCAATCTCATAAATCCATCTAACACCTCTGTCAAACCAGAGTCACACGTGAGTCACCTGTAACCTACTTCACCACCAATTAGAACAGCGTTGGTCATAGAGACAAGCTGACATGTGCAACGTTCATAAAAAAAACAGCAAGACATATTACAACAGAGTGACAGGAGGAATTGTCCTACCTGATACCACGTGTTGGCTCAGGCTGGTGACTCTTTTGTGGAAGGTAGCCGTCGCTAGCAGAGCTAACCTTAACTAGCATTACAGTAAGCTCCAGACGTTCAGTCGCCGTTAAAGTAACTTCCGTCCGCCGACATGTTCTTACGATAAACAAGTTAGCTATGTAGCTAGCAGCACGTTTCAAAAAAAATTTGGAGTTGGTTAGTCGCCAGCTGAGGTCAACCGGAACAAGCGCTATCCTCGTTAAAGTATGTGCAGCAGCGCTACCCTGTGGGGGTGGGAGGAGCAGACACTGACGCAGTCTCGGAAAAACACAGGTGTAAATAATAAAGTTAATGATGGTTTGTGTCCAGTGAAAAGAAGTAACTACAGACTCGTGTAGACTTGTCCCTTTACTGTTACATTTCATTTCTTTTCTTTTTTTATAGTGATAGGAGCGTTTCTAAAAGTCTGGGTCCAACCACGTACTAACTTCGTAGGGCTCAAAAGATGTAGGCTAATTTGCCTGCCCTCACATTCCTTAAAGTAGCTGCTTCAGCTAAATGGCTCACTGGGACACTTGAACAGGACAGAACCATCATTAAAGTTATTAGTAACACCTGTGCTTTCCTACTTTGACAAATCAAATGTCTGCTGTGAAAAACCCATAAAAGGTGTGATTTGAATGTCTGTAGAGAGACTTATATAAACACACTTTAATATCTGCTATATTTATTCTATGATGTGCTGCAGCTTGTGAGTTATTATGAGGTATATAATGCATTAAAGTCTACAGAGACTCATTTAGTCCAGTTTTATTAATAACAGCACCCGTGGAGACCTTTTTCACAGCAGACATCTTGACTATCTGTCAGGTTAAATTTTGAATAAGCTTATTATGATGACAATAACAGTTCATTAGTTTTAGAGTAATAGGCAGCACTGTGATTCAGTGCTAAGACTCATTAAAATTAACCAAACACTCTAATAAAAATAGGGCCCATACATAGCAAATTTCAAAGAAAAGGGTGTGTCAGTACATAGACACATAGCGAAACTGACATAATAATAATACAGAGAAAGGGCAAATAAAAGTAAACAAAAATACACAACCCCCGGCACTGGCTCATTAGTAATAACTTCCACTCATTTTGAAAGACAAACTTCGATCTCCATTCCAGGAATAACACAAACATATTTTAGCTTCTGACAGGTTTGCCAGCTCCCAGTTGAATTCCACTTTCTCAATTTAAAATCAGAGACCCCAGAGAGAGCTGAGCAGCAGGAGGGAGAACAGAGGAGAGTCAAAGGCAAGAGAGGAGACAGAGAGACGAGAGATGGGTCCACGGGGGAAACTGACAGACACCAGAAGATGAATCAACTTTGCACTCAGAATGAATTGGCTATTTAGCTCTGTGTGTGTTGATTGGGGAGGTTGTTTTTGTCTATGTGTGCGCAAGTGTGCATGTGTGTGTCATGGCAGTGCTGGAGGAGACAGCAGCATTTGCCCTGTGACGTGGCCGTGCAGATTGGTGTGAAGTGAGAAGCCAGTTCGGATCTGCGTAGCAGCACTGTGAGGGTCACATTAGATTTGATGGTGCCGAGTTAGAGAGGAAACAGCGGGGCCTTCACGTTTAACAGCCCCTCCGTTCTGTTGATGATGAGGGAAGGATGAGTCCAGCAGCACTGGGAAAAGCCAGAGGTACTGACCCCCAGTTCTGCACACTACAAGGTCACGTCCATGGCATGAATGAAGTCATATGAAATAAAACTGTTATTAGCAGTGGTGTACAGTAACTAAGTACAATTACTCAAGTACTGCACTTAATAGGGTTTGAGGTGCTTGTACTTGTACTTTCTCAACCAACTACAATAGCATAATGATGATGCATATAGGCATCTATAATAGTAATCCAGTGAGCAAAACATAGTAGATGCATAATTAAAGCAAAATTTTCACTTTAAAAACTGCACATATATTCATTTGCACTGTGATACTCAAACATCCAAGTGACACGTGAGCAAAACACAGTTTGAGCAAAACAGCCATGTATTCTATAAGTGTCTTAAGTGGCATTTTGCATATTTAGCAACTTTAAGTGACAGATTATAAGATTTGTGTCGGAGATTAAAATAAGACAGCAGACAGCTAAATGCATAGCTATAGTATTTATTATAGGCTTTAGCAGTCAAAAGTGCAAGGGCGGGAAATTATGATGCAATTATGTGAAATCTCACAGCTGTCAATCAAACCTCTGACAGGAGGAGAAGGAGAGATTGAGCTGGAGTCAGAGAGAGAGAGACTGAAAGATGGAGAGAAACTGATCAAAGAGGCATAATGGAAGAGGGTGCAGAGAGGGGTTGGCGCGGGGGGGGGGGGGGGGGCAGAGGAGAGCAGCAGTTGTTGTGTTGACTATTCAGATGTGTACAGTGGAGAGTAATGGAATGTGAGGGTCTAAGATGAGGCAACGGGCCCGGGTGCTAATGCAATCGCATGCTGGTGAAAGTAAACCACCAGCTCCGCTCCTCTGGTGTCAGCAATCAGGGCATTAAGACAAACTGATGTCACACACAAACACTGATGGACAGATACAGGCTGCAGATATCTTTTTTTCTTTATGTAACTACTCTTGTTTGTCTGATGTCATCCCCAAACTTTCCAAAACTAAGCTGTTATCCAGCCCTCAATCTTGTTGTTTTGTGTCTTCTTCTTTGCTTCAACCCTCTGTATTTAAAGCATAAGCAAAGTTATGAATGAATAAAGCCAGCTTGTGCAAGAGAGTTAATGACTAAAAATGTTAAGTATTCATATTTGCTTGAGGACCTGCAGTGATGGGTGCCCCTCGTCCATCATCTGACGACATCAGAGCCACAACCCAGATGGAGAGGGGGGGCTGAGATTTCCTGCTCAGCCTAGAAAACTTCCTAGAAACCCTGGAGATTTAATTAATCTTCATTTCCCTCCTGCTGCTTTGTGCCGTGTCCCCATCTCTCTCTCTAGAGCATCACCTCTCTCCATCTCTGAAATGAAACCTCATGTGGAAAAATGTCCTGCTGAGTGATGTTGACACAGTGTGCGTGTTTGTGTAAAAAAGAACCAGCCTGCGTGCACGCATGAGCAAACGGGTGGGTTCACATCACCGGTCTTGTGAACATGAGCCAGGAGTGTGAAGGAGTCATTTAAAACCACTTCTCTGTCACAATTACAAACCTGGATGCAATCCAACAACACGAGGACTTTGTGTGCACAGAACAGGAGAGAGAAACTAAACCTGGGAGGAAGTTATTAGTCCTTGCTAACATAAATAGCACCTGTCATCTGAGCACAAGGGTTTAGTCACAACATCAATATGCATGTAGCTCTGAGGGGCTCAGTGCCTCCCAGCACATTAAGTATGAGGACAAGCACTGGGCGAGGGAACAAGACGACAGGCAGGAAACTTCTCCATTTGACTTACCTCAATTCCCTCCATACCTCCTGACCTCTCACCTGCACGTTTTCTCACCACCGCCTGAGATACTAAAATACCCACCACACATGGATGATTTACAGCAACCCCACCCCCCACCCTCTCCTGGTCTGTCGTTGTCGTCTCAAGCGTGGAACCAGACTGAATAATTGAACAGTAAAGTGAAGATTCATGAAAAGTTTTGGCTGCCGGGGCGCTCCAGGGGCCCAGTGCTCAACACAAATCTCCAGAAACTGTGAGCAAAAGCAACAAACTCATCCATATTTACTGTCTCATCACATCGCTCAGCGAGGGAGAGGGTTGTGCAATTCTGTGCCTGTATGAACGTACAGGTGATGCCAAAAAATAAAAAAAACAACAACAACAAAACAAAAGCTGTGGTTTCTCTCCAGCACAAAGGCGATAGTTCCAATTCAAGACTAAAACTGCTTATTTAACACTAACAGCAGGCCATTGCTGTCAAAAATGTGGAAATTTCAAGGTAAGCAAGAGAAGAACAACATGTTCAGAAACTACGATAAAAACAGGAAAAGTATAGAATACAAGAGGATGTTGTGTGTATGGAATAGAGCAAAATAACAATAGTAAAACTGTAATATGGAAGAACTGCATGGCAGTATTTTAGCCTTGCAAACATATGAAGAATATGGTTTCCAGAGAATATCAAGAAACCTCCAGGGGCAGATTTATGTGTTAAAAATTGCTCATCACAGCACAGTAGTTTTTAGTTCTCTCATGATCTTAGATTTTCCAACTCTGGAAAGTTACTGATTTCCAGGCTAACAGCAGAAACACAACATTCATGTTACAAAATAATCCAGCCGAAGGGCGTGTTGATGTGAACATGATCGGCAACTGCAGCAAAGGTTTAACCAGATTAAACTTTTTTCATGCAAAGCAAATGTTGGTTTGAATGTGGCTTATAAGGACCACACAAGAATCCCAACTGACCAGCATGACTTCTGCAGGTAAGAACACATGCTGTTTAATGTGCTGCAGCAAAGCAACTAATTAGCTATCCAGCCTGCAAACTGATGTTGGCAGTGTACTTTTCCCCAGTGAATGCTTGTTTCAACAAGAGAAGGTGCAGGACAGGACATGTGATCATGTTTGTTTCAAGTCTGTGGTTTGTGTAGCAAGCTGCTGTCTGGCTGTTAGTCAGTGTCACTGACTGCCTATGTGGCCTTACTGCTTTCTCCATCTACATAGACAGAGAATTATGGTAAAGATGGGAAGCCACCATGTTTTTAATCAAATCAATATGTGATTTAAAGAGCAGATGTGTATGCTGTATGCAATTTAATTTCAGACTTAAATAATGTCTTAATTGTACAAAATTGACTCTAATTGAGATAATAAAGAAATGAAGCTGGTGCCAGTAGCTAAGCCTGGTATATTAGAAAACATAAGACGGGAAATCTATCACCACATCGACGAGTTTGCAAGTTTGCAAAGAAAATCTATGTCAGCTTTATTCCTGTTGTTTGCACCACTGAGAAATGCAAAAAGTGGTGATTATGAGAGAGGGATTGAGAGTGACAGTGAAAATAAGTTGGAGAAGGGGGTAGCATGTAGAGTGAGAGAAGGCAAACATTTTGCCACTCATTTGCTAATATATTTGTCGACTCTGTTCTCCTCCTTCAACCCCTCTCTCTCCTCCCCTCTGTTTATACCCCACTCTGCTCTGCATGGAGCCCCACGATCAAAGTTCGCCCCCTGAGCCTAATCCACAGCCACAGGATGCACACACACACTGTGTGTGTGTCACACACACACACACACACACACACACACACACACATACAGCATGAAAACCAAATCAACACACTGAGCTTCAGCCACTTTCTTCTGAAAATTCACAAGGTTTAATGAGGCAATCAGAACACACATACATGAATGCATGTACACAAATGTGAAGTACAGTTGTATCTTTCAGTGTATAGATTTGGTGTGCAATGCCAGGGTAAGGTGAGGGTGTCATGACAGGGATATGAGAGGGGAAGGAGACAGAGGAGGAGACAGATTCATTGCACTGTGTTAAATATACACAACAGTGAGAGCTGACATAACAGCCACAATAACAACACTGAAACTGCTCTTCTAGTTATGCGGAGTGTAAATATGGTGTACCTTTTTGTAGTAGATTTGGTTTTTAAAAAACACATTTGAATTAAGAAGGAAAATACACATAAGTAGTAATTACACAAATTGCTGTAAGACTGATGCTCTTTTTTTTGGTTTATTACAATAAATAAAAAGCTACTAATGTATAAGATAACAGGACACACCACCCACCAACACCTGAATACATCATGCTGCAGCTTGAGTGTGTGTGCAAACAGGACAGTTGAAATAAATAGGGAAACCAATGCATAAATGGAAACTTGAAAAAATACACTGGAAAATGCAGAAAACAAAATCTGAACACATTCTGAAAGTGATGGTTTGTATTGATTTAAGGGGCACTGGAGCCCATCTAACAGGGCTGTTAGGGTGAACCACTGCCTTACATGATTTATTCAAAGCGCACAGCAATCTTGACAGATATTACTAATATTTTGAACATGGAGGCCTGCCATCAGCGAGTGAACATTTTCAGTGTTACTCAGCCCAAGGACACTTCAACTGGACTAACCTGACTGCTGACTGGTACTGAACATAGGACATTTGAGTTATGCAAGCACAAAGGCACTGAATCCTCCCTGCTTTCTGTTTATAATCACATTATATTCTTGTTAATTCTGTTTCAGGCAAAGAGCACAAAGTCTACTCACGTCATTCCATTTTCTTTTTCTTTTTTTTTTTTGTGAAGTGATGTGTGAAAATCAACAAATATGAACTCCTAAGTTGCTATTAACCAATCAATACAACATGTAATTTCTGTAATTGTGTTCTGCTCATCAGCCACCCACTTGTTACTGTGTGAAAGAGGCCATCAGTCGCACACTATTATGTTTCACAGGGCAATTCAAAAACATTCAGTAACCATCACAAAAGCTTCTCTTTGTGGGTTTGACAGACTGAATTAAATGTGATTGGATTTTTGAACGTCAATGAAATGGAGGAATCTGATTACTTTTCAGGAGCAAAAGACATTGTGGTGCTGTTTCGAGAGAGGTGGGAATGCTGTTATTGCTTGAGTTGGTCTGAACACAATAAAGACCCATTCTCACAATAAAATCAAATTTATGCAGTTAACCTCTTCAGGTCTAAAGTGAATAGAGATGAGAGATGCTGATAAGTGCTCATAGTGAAAATCAGCTAACCTTGAAAGCACCGTGAGATGACAGCCTCCCCCCACCTCACCAAGTCCTCATCTCGCACTGTACATCTCCAGCTAATGTCCTGATATCTGACTCTAATATTGATGCAGCCCACTTAGAGCTACAGAATGATAAAGTTATAGTCATAATTAATGCAAGGATCCATTAGGGTCATCTTAAAATGTCATAACACATCATGACAGTCCAGAGATCTGATGCATTAAACTGGGTCTCGTCAAAGGTGAGGCCGGTTGAACTGGGACACGACTAACTGTCTTTTCAACTGATTTTCCAAATGACAAACATTTCTGCAAAACTCCTGTGGATCTAAATTCTGAGAAGACCCAACAGCTGGCATTCTAACAAGGCTGCTCAGTTAAGTCCCAGTCCTTGTCTGTCAGTCATTTATTATAGCCTACTGACCGCTTTTTTCTCCTCATAACCCATCACACCACTCACAACCAATTACCAATCTCCTGTATAACATCTGACATTCTGCCAACCTAGGTCCTTTACTGTTGTTTAAAAGCCTTTTTTGGCACCTACCACCCACTAGTCTTCTTCTACGTCTCAAATAAATTCTCTTTCTCAAAGTGACAATGCCTGCAGGGAACTGTGTCCAGACATATTTGCATCTGTAGCGTTTGAATTAGCCCCTTTGAAGAGAGTAATGTGAATGCAAAGTGATGGGGAGGGAGACGTCTGTAAAGGTGCAGGGTTTTATCTGCCACACGCTCTTTGTGTCCTCATATCGGATCAGTTGGGTAAGACGGCTGCAGGGGTCTTTTTCCATTAAGGATCTCATTCACTTTAGCCCTCTGTTACGTCCTCCCTGGGAGCTACAGACTGACTTCAAAGGTGTTGGTGGAAACAGTCTTAACAGGGTCCTTTTCTCTGCCCCCCATCCTTTCAAGTGCTGGCTTCGTATGTCACACTCAATTCTGCTGCTCCTGTTCTAATTTATAAAATTAGTGGAAAGTCTATTTGTAACCAGCAGAAGAGTCATCAATAAGTAGCTACTTGCAGGTGTGGAATTTACAAGACTAAGAGGTAACAGCCATGTTAGCAGCCCTGTGAGGCTGTACTTAGGTATAGTGGAGCTAAATGATAGCATCAGCATGCTAACAAAGTCCCAATGACAGTGGTAACATGCTGATGTTAAGTAGGTTTACCATTTACCATCTTAGTTTAGTGTGTTAACATGCTAACATTTGCTAATTAGCACAAAACACAATGCACAAGATGAAAAGTCAGAGGTTTACCTAAATCATTACAATTCATCCTGAGAGAGGCATGAACGTGGGAATGTCTGTGGAAAACTATCACGGTAATTCTTCTAGTAGTTGTCGTCATATTTCAGTTCGGACCAATGGACCACATGGCTAGCATGGCTTAGAACCACAAACACACATTTTGAGCTATGTTTAGACCTACTATGTGTTTATACACCTTGTCACTCCCCAAAAGCATACGCCAAGAGTGCAGATGGAGATACATAGTGCAGCAGCAACACTGCAGAGAGTAGCATGAGTGACCATAATAAATCTCTTTAAACTACATACAAAGCCTGACACAAACCCTTCCCTTTCTCATTTTTTCCCTCTCTGTCGCTTCATATTTTTATTTATTTATTTATTTCCTTTGCCCATGTATTAGTTTTGTCCCTTTGAGTCCGCTCTTTCAGTGGCACATCTATGAGTTGTAGCTCATCTACTGTATCTGTATACAGATGGATCATGAGATGACAATAATGCTATTTCTTCCTCTATGTTTTTCTCTCTTTTTTGTCCCTGTTTAATGTATTTCTGACTTTGATCTTTAGCCCAGGATGGTAGTTTAAAGTTTAGATAGATAGATAGTTTTAAAATATCTGATGCATTGGCTCGATGTCTGATACAATAATAAAAAAAAAAATCTCTGAAGAACTGCTTTTTATGTACTCCATTCTTATCCCATAAAAGTACATTGCAAAAAAAGAAGTAGAAGACAAAGCAATGAAAATGAGCCTCCCCACTATATCACCTGGGTCTGCCAGTAAGCACTTTGAGTTTCAACTATTCAGCACCGTTTTTCCCTCTGAGAGAGACCTAAATCATCACACCCACTAAAGCACTGCAGAGATGTTTTTGTACTCACGAAAACTGATGTTTATGTTTGGAGGGGAATTTGTGTCACTTTGTGGTTAGGTCTGTATGTAAACATTCACACATACGTATGTGTATTTTTGTGTTCAGTGTTATAAAGTGTCCCCAACCCTGAGGTTCTGTTGCTGTGACAGGCTCTGAAATCCAAAAAGGTCACTGAACAAACTGCTGTCCTGTGTTGTGCTGTGCTCTGTCACATGTTTAACAGATATCATCCTTCTCTACAAGAGGAAAAAACAAAGCTTGAGGAAGCCTGAACTCTCTTTTATAGCACAAGGGCATGATTTTAAGTCTGTGCACCCATGCATGCTACTGCATGCGTGCGAGAAAAAGCACAGATTCTGCATACATGGACATGTGATATGTGAGTGAGTCTGCATGCCACTTTCTTCATTAATTCAAGGTTATTCTGAAGTCTGTTTTGAACTGAATTATTCAGATGTGCTTTCCTCTTAGTTCCAACCCAGTGGTACATGTTAATGTGAAATTAGTCCCACTTTACCCTGCTGATCTTTATGTGTACATGCTGTTATTACACATCACGATAAACCAACCCCTGCAACCAGATCTCTAAATAAATCAAGGTTGCATCACAACAAGTTGAGTGAGTAAGAGGGATATGAGAGCAGAGTTTTCTCCTGATGAAAGAATCTGCACTGATTGTTCTGCATTGGAGATGTTTGCACACATGCAGAGATGTTCATGGTTGAAATTACCTCTAAAACAAACAACAAGAAATGTTGTGAGCATTAACCAGAACAACACAAACAGAGGACTTGCTGCACTGCTATTTTATTATGACCAATTTTCCTATGTTTAATAAAAGTTAAATGTACAGTATGCACACAGAGAAACACCTTTTTGAATCCAGCTAGATCTAAAGGCATTGAGGCTCTGGCACCATATGATCAAAGGTTTGTTCTGCTTTTTTCATCCAACTTCAGCAGCAACCTAGTCATAGATCATGCATATGGACACCCTTCCCTCTTTTATGCTCCCATTATATATTGTCCTGTGTTCCTCAGCCCTTCATCCCTCAACCCTCCCTCCAGGCCTTCAATCCATCCCACCTACATCATCTCAGCCCACCTCTGTCTACACTGTGAAATAAATTATTCTAAACCACACCTTTTTGTTCTGTTGTTTAACTTACACCAGTCGCTCACGATTTCATTTTTGGATGTATAAAGAGACAATGATTGCAAATACTACTAGTACTACTAGCATGACACCCACATTTATTTGTTTTAGAGGTGTGCTATACATTTTTCATTATGTTTGTTTTGTCATACAGAAGCATTGTATCAAAAAGTAGGAAATAGCAATCAATCAATATTAACAATAATCCTTAAAAAATGTAACATGTAAGAGAAAACTGTCTGTTTCATCTGTTGTGCTGGGAAATTTGACAACAACAATAGGGAATACTGTGAGTGATTTAGCTCCCCGTTTGTTAGTGGTTTTAAAAGTTAAAAGGCCTGCTTATTTAATTTTTGATAAAATTGGTATGTATACTAATTATAATGATAAACCAGGGAATGACAACAAAAACCCAGTTGGTCTTTGGAAGATTTTCAACATACACACTGACGGTCTATGATCTGAAAACAACAGACTAGTACTGCCACAAAAAGAACAATTTACGTTCTCTGATGTGGGTTCAGATAAAGGACAAAGAACAAAGGGGTAACACACTCATCTGACACATGACCTTACCTATTAAGGTACAATGAGGTTGCTTTTAAAATCCCCTCCTCCCTGGCCTCTGTGAGTGGTTTGGGCTGCCGGTGTGGGCAATGCAACGTAATATGATGTGATGTGAAGCTGGCTCAACGTGTTTCTCCACAGCCCCGAAGGCAGTAAAGCATGAAGGCAGACAGAAAGGTCTCAGATGTGGAAAGCAGTTTGACCTTGTGCATACGGATTGAAAGCACTGGGGTTGGAGTCCATTTTATATCAGCAGCCGCAGAGGCAGGTGCAACTTTCATTTTGTGACCGGGGCAACTATTTCAGCTTGCACATCATCTCTTCTTTTCATATAGTTTCAAGAAATGATCTTTGTCTCACATCAATATAGCAGTTTTCATTTAGAAAGGTTCAATAAAGAGTCTGTGTACTTGAGTCCCTTTAAATTGAGTAAACTGAAAAGGTGCTGGCCCCAGCTCAGTTCAGCAAGACACTCGTGTGAAATCATGTTTGATGTTCTGTGTTCACCTCAAAAAAGGGGGCAGGGAGGCAGAGCCTTGCCCGTGTTTAGAGACTGCAGTAGCAAGCGAGAGCCTGAGCTGTACAGTACTGAGAATAAGAACAAAGGCACACAATGACACAGAGGAAGGAATAACAATGAGTGCTGTGCCGCAGTGTTGTGTGATTCTACGGTGAACAAAGACACAAAGTGTGGCTCAGGGGTTGTGTGTGCGTTTGTGCGAGCATGTGTGCATGCTAGGGATTATTATCAGAGCACGAGGAGCATGCACTGTATATATCATTTCACTAATTACTGCTCCATGCTCTAATTACAATGCAGCAGGGAAACATTCAACTCTCAGATCCTTGCTTATGTAAAATCTCTATACGGCTCCCGTTGTCAATCATAAGCAGATCCAGACAGAAAAAAAGTTTGTTTCTCTTCCCTGTTTTCCTTTTGAAAATCCGATCTGCTCCCCATGCTCTCCATACAGCTGTCGCTCCTCTTTTTCTTCATCCTGTCTCAGCTTTGCCTCGACTCATCTTCACTAAAATGTCTGGAAAGCAATACTGAAAAATGAGACAAGAGCCTTTTAAATCTGAGAATAAGTTTCTGTTAAACTGGCATCATAAAAAAGTTGTTGTCCATCAAAATGGCAGTTATTTGGCTGATTCATGAGACAGGTGGCAGGGTAAATCTAATTTATGATCACTACAAAGGAGGATTTAATCAAGATGCAAAATAGATCCAAAGTTGATGGTCCACTGCAGCTTTTAAAGGAGAAACTGTAAAGTGGGCAGCCAGCCCTCTGCACATATTGTTCAGTTTGTTCTGTGCTGACCAGAGAAATGGGGCTACAGACATTTGTCATAACAAACACCATGAAAGGTCCCAGCAGAAGGCACAGTTCTAAGCACAACTTGATAACTCAGAATGTTTCTGCACAGATCAGCTAATGAGTGGACAGCAAAACTGCACGCATCCCTCTATAAATAAGTCAGTTAAATTAAATGCAAACAGGACAGAATATGGAAATACTTTGTATGCTTTATTTTTCTCCTACTTTGGTTCAAAAAGAACATTTTTTACACTACAACAGACTGGACTTTACAATGAGTGCCAGAAACACGTGCCATTTACAAATTCCCCAGAAAAGCATTTCTTTGTCTTTTTTAATTAACTCCTAAATCAGGCTCATAATTTTGGAAGCATAAAGATGTTAATTTATATGCACATAACTTAGAAAACTGCTACGATTTGCATGTTGCCTAAAAGGCAACAATGCACTACAGGGGAATCTCAGTTTGCCACCACACTGCTATTGTGTACAGAACTGTAATAGCTACAAATACAGAAGTCAGCATGATTTGATTTTTTGTGCAACTCAGTTATAATTTAACCTAGATTTAGATGCTAGTCTATCTCAAATTCTCAATGCAACGTGATCATTACCAAGCACCAACAAGGCTGAAGACAATGATTCTTGTCCACTGTTACCTTTTCAGGGTCACCTGAGGGTCATCCAACATCCAGGTGCACACCCAGAAGACTGGCTCAAGGAATGGTCCCATGTAAGCTTGTTTGTCAGAGTCACTGTTTGTCTGACTCCTCATTTAAGACCAGTTCATGACTCCAGGCTGAACACCTTGCCATAACCAGTTGTGGAAGAAGTATTTAGATTATTAGTATCAGTAGAAATACTTAAGTCAAACTACTCTTTAACTTGTAAAGGTCCCTTATTCAAAATCCTGCTCTAGTAGAAGCACAGAACAAAATGTACTTAGTATCAGAAGTAAAAGTAATCATTACACCGAAAAATGGTCCCTGTGACTGATGTTATTAGGAAAAATAATAATAATTTAAGTTTTTTGTGAAGTCAGGAAAACAGCTGAAGTTGTAGAGGGACAATCACTCTTTGGATGAACTGCCAACAACTCATGGACATCTGAAATGTGATAAGGGACTCTAAAAAGACACTGCTTTTTTGTATCTTTTAACAAAACATTGTAAGCTCATCACATGTTTTATATGATGTAAAATAATAATTTGATAAAATACAAATACCTCAGAGTGAACGTACCCTCTTACTTTCCATCATAATGGTGAAAAGAGTGAGCTGAGCTGCAAAGCTGACCACTAAATCTAGCTGCAGCTCTATTATTGCTGGCTCATCATTCCTCATCTCATCTCTAGTCATAAGACTTATGGAGTGAATGAACAGTTGAGATAACCTATATAGGCACTAAAATGAGGTTTTCTGTGCAATGAGCTTACTTTAACACAACAAGGTGAGAAGCTCAGCGAACTGAGGATTACCTCAGAGTCAATCTGCTGCTTTCTCTGTATTGAGGGAATCCGCTGAGGTTTCGGCACCCCATAGAGCAGCCCTACAGATGCCCCTGCCATTGCCGAGTAGATTCAGGATACACAGACAAGATTTTATCTCCAAGATGACCTGTGAAAAACCCTTGGCATCAAGGGAAGCTGATGAAGGAGAGGACATCTGTTGGATGCATGCAGGGCAGTGCTGGTCCAAATAGCCAACATTAAATGTCACCTGGAAGATGAAGTCCTTCCTGTGTATCCTGATCCACTCAGCAGTGCCTGACTTCTTAGTGACCTGACTGGGCAGTAAGAAGCCAAATGAAAAGATAGATAAAGTAACAGTTATACTGCACACAGATCAGTCATCATTTTAGAGCCTTCTTAAAATAAACCAAAACAGACCCTGACATTGATGTAGACAGACAACATGTCCATTCAATCTAATATATACCTGGTATAGTATGACACTGCCTGAGGGTTTGGATGTTTGCATTAAAGATGAAACCTCCACAACTCATCAGTCATCACCACATATTCAGCTAATGCGGTAGACCTGGCACAGAAGACAAGTTCAACATGAAAGGCTAGGGTTGATAAGATTACCTTTGTCTATTAAAATGTGTCTGCCTTTTAAGCTCTGAATAACATATTCTGAATTTTAAAGTTTTCTGTGAGAAAATCTGTGCCATGCATGACAAGTATGAGTTGTTATCTGACTCAGTATGGTGGTTCTTCTCTTCCAAAACAAAACCTTTTGTGCCATCTAGTGGCTGCAAGTTGACATACATGATGGCCTCTTACATGACCACTGGAGGTTAGCATTTGTTTCTTATACAGCTCTACAGGCTATTGGCAGTCCTTTCTCTTTTCTTACAAGGTGTAATTTCTTAGTGTGTTTATGTGTCAATTTTAGCCAAACAGTAGTTTAAATCATCAGAGCAGTAGGAGATGCATGGAAAGTGAAAGGATGTGTGATGTCCTTCTATTCATTATCATTACTCAACACTACTTATGAGGTGCCTTGAGCAAGGCGCTTAACACCCAACTGGTCCAGTAGATTGGCACAGTGGTTAACAGTGGCAGTCTATAGGCGCAAGCTGCTACTTTTGGGTGTGAATGTGTGTGTGCAAACTGCATGCATATATGTGATGTAAGTAAACAATGAAAATTAGTTTATGTTAAATAAATGTGAACATTTTCTCACTTATAAGAAATGTGTTCACAAAAAACCTACTCTTTCTTTTTAAGCCATTTCAGCAAAAATCCTGACCAATTTAAAATTGTCTCTGTGCTGTTATGACTATATGTAAAAACCAAAAAACAGACAAACAATACAAGGACTCACTTCTTTATTATCATAAATCTAAAAATGACACATCAAACAGTATTATCAAAAAGCTTCATCAAGTTTCCAGCACTCTGTTGAGGTTGGAGTCTTTCATAGGCACAGTGGGTTTTCACACTGTTACCACATACATTTTACGACAACAGTTTAAGTTAAAGTTCTTCTTTCTCTGAACAGCAAGGGTCATTTTGACTATGACCTTTAGGTTTGGTCTCTTGGCTGAGCTGACAGACTGCCGCATAATGAAAACCAGCAACTGAGGTCTGGCACAGTTGTCAATCAGAAAGCTTGAGTCTGTGAAGGTGCAGTAGTGTGTAGGTCTGTATTTCTACATCTTGTGACAACTAACACTGCTGTCATTGCATTTTGACCCGTTTGTAGTGTTGTATAACATACTGCGCACATAACCAGTGACACAGTGGGTAAAGCTTCTGTCAAGTTTAACACTTTTTGTGACCTCAATTAGTGTGAATACAAATCCAAAAAGTAAATATCTTTTCAAACTACAGTATATAATCCTGTATATATATGGCTTTGTGTATGGTACAGGACATGGATACAACCATTTACAATAATATATCCACCATGTGACCATACATTATAATATCAGTGCTTTCAGTCTGATAAATACCAATACTGTTCATAATTTAAGTATGCATGGTAAGAGTCAGTGGTAGGGTGAATTTAAGAAAGCACATAAGGCAGTTTTTCAAAACACAGTACAAAGTGGTTGAGATACCAGGAGCTGGTCAGAGCTACATCCTGCCTACGATATTCAGGTGGAGATGTATTTGCAACAAGTAACGGTGCAGTGCTGTGTGATCTGTGCCATTTAAAGGCAAGACTGTGTGACCTCTAATTGAAACAAATCAGTGCTGGCTGATACTCAGACATACAGGCTAGTCAGTCAGTGGAGTATTCGGTGGAGGTATCTCTCTGGTTTGCTCTCTCCTCCTCTCCTCAGTCCAGACCCGACTCTAACTGGCCTCTCAGACGTCCCTGCAGGGCTGTGGCTCTCCGTTAGTACCACTGTGGTCCCTGTGCCTCTTCCTGTCACTCCTGCAGCGGGGTGTCGGTGTGGCTCTGGGCTGCTGTGTGCTCCTGCGTCAGAGTCGTTCTCCTCTCCTCCGTCCTTTCCCTGGTTGCTGGCCGAGCTCTCCCCAATCCTGAACAACAATGATGCGATTAGAAAATGAGTCATGTTGAATACTGTGAATGTGTGTGAAATCTGTTCAGGTTAGCAGTGTTTCAACCTGAGGTGATTGAAGGCACGTAGCCAGTGTGACCCTAGAGCATCTCTCCCATTCGTTCTCAGCCCTCTCCGGTGACTCCGGGCCCTCAGTCCAATCAAGGCCTGAGCCAGTTCAGTCTCATCCCCATGGCCCCAGATCAGCTGGGCCCTCTGCTCCGCGTCCTGGTCCCCTGCTGCCCTGAACAGTCTCTGCAGCTGCCACAGATTGACGTTGCTGAAAATGTTCCCTGAGCCAGCTTTCCGACTCCTCCTCTCAGCAAGCCGCGAGGACGGGCCAGCCACAATGCGGGAAGGAGGGGAGGCTGGTCCGGTATCCATCCCGAGAAACACAGGAAAGGGTGGCATACAACAACTCTACTCTGTGGAGAGGGAAGCAATAGTTTCAGCTCATTATGATGGGTTCGCAAAGTGAAACATGTTTAAGACTTAAGACCAACAACAACAGAACATACAGCACAAAGTACAGCACAGACAGGCTGTGTCACTACACCTGGACACCTGTCACAATGAAAGACCAGTCAGCTGCAAGTCCTCTGCTCTGATTCTTTAATCCTTCTTTAGGAAGTGAGTGACGAGCTGTGCTTTAAAGCCCATTAAACTGCAGATGGTAACTTTATCTCCTGTTATTCACATATGCTTTTAAGTGGGACGCTAACAAACAGGTCTTAACTGAGCAAACCAAGGTCACGACTGCATGTGGGTCAACAGCCTTTCCACTGAAACGACTTTGTTTTGGGTGGACGGGTGTAATCTTAAATCCACTTGCTAGCTTTCTCCAGAGCTTTCAACAGCACATCATCTCACAGATGGAGTTTGCACAGATGAACTCCAGGAGTTGAGATCATTTTGTCAAACCCACTGTTTCCAAGGCAAGAATGAAGTTTCATGTTCTCTCTGCAGGACCTCTCTGCCCTCATTACACATTTACTATTTAGCCCTATAACTGTTCTGTAGAGACTGTGACAGATCTCAGTGTGATGACAACAGGATATAACTTCACAGACCTATCTATTTGCATCAGAAGTAGGTTAACAGTAACTAAACGTCACACGCTTCCCCATTATTCTCCTCCCACCGGTGTATTGACAGACAGCTGTTTGCTCTTTGCATAACCAACAGTTACACGGTTCACTGGTGCACAGATACCGGATTCCTTGCAAAACTAAGAAAAGGGAGGCATGAATCATGTTTGAAGTATTGCTGCTCATATTAGATAAAATACGACGTGCTGCAGCTGACTGTATTCTGTATTCTGCGCTGGGTTTCATTACGCTGCGGGTGAAAGGCAGCAAACAGGGATCCCGTGAGAGTCATGTGAAAAATGAAAGGGCGGCTGCTTACCCGGGATTAACTGATATATCCAGCGGACCCTGCTCCTACCGCATCGCTGCTCCTTTCCCAATAAAAACTCCAACAGCGTCTGAAACGTAGCAAGGAACAAGTCTATTACCTTGCTTCACCTGCAACCAATTTGTGCTCTTGAGCCGACTGTCGATCACAAATCAAGGGTCGTCGAATCACCAATGAGAATGGAGCTGTCCTGGGAGAGCGCTTTGTGTCGACCAACCACGGCGGTCTGGGGTAGGGGGGCGGAGGGATGGAGGGGTGGATGGCTCCGCCCACAGGCCACGTAGGGCGTGTGCGCTGAAATCCATTGACGTCAATGGGTCTGGCTGGCACAACAAGCGTCTGTCAATTATGCGAGAGAGAAGTAATGCTCATGTGAGCATCCTGCGGTCAAACACGCAAACACGATGACGCACGGATGCTGCTAAACACCAGACCTATAAGAACTGACCTAATATTATTATTATGACACCGACACACACTGTTTATTTGTTGTGTTTAATCTCTAGCAGGGGAAATATTATGATCCAGGCTTAAATTAAAGAAACATGAAATGCTGTCTACATGTGGCAGCAGGAAAATCATCATCAAGTGTGTGATTTTGCAACCATTTTTTTCTGCTGTTTCTGCACACTTTCAGGCTACATTTCGCCATGTTTCAGTTTCATAAAGCCTCCTAAAGCCACTTTTCTACTAAAAAAAGACAGAAAGAGGAAGGTCACACGCCCCAAAGGGAGACTACACTATTGGGAAATAACAACAGATGAGAGGACATGGACGAATCCAGCAGTCCAGCAGAGGAGGAGCAGGCTTTGAATTACAGGCCGCCCCCTTGTCCATCACCCAGCCCCCCAGCACAGATTCAGCAGAGGAAACGGAAAAGACGAAACATACAAGAAGGTTTTTCATTTCAAAACCCCGGGGCTGTGGAAAGAACAGAGAGTTCGTTTTTTTTTTTAACCTAAACTTGTCCGGTTTTGGCTTCATTGTTAGACCACGGACCCGCCCTTCCACTCCGTTATTTCAACTTTTTTTTTTTGACCATCTTTTCCCCAGCTGTTTGCAGCTGGCAGAAAGCACCCGCCCTGCTCGGGAAAAAGGGACCGAGAGTGACCGGAGGAGGAGAGAGATGCCACCCGAACCTCCCCAGCCGCAGGTGAGGGAGAATATCATAAAGTTCCTCAAGAGTTTTCTGGGACTCGTCCGGATCCTACAGATCGTGTTCGGAGCCGGGCTGTGGGTCACCATCGCGGCCAACAAGTACGAGGGGTCCATCCACTTCGCCCTCTTCGTCGCTGTCCTCTTCTGGCTCCTCACCCTCGCCCTTTTCTTCCTCACCCTTCTGGACAAGCAGGACCTCGTCCCGCTGCTGGGAGGGGAGCGCTGGTTATGCACCAACCTGGCGCACGACGTGGCCGCCGCCGTGCTCTACTTGCCGGCCATAGGGGTCATGATCTACAAGACGGATCGCAACTCGTACTGCAACCTGGAGCTGTACAAGCACTACTGTCTGTACAAGGTCTACCTGACGGCCGCCGTGTTCGCCTGCCTGTGCTGCCTGTCTTACCTCCTGTCGGTTATTTATGGGGCGTGCAGGAAGTGCCGGGGCGAGCAGACGGTCATCTGATGAGACTGGAGGGGGGCTTGATGGCAACCAGGAGGGAGGGAGGGCGACATGGGATCCTTTAGGGTAGGGTATCCACAGCAAGATGAGGAATAGTTAACTTCACTGTAATTTAACTCAACAGCTACTCTAATCACAAGTTTATCTCTTTTGTCTCCCCACACCAAACTTCTCCTCCGTGGTGGTGGTGAGTCAGAATCATCCAAAAATCACTCTGTGGCCTTACAGTCAGTGTACCAAAGGGTTGCTGACATGAAAACATCCTAGTGGCCTCTGGTGCAGAGGCCTGTAGCAACCCTGGAAAGGAGTTTGATTTGAAATGTGTTAGGGGGGCAACGCACTGTATGTCTTTATTTGGGCACAACAAGTGCGTCTCCTAGTTGTGGTTAAGGCCACGCCTCCACTTCTTAAGGTCATTATTATTTTTGTCCAGTAATTTAATGTCATGATTCCCACATAAAGAATCATCAAAACATTTCTGTAGGGACTTATAGTGGGTAAACAGTCAGTTTTAGGTACAATGCCTTAACATCTGTTTTGTAGATTTGTATAACTGTCCATCTAAAACATCTCATAGGATTAGTACAGTTGTTCTCACAAGGGATTATTTTCATAATCATTTTAAAGTATATATTTTTATGTGTTTACATGTGTTTATATGACAGCAAACTATACTGAACAGTTTCTGATGGACTAAAACACTTGCGGATATCCAGCTCTGTTTTGTTTTGTTTTGTCTGACTTTGCATACAGTTTTATCAGTGGCTTCTGTCAGAATGCTGTATACTCAACAAGGTTGTGATGACAACAACCAAATAATATGGATGTGATTGGTGCTACAATGTGTATGCTGAACCTTTGTTCCTTAAATGTTCATTATGTAAAGCCAAAGAGCAAAAAAAAAAAAAAAAAAAGAGCAAGAATAAAGACCAAGTGAGTGAGAGCCAGTGAGACGTTTCTTTGGTTACAGTTGTGTTTGTTCATGGAAGCGTTCAGACTAGCTGCTTGAGGAAAATGTTTGTAAAGTGCTTTGTTAATTTCGTTTGAGCACTTTGAGTTAAATTTAGAAAAGGAGCAGAGCCTTCTGCATAAATTGTGCTTTTGGTGGCTTTTCCCAAATGCAAACACAGATTTAGGGAGGCTAGCAATGGAAGCCCTCAGGAACTTCCTGTTGGGAGATAAAAGCCTTGGCCAATCAGCTGAGATCGTTTATATGCTATGCCACTTAACCACATGAAAGACTCAGATCCTTTAACCTATCTGTGTCTCTAACAGACAACAAGAGGCTCTCACACATGCATAGACAATGTGTATGCATGTGCTGCATGAGAGAATAAGTGTGTTGCATGAGAGTTATCCTGCTTTTGGAAACATAACGTGTGTGTGTGTGTGTGTGTAATAATCTGGGAAGAGGCTTGTTCTTACCGGAACAGTCTGTTGGGGTTCTGGAGGTGGGCTAACATTCAGCCAATGAAAACGAAGCCAAGCAGTGGAAGATGATTCAATGTCTCATCTATTCCAGTCAGCATGCAGTTCTTAAGAGCATGCTGCAGTCAAAGCTGCTTTACCAGCACCCAAATCCATGGTGTGACACCTCTGTTTGGTTGCCTTTACACAGCCAGCAAAGAAGGCACCATTACTTTGCGTGAGCGGCTGTGGGATTCTTTGACAAATTTGTATTTATCCCTCGCACACTTGTTCCTGGCATGGGACAGGAATGTGGTGAAAAAGGCCGCAGATTACAGCACTCACACATAAACACACACTTTTCCTTTCTTGGGGCATTGCTTCTCCTCTTGTACACTTCCAATTGAATGCGATGAGTTATTCTTGGAGAGGAGTATCAGGGATAAAATGTTGCATTGTCACAGCTCCAGATTCACATTCGAGACTAAACCAAAGGCAACAAAAAATTCAGAGATTAGAGTATAAAAGCAGCAGGAATACAACAAACAAAAGCATAGAAGCTTTCTAGCATAGAGCTTAGAAAAAATAGCTTTTGCTTTCTTCCAAGAATAGCTGCAGATACCTGAGTCATTCAGGTAAGATAAGGCAGGGAAACTGTAAAAAAACAAACTGTAAACTGTAAAATCCATGGCCTAATTAATATTTTTATTCAGTTTGCACTCTTATTCACTCATCCTTTGGGTTTGTGGGCTTAACAGGAGGAATATGTGGGTGTTGAGCGCAAGGTGACATCTGTGTCCAGAGCTACAGGAGTGGAAGGGTTAATGTTAACCATCTGCAGCTCCAGGATATAAATCTAGCACTTCTTAAGGAGGAAAGGAGTCGCCCCCCCCATCCCCCCCCCCCCCACTCATTCCACCCTCTCCCCCTCTGAGATTTCCACAGAAGTGTTGTCCTGTCCACGTGTCGGCGTCTGCAGAAACACACTGCTGTATATAGCCAAATGGAGACAGCACACAACAACAGCCCCTGCGTGCTGCATAAACAAAGTACTGAATCCAGGAGTTCGGCTTGATACTGAATGTAACCATGGTGAATCATTTAAAGGCTTGGAAGACTCACAACTATAGCGTGTGCTGACAATTAGGACCAGGAAAGGATTCTCCACATTTACCCTCAAAGTCTTTTTGAGCTTACCACATAAACAGCCTCCTTATTATTACACTGACCACAGTTTATAGATGTCACGTCTGTTCAGATTTGGCAGTTTTATGTGTGAGCCCATTTCAAATTTAATCCTTAAACATTACATCCATGTCCAAACAAGAAACCCTTGTAATCACAGGTATTAACACGACTCTGGAATCTTATGTCGCCTCCTGAACACCATTAGAAGGGTGTGGGCACCACAAAAGTGAGGTTGCTGCACTTTTTTCCAGCTACACAGACAGCAAAGAAATCTCAGACAACTTGGTATAAGGACATATAGAGCCAGGCGGTTCTCTGGAGTGCCAACTGTGTGATATTTACTTTGGCTACTCAACCAAAGAGACATTTCCTGTATGTGCTCTCCCACCCGTCTGCAAGAAACCAACCGTCCAATAGTCATCATAACCCCTCCAAATGGTTTCTCTGGCCCTCCCTGAAAGTACATCATGTGCACTGTTGCCATGGACTGATGTGAATTATCTGAAAAATGGATACAAAGTCCCCTGCCAGAAAATCTAAAAGTGAGTTTTGAGGTCCAAATGGATAACAATGACATGACTGTGACTCACTGCTGTAGTTAAATCACTGGTGAGGTTTTCTTGTTGTCTGACTCCATGTGAGCTGCAGAACATCATCAATGGAATTGGTAGAGAAAACATGTTTAGTTCAGTTACCAGGCCGGATGGTTGCCATCAGAGGAGGTCAGTTCAGGTCTTCTTGCTAAAATAAAACCAAATTTTCTACACCATTTGGTTGCTTCAACATGTCATTTTTTAAAGTTTTATTATTATGAGAAGTGAATTGATTCTCTCATAACACACCGTTGTTATGTGTATTCTCAAAACAAAAAAGGAACAGACACCTTATCTCAAAAGATAGGTTTACCTTTCCTCAACCTCTGTCTTAAAACAACACTGACATTACACTAGAAGGGTTTTTGGCCTCTGTTTCTCCTGTCCACACTGGCATGTGAAGAAATCTTTTCATAAAGTGATTCCAGTGTAAGTGATGGGGGACAAACCCCACAGTCCTTCCGTAGAAAAATGCTCTCTGAAGTTCTGAAGCTAATTTGAGGCTCAAGCAGTTCAATTTAGTCCAGTCAAATGGCTCATTTCGAAAGTGTTTTTGTGCAAGACTTCCTCTTTGTGCTACTGCCCTTCCACCAAGGAAACTCTGTCTGGAGAAATACAGGGATTTTTGGTCTAAAAAGACTTTGGAAGATACCCACTTGTTTTGACTAAATGCTTTAGCCTTATAAAAGCTTCAGCTAAACATTTTTTGCACAGAGCGAGGACTGTGGGTTTTGCCCCCAGTTTCTTACATTGTATAAATCACACTATTCTTTTAAGACAGACTAAAAAAAATTGAACATATCCTTCAAATATTTTGCGGATTTTGTGTATGTTCAGCATTATTCAACAGGAAATTTTTATATCAGAAAAATACCCACACTTTAAAATTATATTATGCACACTCCTGGCTTTCATTTTGGTAGTCTTGGTTTTGCTAGATTTCCTCACAGACCAGAGCCTGGTGTTACACAGAGTGTACAGAAACAGGTGTGTTTACTTGGTTGGTTAGAGCCCACTCAGCCATAGTCCAGGAGTGGAACAGTCTTTCTTAGGATAAAGCACTTCCACTGGGAGTTACCCACCCAGATTTTGTTGTGTGGGTAATTACCAGAGGAAGTACCCTATCCTTCCCAAGTGTGTCTGACTCTTTTCCTGCTGACAATCCTTGTCTCTTGTCTCATTCAGAAGGCTACATGTACGCACATGAAACATGAAAACACAGACAGACAGCACACAGCAGCGCCCTGTTAACCACACTTTCATCAGATACTGCTGAGATGCACATTCCAATGCAGAGGAGAGGGAAAGAGGGGCAGGGAAAACAGATGGGAGGCTGACAGAACAAGTGAATGTGCAGGGAGGAGAAAAAAAGCAGAAGTGAGAGGGGAAGATGTGCAAAAATGCCATATGTAAAGATCCCAGCAGGAATTTGAGATTGACATTTCCTGTCTGTGTAAAGGCATGAATCGGCACAGTGTTCTGGGAGTGCAGGCCCTGTAGTTTGCCTCTGACACTCACTGGTTTATAGTTTCCTAACATGGTGACAGGGATTACTGATCCCACATCTGTTACAGCAGCTTTTGCCCAGCCGATACTTCTGAATGGGCACAGTGTTCATGTGTTGCATGAAGGCAATGGCAGCCAGTGGTGAGAAATGATGATAGCTATTTATAGAGCCTTGAAAATACCACAGCTTCCTTCACTCTGCCAATCCTCAGCCAAGATGTTGAGAGCGTATTACAGAGTGAATGAGTCTGAGAAAGTTAAAGAGAAGCAGAGGGAGATATTTTTTGGTCACTGGGTGGATGAATTCACTCATTTCCTGTCTGACATTTAATGATTTGTACAACTTGTACTTGCAACTTATGTTAGCAACACCTCCATCATTAATCACCTGTAATTTTTACCACACTACAACATGACTTTAAAGAGGGAATTAGAAGTGATGAGTAATTTCCCCATAACTAAAATCTAAGGTGAGGCACTCTCATAAGGGAAAACTCTTTACGATCACTGCATCTTTAGCACAGTGTAAGCGGACACACACTGGGAAGTAAAACAAACATTCCTTCCAAGCGTGGATCATGGAGTTCCTGATAATAGCTCACATAGCTCTGAACTGTTTCCCAGCTACACTTTTCCCGCAGCTTTCACACACAGAAGCCCAACTCCTCTCTGTCACACCACACTGCTGTTGTAAGGAAAAACAGCCACATTTTAGAAGCATTTTCCTCATCTTCAAATCCCTTTAATTTGTCCTGGTCATAAAATAAGATGTGTCTAAAATCATGACATGGGAAAATACTATTTGCATTGTTTAATATAATTTTTTTTACAATGCATTGACAGAATTATCTACAGCAGTTTGGTAGCAACAGCAGCAAAATAAAGTCAAAATAGCAGCGTTCAAAACGGGATATCCAAAGGTACAAAGTCACAGTTTATGATTGACTTCATAGCCTCTGAGTGATTAGAAAATTCCTACTTGATTTTTTAAAAAGTCTGTACCTCATTATTTAGCAACTGTCCAGATATAAATATACAATTTCACTGTGATCTGATGTACATCATTTCTAACTGCTCAAGATTGTAAACAGTGATAATTTAGCCACTAGGTGGCGAAATAGGGTCAAACAAAACGTGCATTTGACTGTTTCCAGCTGGGATTCATTGATTTAACAGAAAGTTAGTTTCTCTTATTTGCCATTCAAACACATCCACTGTGAACTGATGTTTCATTCCAGACTCTAACACTGTGATAGGTGGAGAAAAAAAGTGTTGTGTTTTGTGACAAATCTAACACTTACAGCTCCTTGTAACACTTTATTCAGTATGTCTCATCTCCAACCTCTCATATCAGCCAGCTTTTCTTAGTCTGCATTTGCTCCTGTCTTGCAAACACACTCTGTTTCTTACTGGTTCATTTCATAAGTAACGCTCTAAAAAACACATGACATGACTGTTATGGTGCTGCTCCAAGTCATGTGTAATCTTATTATAGTCACTAGGGCCTAGTTACTAGGCTATAGTATACAGTTAAATGTTTCACCTACCACCTTGAGATGAAAAGGAAGAAAAGCAACAGTTGGACAAGGACACACACAAACACACACAGAAGATGCAGAAATGTCATCAGAAGGTTTTCCTTAATATATGATACCCCACAAAAATACCTTTGTTTTATTAATGATGTTGCCCTGAGACCAAAGCAGCACAGATGTCATAGTTTCTGCAGCACGTTGGGTCAGCTGGTTCTTAGCTCAAAGGTCCCTGTCTACTTGCTTTATCTATGTTTCTTTTGACTTTTTAAATCTGCAACTATGTCCATACACATCCTTGTGGGGTCATAATGTATTTTCACTGTGTCTGGGTTTACAAAAACGTGAAACATTTAAATTACATCAGTGTGATAATGTAATGATTATAGTTATAAGTAATAAAAAGCAATTAAGTAGTTACTTTGATGTTTATGTGTCTACTTTCTCATTTGCATTAATTTAACCACAGATAGATAGATAGATAGATAGATAGATAGATAGAAAGTGTTTAATAGCGAAACACAATGAAAGTCAATAAAGCACAATGCACAGTATGAAGGTCAGAAACAGTCCCCGCCCCTGACGCCCATCGCTGTCATTGGTGGAGAAAGCAGTACTTTAGTGGAATATCATTGGATCTAAAAACCAGGAAGTGGGGGAGTAACCAATCCACGTTATAAAAGTGATCACCGGTTTAACAGCAGCGAGTCGGCCTGTCTGTTTCTCTAGAGGGGGTGAAATTATCAGTTTGACATCATCACCATCCATTTTTAAAAATTGTTCAGTTATCTAATTTTCATTCAGATAAGCGACATCTTATTATTAATCATGGCTGCCTACAAACTGGTGCTGATTCGCCACGGAGAGAGCAACTGGAACCAGGAGAATCGGTTCTGCGGCTGGTTCGATGCCGATCTGAGCGCAACCGGGGAGAAGGAGGCGAGGAGAGGTGGACAGGCCCTGAAAGGTGAGGAGGAATCGGGTTATTTTCTCTCACCATCCGCTTTTAATACCTCTGACGTGCTGTAGGCCAATGCACGGCTACGATTGCATAACAGCCTCTGCATCAGACCACAGACCGCCCCCTGAGCGTGTCAGGAATAGTGGAAGATGTGCAAACGTGCAGAAGTGATGCCTTTATGTGGCTGTACTGGTGCTCTACTCTCTCACCACGGGCATATAGCCTGCACAAAAGGAGACTTCACACAGAAAGTGTATTTGTGTAACTCTCACTTGAATTTTTGGGCTCATTTTATTAAATCTTCATCACTGATCTGACTTGTTCTTATTTAGCAGGAGAACAGGAAGGAATCACAGGCCCACATGTTAGTGGTACTCCAGACTGCAGTGGAGCTAGGGCTGCAACCATTAGATGATTAATCAATAAGTTGATTGAAGGGGGAAAAATGCAAACATTCTCTGTGTTCATTCTCTTAAATCATTGCTGTTTTTCTTTGTCATGTGTGACAGAAAATTGTCAGGGTCATTAGATTTTTCATACAAAACAAACTTGAAGATATCACCTTGATCTCTGAGAAACTGTGTTGTTAATGCAGTTTTCTTTAACACTTCAAAGACTAAACAATGAATCCATTTATTAAGAAAATAATCTGCAGATTAATTGATAATAATCAGTTGTTTGCTGTAAGTCCCTGTATTTTCAATAAGGCCTGAGACTCCATTGCTTTATCTCAGCCCTCTTCATGGTATCATTTATAAATTATGTTTAATGCAACAAGTGCAGACCTAATGGCAGACATGCATTAAACTGCTGTGTCTCTAACTTTCACAGATGCTGGCTTTGAATTTGACATTTGCTACACCTCCGTACTGAAGCGGGCCATTAGGACGCTGTGGCTGGTCCTGGACGGCATTGACCAGATGTGGGTGCCGGTGCATCGGACCTGGCGGCTCAACGAGCGCCACTACGGAGGCTTGACAGGGCTGAACAAGGCAGAGACGGCTGCCAAGCATGGAGAGGCTCAGGTGAAGATCTGGAGGCGCTCGTTTGACATTCCTCCTCCCTCCATGGGCCCGGACCATGACTACTACACTATCATCAGCAAGGTAAGATATGATATCTACAGCACATATGCTCAACAAAGGTGCTTCGTTGGCCTGTGGGGAAAGAAGCAGGTTTATACACATTGACCAAGTTGATCAGCTAAATCCACACAGTCAGGACAAAGAGGAGACATGACTACAACAGATATCTGCAGTCAGGCAGTGAACCAACTGTGTCACAATGAATGAATGAAATCAGCAGAAATGACTGGAGTGTTTAGAGTGGAAACAGTGGATTTGAGGTCATGTGTCTCTGACTTTTTGTCTACAGCATGGTCAGCTTGAATATCCAAATGTTTTACACACATAACACTGCAAATGAAATCTGACATCTGATACTAGAGATATAGTCCCTTACTATTTCCTAGCAGGAGCCCTAATGCTATTACCTAATAGTATGTCCAAGGTGAGTTAATATATGACTGGCAAGACTGAGTTCTGCTAGGTTCAAGTTCAAAGTTCAGTCAAAGTAGAGACAAACTGATCATGTCCGTCTGAACTGACAGGGGCAGTCTGACGTTGAGGTGTAATAACCTTATATACAGGCCAGTAGTGGTTATCGAAACTAAGTTAACACTAAAGTAGCTCATTCTTTCATGCCTTCAAATGACAATGAACACATTCCCAGACTGTTTTAAGACTGATTGTATTCACTGTACGCACAGGGTCTAATAGACAATTTTACTCCTCAAATACATCTCAGATTTGAACATTTATTTATATTCAGAATCAGTCAGCATGACACAAACTGCTAGCTTGCAGCAGGGCCCCTCTTTTCCCAAATAAGCGCATGATAACTTTAGTTATTTAAGATTAGAGAGATCCAGCATGCTTCACTTGTCTTTATCCTGTTTTTTAATGTATTTTATATACCGATTGTCTTCCCTGCAGGATCGTCGATATGCAGACCTGACCGAGGACCAGCTTCCCTCCTGCGAGAGCCTTAAGGACACCATTGCACGGGCGCTGCCCTTCTGGAATGACGAGATCGCCCCTCAGATCAAACAGGGGAAGAGGGTTCTCATCGCTGCCCATGGAAACAGTCTGAGAGGCATTGTTAAACACCTGGAGGGTGGGTGGCACTGTGATTAGTATCTTGTACCCAGCTATTCTCACTACTTACTCAGCAGGTGATGGAGTGTTGCTGTTTCAAGACATACTAATGTTAATTGAGAATTAACCCGTGTGCAGAAGGGAATGGTACTTAGCAAAACAACCTTCAAATTCACTCCCTTCATCATATAACTGCTCTTTCTGTGTGTGCTGCAACCTGCAGGAATGTCAGATGAGGCCATCATGGAACTGAACCTGCCAACAGGCATCCCCATCCTCTACGAGCTCGACAAGAACCTGAAACCTGTGAAGCCCATGCAGTTCCTGGGAGATGAGGAGACTGTACGCAAAGCCATGGAGGCCGTGGCTGCTCAGGGAAAGGCCAAGAAGTAAAACGACAGAAAAGCCCTCGCTGTGTATGACAGTATAGGTTGTACCAGACAACTGGCCTCAGATTGGTGTTTTTCCTAATCCCTAATTTATTTTGGATTGTTATACATGATGAGCATACTGTGGATTGTTGTCAAAGACAACCTCACTCAACTTGTACAGTGCAGGGATAGTGGATGGTTAAAAGTTAGCATATATTAGGGCCTGGAGAGCCACAGCTCTCAAGAGATTGTAAATAATTTTGCCCTTTTAAAACAGATTATATAGTTTTGAATTTGAGAAATTCCAGCCAAGGAAGGTTGACATTCAGCCTTCCTTGGCTGGAAGGCTGAATGTCAGGGTAAACGGTTATTAAACCAATTACAGAGGAGTGGGTAATGAGTGGAGACAACTTGGGAGACATGACTGCTCTTGTTGTTGCGTCACTTTGCTTAAGCTTATACTGTCAATGTACAGTATATGAGATACTGTTTTCAGATGCACTGATGGCGGTTAGTAAGTAAAACCTATGTGTGTCTGTTCACACTTCATCATTACCTGCCCAGGACACCATTATTATTTTTGGGTGACTTAGGTATATCATAGTCTATTTAATTCAATTTAAAATAGACTTTAATCTTTAATGAATTATATTTACATTCACTGACTTTTAGATTTTGAGATGTTAGACATAAAAGGGACCACTGCAAAGGCTGTACAACTTATTATTATCTCACTTTTCAAAGCAGGAAATTGATGCATTCCATTGATAAAGGTATGTAATTTTGCAATCTCTTGAGAGCAGAACAGGACAGTTGGGACTGCTAAATTGTCCTTTTCTCTTAATGTTTGCCTATGAATGGTATTTGTGCAGTGTCCTTATATATTGTTGCTGTTTGTGTTGTGTCTGACAGTTTTCATCGGGTTAATCCATTTTGAATGGTGCCAAGCACTATTCCTATTGGTATTGCACCGTATAAGTGATAAATCCATTTCTTTGGATTATAGTCTACCAGTTTCAAAATACCACAGTGAAGCATAATTAACTGAAGATAATATGTCTAAATTTAACCAATATCTTTGTTACTCTCTTTGACCACCTTTAGTCTGTTTTTGTCTCTTGGTGTCCAGTATTTATGTGCCTCCAGCTCCTTTTCCTACAGTCAATGCCTACATCTGGCCTCACAGTATTGTGAGGCAGCCGTGATGGTTTTAGGGAAATAGTCTGTGAATGGAATATCAAATTATGTCTCACAGTATTTGCATATTTCTTTAATAAATGTAATTCACTCTGTGTTGATTAAATGTACCCTAAAAGCTCTGATGTAATAAATGTACACTTATGTGCAAATGTATTCCTTGCCTTGTCTATTTAAAAAAAATCTTCTACTGTGTTGTTATCAGACATAGATATTTTTGTTTGATCAGAGTAGTGATTAGAGTTACATGCAAACATCAAGTCTACCTCTTGGTCAAACTATTTACTTGGCTTACCTCATATTTACTCACTGAACAAATTTAGGCAGGCTTTTCCTAACCTGGTCAGTCCATTTTGGCTGAAAGGAGTTGATTGTTTTGTCATATAGATTATATTAGATTCCATTTTTAAAAGAAGTGTCAACGACCTCTTTTCAATTAACAAGAAAGACCATAATATGACTTTAGCTTGTGTATTCTGCAAAAAAAGTATTTTATAATTCCATAAATAAGTTCTCAAGCAAAATATAGATGACTATGGGAAAAGACCCGGGAAATATTAGAGTCAAACAAGACTCTAGAAGCGGTGAGAACGCTTCTGCATTTCGGTGAAATATCTGGAACATCCCTTTAAAGCGACATACGTCTGGACTCAAAGTTCCATGATGCATTGCGCCTAACGTTGGTCGGTGCGGCTGCAGGCGGGAGAGAGTCTAATTGATGTGATAATTTTCACATTGGAGCCCCAACATAATACGTTAATGTCGCGGTGTGTGGTTATGTACAGCCTGTACAATCGTCAAAATGAGAAAAGCAACAGAAAATCAAGGGGACACTCGGTAAGAAAACCTACGGACTGTGTTCGCACTCCCATGCTAAGTTGTAGACGCGTTAGCCGGCTAGCTAAACATGAAAGCACTTCCTGAAACAACGACTTGCTTGTATTTTATATTAAGTTAGCAAGGCATTATGAATAGAGGCTGTTATATTTCCTCTTTAAGCCGTAAGCACAGTTGTCAGTGTTTGTTCAGAAGGCAAGCCTGGCACGGTGAAGTTAACGAACTAACAACACTGCCATGTTCTCAAAATACTATGTAAACACGTCTTTAGTGTCAGTTTCCTTGCTAGCTTCACCTAGCTATTTCTCTATTTTTTATGAGAGGCACTGCTAATACTTGCGACTATGGTCGTGTTACGCTACGTCTGTTGATTGAGACTGAGTGGCACAGCTGAACAGTATAATGTTAAAGTTAACCCCTTGAAGCTTCATAACATTTGCTGCTACTGGACGCATGTTGTGGTCTGTGTGGCATGCTGTGACTGGTGGCAGGTGGAAAGTGACCGTCAGGCAGATGTTTGCTTTTTATTGGCTGTAGCAGAACAACTCGAATTCGGTTTGACACCTCTGGAGAAGCGACACTATTGGTTCTCTTGTCTTGTCATTTCGAAAAAAAATATACTGCTCATTATTGTCGTCTAGGTGACAAAAATATTATGCTGAATTAGTTACCCCTCTCTGGCCTTCTTGCAGGGCACTCGCAGAATACTTCTCCCCGAGGAATAAAGGTGGGTTCTGCATTTTCAATTGTTTATGTGTCCTAAAACAACAATGTATTTAGCTACATTTGCATCATGATGTGTGGTGCACTTTAACTCACTCTGTAGCCTGTAAGGGAGGGAGCAACACTGTCAGTTGTTGAACATAAGTTGTTTTTGTTGAGAGCACTTCTAATCCAACAACCCTGCTACAAATCCTACCTTCATGAATGTGTTTATTTGTTTGTTTTCCCCATTGAAAGTGTTTTAGAGAGGTTTTAATTCAAATTTGTTATAGTTTTGTAGGCAGTAACGTGTTGTGTTGTTGGTTTGTACACATTTTGAAAAACACCCCAGTCACTGTACGTGTTAGTTGAGTTATGCAGACAGGACTAATATTTGGCTTGGCATTGACTCAGTTTCTTTCTCAAATACTGTGAGTTGCTTTCATGGAAATATGTTCACTAGTTTATGCAGGACATAAAAATTTAAATGAATGAAATATACTTCTGTAGGATTACAAAATTCACGACTTCATCATCTTTCAGTATGCATTGATGCAACTTAAAACAATAAATTAGCTTCTAAAAGAAAAAAACAAAACAAAACAAAATTTGTTGGAGGCAGAATCATTTGGGTGTGCCACCACTGTGAAAACTTTACATGGAAAACATTGATTGCAGCATGTACAGCTCTATTTAAGACAGGATTGCATTCATTGCCTTCCTGTTGAAGAATTTATTTGTAGTGACATCATTCAGGCCAAAAAAAATGCAGGAAATGTCTCTGCTAAAATAATATAACCAGAAGAACATCCCTGTGTAAAGCAGCATGACAAAAAAGTTTCACACAACAGATAGATGAGTCATAGCTAGAGGCATACAGGGGCCTGAAATGACAACATGTTAAACCCTGTTCACACTTAAGCGATTAATGGCAACATGTTTCTTGTCTTTTTCAGTGAAGGACCGCGCACTTCAGCAGCACTCTTTACCCCCTTTCACATCTTTCTACCCAGAGACTCCAGTGAAGCCCTCTCAGGTCCATAACCGGCTTTCTCACCCACCACCTAGGAGAGTCTTGCCACTTCTAAGCCCTGAGCTGTGCTACAGGGACAGATTGGGTCCACCTCAGTACCCCTCTCCTCCTATGGGACCAATCCATTCACCAGAGTATATTCTATGCAGCCCAGCTAATGTTGGAACCCCATCAAACAGATCATATCAGATGCCAAGGGACAGGCTAGGTCCTCCTCAGTACTCTGCTCAACCTTCAGGGTCTTTCTCGTCGCATCTTGTTCCAGTCAGCAAATCAGACATTGATACCTCAGCGAATAGGCTGCAACCCTTGCCTCCTGGTGTCTTTCACCATGCTCCCCCTCAACTGATGAAGGATTTAAGTAACAACACTCCATCCCTCCAAGTCAAGGGAGATCAAGTAACCGAAGCCACTTATACTTTGTCTTATTCAGGAAGTAAAAATGTAACAGCAGAAGGTGAAGAATCAAACAAGGTATTGTCTGATTTTAATATGGCTATTAGTCAAACCTGGTTTTGTTAAATGTCTTGTTTATGACGTGTGCTACAGCAGTCATGTGATGCTGAATTGTTGTGGCTCTCAATTCGTACTCTGTTAGGCTCAATCCAGCAATGTGAGGATGCCTGTACCTACTGTCCAGCTACACAGACCCCCTGTTAACCCATCACTCAACAACAGAGCACTTCAAGAAGTTTACCCACGGCCCTTCCC
Organism: Lates calcarifer; assembly: GCF_001640805.2. Classification (NCBI taxonomy): domain Eukaryota; kingdom Metazoa; phylum Chordata; class Actinopteri; family Centropomidae; genus Lates; species Lates calcarifer. The sequence continues at coordinate 8,455,894 of NC_066848.1, forward strand.
AGACTCAGAGCACTGCAATATTGGTAACAGCTACTGGACCCCATGTGGCTACCAGCCTCCTCCGAGTACCCTGTCTTCAGACAGAAGTAGTGGTTCAGGTTTATCCACTACGTACAGCCCTGTAGCCTCTTGCCAGGTAAAGTGTGTTATGTTTAATGACACATCAAGTTAATTTAGGGTTTTGGTTAAAGAATTTGAGTCTGAGGGAGATACTGGTGTGTTGATCTCAGCCTTTGCAGTAGAATTTTTAATACAACAATACAGGTGATTTAGCCTTATAAACAGACTGGATTGCCATTTTGTTTCACCTCATTTTGATGTCATTGTCCTGCCAGCTGTTTTTTGTCTGGGAGGTATTGTTATTTTGCGGGTTACCTATCAGAAGGGAGGGATGTATTCATTTTACCAATGTCCATCAACAGAGGCTGCAATAGTGGCTGCTTGAAGCAGTTAACTTAATATACATCATCTCCATCAGTGGTTGTTCAGTCTTCAATAGTGTGGGATGCATAGCATTGCTTGCCTCACTGTGTTGAAAATTAATTGAAGGAAAGGTGCTTCTTAAGGAGTCACTCTGCTTTCCTTTTTAGGACCAACAACATCAACAAACACCTTCGAGTGAAAAGTTAATTCCAGGTAATATTGTCACAGAAAATTATACATCTGCCTAATGCATACACACATTTGTAATATGTGCATTTTTTTCCTTTGGTAATTAATAGAATAATAAACATAAAATTCAACCATGAAGCCTGAAGGTCAATACACATTGCCTTCTACAAGACTGTTTTTTTATTATTTCTCATTGGTCACACGCAGATTCTAAGTTGTTAGATGTAACATATCAGGGATGCAGCTAATGATTACTTTCATTAGCTGCTGAGTAAAGCAGTGTATTCTTTGATTTGAAACTCAGACCTGTTTGATTTTTCTTTTAAATTATTTAAATAATTGGTGAAAAAATGTATTCATGTCTTTTTCTGTCACCAGCAGTGGACTTGAATTGCTCATCACAGAAGAGGCACAGGGAGTTTGAGGACTCTGATGACAGTGCCAAGAAACTGTGTCTTGAGGGTGCAAACTCTGGCAAAGTGCTGACACCAAAACCCACTGTTTGCAACTCAGTCAGCACTTCACCAGTGTCGTCATCAAGGAATTCTTCAGCCTTGGAACTGCCGCCCGAAACCACAGATATCCATATGTGCTCAGAGCCGGCATGTGGCCAGTCATCATGCTTGGAACTCTCATCCACATTTAAGCCCACCCAGTCATCCTGTGCATCACTGTCACCCAAACCTTGCATAAAGACACGACCATCGACTGGGGCAAAGCAGGCATATATAAATCCCTCTCAGAATCATATAGTGAAGTTAAAGGAGTTAAAATCATCTTCAAAGCCTGCTGAGGAAAGTTTGAAGAGAAGAAGTGAGGAAAACAATCAAATGAATAAATCAAGCACTTTGTTATCCCCTCTGATTTCACAGAGGGACACTAGTAGCCTACCTCATGTTCAGCTAGGCCGCCGCCATTCTGATCATACTCGCCGTAGTACCTCAGTCTTACCAGTCAAGATCCCAAGCAGAGGTAATCAGGTGGAGGAGAGCAGAAAGATGGACAGTAACACTCCCAAATCAACCTCAAAACCAAATTCAGGTTCTCTGAGCTCTCGAATGATAGAACGGAATAAAAATTCCCGCCCACGAAGACCCGTTATAATACCCGATGATGTGGATGAGCTCTTCACCCCTGATCCCATGACTTATGTAGTCAACCCTGCACATAAAAGTGCAAAGCCCAAGATGGATGAGGGAACTATTAAATCACCCACCGCAGAGAGAAGTTGTACCTCCAGCACTGTGACCACCTCCAGTACTGTAGTCACCGGATCCTCATGTCACAAAACTCAGAACCCCACAGTAACTGGTTCCTCTCATGCAGTGGACACCAAAGCATCTTCCTCAGCACTTAGCCCACAAGTGCTCTTGCCAACTGTAGCTTTAGAGTGGGTAAAACTTGAAAATGCAATGCCCGTTTGCTCTAAATACAAGGAACTCAAAAACAGTCCCATCACCTCTTCAGCAAGGCGGCTTAAGGAAGACAGTGTTAAATCTGATGAGAAACACACATCTCCCCTCCCTATCAATGTGACTTTAGAGACTGACACTGCTGCAAAGGAACAAAATTCTACATCCCATTGTTCTCAGTCTCCACCACTGGAGAGGCAGGCAAGTGAAGCAGGTGAAAAGCAGGTGAATGAAGAGGATCCCATAGATGTGGAACTGGACCTAGGCCTGAGCTTTGCGTTAGATTTTGATCTAACCCAGAGCTCTCAAAGCAGTGAGGAGGAGCAGCTACTTTCTTTGCAGGAGATGATGGAGCGTGCTACCAAGCCTCCAGATACACCAGAGAAGGGAGCTTTCTCAGAGCCTAGTACACCTGGACACCGCAGCAGCCAGTTAAAAACTGTAAGCTCCAAAGTGTTTGTGCAGTGTTTGTGCATAAAGTAATGACTGTAGGATAGTCATCTCACTGTGAAGTTAAAAGGACTAGAAAACTCAATGGTGTCTCCGTTTGGATCTTAAATGTCATCTGTTGTGTTTCCCACAGCAACCACTGCCATCCACCACAAAGCCAGGCTTCTATAAGAACAGCCTTGATCAGATGCTGAAGGAAATAAACACCAATAAAAAGTATATTATTTAGACTTTTTTTTCTCTCTCATTAATTTGAGCCTCAGTAGCTGTATATGAAAAAAAATAACTTACCATCTCCATAACTCCATATTCTCATCATTTATCAGAGCAAAAGAGGTTGAAACGCAGCTTCTCACTGCATGTAAGGAAGACCTGTTGAGAATAGCTGAATATGAGGAGGCTGAGGAGAACCAGGAGGAGGGCATCTCCACTGAACAACAGTAAGGCTTGCAGAAACATGTTGACGCTTCATATTTTGTCATTTGAGATATAGTCCTTGCACAGTCCTTAACTGTAATCTGCATTTTAAAGTTTTGTTGTAATTTGTTTCCTAGGGAGTTCCTGCAGCGCTACTCGCTGATGTCCAATGCAATCAGAGAAGTTCCTCCAGGAGAAGTAGTCTTCAATCTGGAGAAGTTTGGCCGGATCTTCAACCAGGATACGCTGCAGCTTAGACAGTGCATGGTCAATCCACAGGGGACAGCACAGAAAACACTTCTTTGGTGAGCTGTGTGCAAAAGACCACATTTGATATGGGTCATCATTGTCCCAGGGAATAATTCTGTATGACTTTGGTGAGCCTCTGCCCTTTTGTCTTGGGTCAGTGTTAGTTAAACATTTACCACTGCACAAGTTCCCTGGTATTTTTTTAAACATTGCAGTCTCTACTGGCTATTAGCAAAGCTTTAGACTGTTAGTTTTGCTAAATGATTAATTCCTCTAATATTTTCTGTCCACTTAAACCCTCCTTGTTTCTATCAGGTCCAGTCCTGCTCAGCTAAGACTGCATGTGAATATTGGATTGTTCCAGGAAGCTTACAATTGTTGCTCACCCTGTCCAATTCAGGTTACCCGTTTCCTATTCAAGGTAGGCCCCATACATGCCTGTAGCATGTTAGTAGTTGTTTTTGTCCAAATGCCTGAGTGTTGTCAGTTATTCTTTGTTGATTTTGTCAGATGATGTCAGTCCATAGTGAGAGGATGATATCCGAAAAGATACTACAGGCCCTCTGTGACATCGCCTGCAGTGCTGCTTATCAGATGGGTCAGTGTTCCCTCCACTTACAAGCTGTTTGCTTTTCCTCATTATAAGTTGTTTAGACATGTTAGTAAATGTTTTTTTTTCTGTGTATATATGACATACCTCAGTGAAAAATGGAAGCCAGCGGTTTAGAGTATGGGTTCCCAGTTTGGCTGATGTGACACTGGTGCTGATGAATATGGGAGTTGCATTTGTTACTCTCTTCCCGTTTGAGAATCTGCAGCCTCCATTCACAGAAGGAGATTTGCTGTAAGTAGCATTCTTGTGTGAAGGATTGCTCATTCACTTTGTTTCCTTTTGTTTGAAATTAGTTGTCGTCTGTTTAATGTCATGGAGCTGAATTTCTGTATGTCTGTGTAGGGAGGACATCTACATCAAAAGTGACAGTCCTTCCAGTGACAAGGAACAGAGTACTTTCCCTGAACACAACTGCAACAACATCTTGAAGGTGAGACACAATAGAAACAGATGTCTGCTCGGAACAGTTTGCTCTCATGTATGCGAGCATGTGGCAGAGAAAACAGAAATTCTCCTTTGAGATCATTCACTACTTTGGTTTTTCTCTCCTGTGTTCTGGTCTGCAGTACCTGTCTTATTGTATGGACCTGTGTCCACGGGCGTACAGTGACAACGAGCTGCTGTTGCTGCTAACTGTGGTGGGAAGGCTGGGCCTGGACACACGACTCATCCTCCGGTCCAGTGTGGAGCTGTACCCTCTACAGTATAAGATTGTCAACAACATCAGGGACTGGGGCACAATGGTCAGTGCATAGATGACTTTGATTCTTAGATAGATAGAGAATCACAGTTTATATCGCCATTGGAGTTTGTGGTTTTGCTGTTGTATTCGACCTTTAATTCACATTGATGTCATTGATGATCCAAATCAAACATTATAGTTCTGTGCCACTTGATAATGTAATTACATATATAATATCCTGATAATATAATATAATATCCTGATATTTATTCTCTTTAGCTGCCCAGAATCTGTGTGGCCCTTTCTGATCTGACAGATGACCACCACAACATGTGCCTGCTCGTTCAACTGCTGCCTGACAACACACGTGGAAAGTAAGTCTTTTTTATTGTTTTCCTTTCAATCTAATCAGCTTGTCAGAATTATGTTTAAATATTGGATTTTATGGCATTGTTTTTTATAATAGTAGACTATAAAAATTGTTAATTTTTGTTGTTTATTTGTAAAGACAGCTGCGCCGTCATCTGAGCCTGTCCATGATCTCTAAGCTGTTAGATGGAAATTGCACTTATAGACCTACAGAAAAAGAGTTTCAGGTAATTTGTTCATGTGTAACATAAACCTAGACAGTTTCTTTTAGATGCCAGTACTTGAAATATGTAAAGTTACCTTTTTCATTTTTCTTTTCATTTTTTAAAATGACTATTGTAATGTAATGAATGTCTTTAGTAACTTTTAGTTCTCCTTGTCTTGTTCTATGTGCTACTTAGCTCTCTACACTGAGGCAGTACCTGCCCCGTATGCAGCCCTCCACCCTCCTCCGAGGCATGGTGAGCTCCTCCAGCAGCAGTCAGAAAGATAAAGAAGACATTGCCACCCTAGACCAACAGGTGAGTACAAGGTTAATGCCTTAAACCTCAAAATGTTCCAGCCAAGCCTTGTATTGTTTTTCATGTGTAGGTCTCCTAACGTGTAAATAAAGGATCTTATATTCATGTAATCTAAACTGAATTTTATTGTGAGTAAATTAAAAATTATTATTATTATTATTATTATTATTATTATTTTCATTTATCAATGTGTTTCAGTCCTACTACCTCTGCTACAGCCTTCTGACTTTGGCAAATGAAGCTTCCAATTTTCAGTTCTTCCCAGCCCACCAGAAGGTATGATTTGTCCTAAATTCTGTCCTATTCTTTCTGTTCATGTTCACGTCGACTTACCTTTTTGGTTTCTGTCTCTCAGGAGCAGCTGCTGTGTCTGTGCTCTGAGCTGGAAACGCATGTTAAGTGTGACATCAGAGAGAGCGAGAAATGTCTTTACCGCAGCAAAGTGAGTAGCATTTCAAAAATAACTTCTGCTACTTGTGTGTCTCTGTGTGTATTTTGATGAAGCATGAAAGATTTAAAAGATTTTTGCCTTTTAATGGCTGCAGGGAGAACAAAGAGTCTAGTGCTCTTTTTAGTTTAAGCATCCTAGTAGAGTCCTGAAAGAAGGAAGTTAACAACAAACATTATGAGATTTTTTTACAGACAGCTTGTTATCTTGTTGAATTTGAGAACAAGATAAGAACAGTGGGACACAGAGTACACTGTTAACCTTGACACGCTTACACAGTTACAAAGAAACTCCTGAGCTGGATTGTGTTGAATGCTGAGGAAAAGTCACTGAATAACAGCATATAATTGCTTTCAAGGGCCTCCAAATACTTCTACCAAAATCTTTCATCACTGAAGAGATAAGAACAGCTGGTCTGAGGTCATTTGGTTTAAGTTCAAGCATGTAATTGCTTTTTCACAAAAATCCAATCAAACTCATTTTTAAATCTCAAGTGAGAGCTTTTTGAGTTGTTCGCCTGCTGCTCATCTCAAGTGCCACCATGCAGAGAGACTGTGTTGCACTCACTGTGTAGACGTGTCATTAAAGTCCTGCTGTTCCATCCAGACTTCAGGTCATAAGTAATAGTTTTGCACTTCTGCTCTATATTTGCATTTGGTCCTCTCAATTTTTAAACAAATTGTCTTCCTAATTACAACATAAGCAATTTTGGGCAAAACAATTTCTCAGAGGCCGAAGGCTAAGTATTTTGATAAAAGGAGATGACCTTCATAGGAATCACACTGTCCACACAAAACAATAGAGAGCTACACACTGCAAAATTTAGTTGATCTGTGTTTTTAGCTGAGTCATTAAAGACAGACCAGTCGGCACAATCAAAGTACTCCTGCAGAACAAGAGAATTTTCTGATGCAGACAATGGTTCAATATCAGGAAAACACATTTTTGCAGACTGTTATTTTAAATGTTTTCCATGCAGATTTTTATCCTTGTCTGTCTACCCCAAAAGAGTAGCTAATCAGTAATGACCAAAAGGTTTTGACCTCTAGGCCACAATCTAAGAACTGAAACCTGAAAGACCCTCACTATCATTTTTACTTTTTTATATGTATTTAAAAACAAATTGCATATGCACTTGTAATGAGCAGTAATTAGGGCTGCAACTAAAAATTAATTTCCATGATCGATGATCATTATTCTGCTGATTATTTTATCAATTAATTGTTTAGTTTAAAACATGTCAGAAAATCCACTTTCCTAGATCGCAAATTCCTCATTTTGTTCAACAGACAGTCCAGACCCAGTTAGTCAATTTAGTAGAATAGATTTTATATATTTGTTTTTATATAATTTAGTATCAAGAAAACCAGCAAATATTCACATTTGAGGAGCTGGAAACCTGTGGATTGCCTAATTTTGATTTTTTGCCTAATCAATTAAATGCTTAATCTGCTGTTGTTGTAGCTCAGCACAGTAGCATATTTTGACTGCTGATGTATGATTTAACTTTTTAATCAGTCTAGTAGCAATGACATTAATAATTAATTAATGCAGGTCATTTAAAGTACACTGTGCTCTCTAGATGTAGTGTGGTATATTAATCTGTTTGACAACCTCTAACTTCCTCCTCTTCCTCCAGGTAAAGGATCTAGTGGCCAGGATCTACACCAAGTGGCAGATGCTGCTTCAGAGGACCCGGCCTCTCCATGTACAGTAGTCACATACACTTATTATTTACATCCACTTTGTCTTTTAATAGATAATGTTTCTGATTCTGTTTCTGAAAAATCAATAAGTTTATGATTCTTATTTGCATTGCTATGTTTTCATGCCCTAGGGCAAGCTGTATGATTATTGGCAACCTCTACATGTGGATACGTTGATCAGTAGCCAAGAAGAGCAAGATATGGATAACAGTGATGAAGGAGAGGGCACTGTGATGGAGGAAAACCCTGTGATGGAGGAGGATGAACTAGAGGAGGAAACTAATGAAGCTGAAGAGAATGAGGGTCTAATGATTGCTGAGGACAACAAGGAAGAGAAAGAGGAAGACGATATGAAACTGGATGAAAAGCTAGGAGAAACTGGAGTAGACGATCCAGAGGCAGCAGAACCAGTGCCTGAAAAGCTGAGCCAAGAGATGCCAGAAATGGAGCCTGAAGTACATGAGGAGTCTCAAGTGATGGATGAGCAAATAGATGCTGGTAACACAGAGTGTACTGAGGTGGAGACTGAGAATCTGGCTGATACTATACAAACTTCTCACAATATCCAGGGAGCAGCATGTGATTTAGTGTCATAGATAAAATAAAAATAAAAAAAGTCAACGCTTTAATAGCTACTGCCTTAACATTAAGCTCAATTTGCACTATTTTCCTGTCCTCCGCTATCCCTAACTCTTAAAGTTTCATTTGTTGATACAAACATAAATTGTATATTAATGTCCATTTTAGAAGAGATGACAAACTTTGTTGAAAGTTGAAGCCTTACGAACTTTTTGGTTAGAAACAAAACATAAATTTAATGTGTATATTTTTTGGAAAATAACTTGTCATCAAAATGTATGTAAATTACTTGTTACTGTACCACTGTTCTCAGTCATTCAGTTGCATAAAAATGTGGATATTACTTGTGTTACTGAATACTGTCATTGAGTGCCTGCCACAGCCTGCATTTATTTGGAGGGAACGAACACCCTCGTCTTCCAGCTGTGCTCGTTTGTTAAAATTTTGTAATTTCTCAAAAATACTTGATTTATTTGTGTTATTGTTTGTTGAAAAGCTGACTGAATGTACCATATGTATGGTATTATTTCACAAATCAGCCTCAGCTGGAAATGCCCAAATATTTGTTCTGGAAGTTTGAGGTTTCCCTTTAGCCCCACTGGTGTATCTATTTGATGCTTGTAAGTTCCAGTAAAACTGCTGTGCAGTGCTCAGAGTCTGCTTGACTATGCAACAGGTTTACTGTAAGTTATCAGTTTAAAAACAGCAGCTAGTAATTAGGTTTCTCAGCCGTTACTGTTTGTTATCTAAAGTAATGTAGTTGGCCTTTTCACAGCAGACTGGTCATAGCAGGAAAAGCACAAGTGTTTCTAATAACATTAATCTCTGTTCTAGTGTCCTAGAAAGCCATGGCAGTGTGACGGTGAGCCAACACACACAATACCAGGACTCTGAGATGGAAGCAGCTGAATAGAATTCAGCCATCATTAATTTTATTATTTACACCTGTGTGTTACTTACTGTGACATGTCAATTTTCTTTTCAGTGAAAAAGGCTTGTTTAATTAATGTCAGTTATTCTCCAGATACATATTTTCTGTGTAAAAATGTGAATAGTACTTATTGGTAAAAATTTTACTGTTGTGTGTGTGCATGTTATTCATTTTTTTAAATGATTAAAAATACTTTTTTAAAGCTGTTGTCAAATACAGAAAATAAACTTAATTTACATGTTAACAGAATTATTTGTTGGCTTTATAAAAACATCTCAGGCAAAATGTCTGCTCCCACCAGTGTCAGAACTACTTTATACTGAAATACTGAATACATTCATTACAGTCTCAACTAATATACAATAATAACAAATGTATTTGTTGAAGAATCCATACTTGGCAAAACCATGAAGCTTAAATACATGTCCAAACAATATAATGGAATTAGCTCTTATTTACAAGCATGATGGCTCAGGGGCCTAAAAATAAGTTAACTTTGGACATAGACAAAGCACTCGAGGAGCTCAAAGTGTCAGGTTTAAATAAGACCGGTGTAAGTAAAATAAATCTTTGTTAATTTCAGATAGATGTGTATAAGAATCATGGGAGATAAGCTCAACTTTGTTATCCTAACAACAGCGGCGGATTGTTTTCACGCTGACCCAGTGAGCCGCTACCTTCGTCTCTTTGCCTCGGTTGTTGGTTTTTCCACTCCGCCCCACTTTCAATGGGTTGCTAGGCAATGGTAGTCAGGTGACTGTCTGCAGACAGAACATGGCTGACCTGTCAGAAGACCAATGAGGGAAAGGCCAAATTTAGCATAATCGATCTGATTTTTTACGTCGTTTCTGACCACAGTTGACCGTCGTGGACAGCAGTTGACCAGAGGTATTCAAGGTAAGCATGGGGGCGCTTAAATAGTGGCGGATATATCACTCAGTGTTACTTGAAACAGATGAAGCTATCGTTAGTGTTGGCTAGCTAAGTTGAGCTACCTGCTAGCCAAACACTCCCCGCTTTCTCTTCCATAAGCAAGTCTATTTGAACGTGAAAGTAAGGAGGAGGAAATAACGTTTAGGCAACTTTATATGGACACATCAAGTTGTCTTCCGCAAATTTGTAACGTCGCCGATGCCAAAGCTAGCTTGTTGTGTCGCAAGTGTAGCAGTGAAACCACACCAGTTAAAGGGAAGATAACGTTGCAAGTCAAAATTAATTTCTTCTTGTGGTGCTTCAGTGGCTCTGGAAAGAAAAGTCAGTACCTACACACAGACAGTCTTCTTATGAGCATGAAATCAGAGGGTCAAATGTGAAGTTATCGATTAGTCTATTGACGTTGAATCTGAGTCTGCCGACTCACAGACGCTTTTATTGAAATATTATGCCTACAATAGTCTGAAAGAAAAATATCTCCCCCTGATGGAGAATATCTTACGATAGTATGGACATTGGACATATACACAATAATGCAGACATACTGTAGCATGAACACATCACACATTCAAAAACACTGGGGTGAATGATCTTCTACCTGGTTTATTTTATAGAGGGGAGTTTTAAACCTTTGAACAAGGGGCATTAGTTCATACTGGTTGGGAGGCATTGTGTACCATTTATTTGGTCTTTTTCATGTCCCTGATTCTGAGGATGAATGTCATTTCAGTTCTTGGAGCATCTGCAAGTCTTGTTTGTAGAAGATATCATCACTTTATGGTTTGGGTCATAACATTACCAATTTGCAGAAGTCAGCTTGTTGTGTCCATATTAAGCTGCCTATATGTTCTCTAGCAAGCTTTTACAATCAGTTTCTTAGCTTTTTACCCTAAGCAGAAACTGGTACAAATTAAAAACAGATATGTAGGCTACATTATTACACAAGTAGAATAATCATTTTGAGATTTTCTCTTGATGATTTAGTAATGACCAGAGTTTAAAAGCCCTTCTGAATTACGTATGCCATTAATAACAACAAGTGATCTGATTGCAGATGAGTGGATTGCCAGAGGGAATGACAAATGGCCCCAGCAGGAGCGAACACTTAGAGAAAGATGCTCAGATCTGGGAGAGACCCTGGACTCTTGAAGAGATGCGACAGAGCAGTGCCAATTGGTCTCTGGCAGCTGACTCGGGGGTAAGCGGGAAAAGTCTTTCCTGAGAAAACAGCAATTGATCATCATCTTTTCTCACATAGTCAGAGAAATGCTGCAGAAACGCTTTAGAAATCAGAGTCGTTGAGTCGTTATGTGAAATGGCTTTGGCGTGATGAAAGTAACGCTGCAACTGTTTTGTTCTTCGCAGCTCTTCCTGTTCCTCCAAGACTTCTCCCACAGGATGCTGTCAAAGACGCATGAGATTGAAAAGCAGTTGGACAGTCTGATCCGTGACACCAAGGCCACAGACAGCTGCTTGCACTCTGTCTTTAATGACTTTCTCATGCTCTCCAATACACAGTTTATAGAAAATGTAATGTATACAATTGAAATATTTTATCATACTCTGCTTTTACTTGTTATACTGTAAACAATTCACTAAAGTACATTGTGAGGTGACATCTGTTATGTTTCTTTCCTGTTACAGAGAGTGTATGATGAAGAGGTAGAAGATGCTATACCAAAGGCTGATGCATTGGAGAAGCAGCCTGAACAGGTACATAGAATTAATTCTACCTGCTCTAACATTTACACTGACTAGTAGTGAATGATGCAGTTCAGTCACTGACTGAAGTTATCTTTTAATTTAAGGAGAAGACTCGAGAGCAGAAAGAGGCAGAGTTGATCCCTAAGATGCAGGAAGCTGTGAATTATGGTTTGAGAGTACTTGAGTCAGCCTTTGAGCATCTGGACATCAAAGCAGGAAACTCTGACTCAGAGGACGAGGAGGTCACTGACAGAGTGGAGGCCATCCTAGAGCCCAAGGTATGTTCTTGAGCTTGAGGCAGCATAAAGAATGACTGCAATTATTGCAGAAATGCATGTGATAGAACATCTTTCCATTAACATAGTTTAACCTGTGTGTTTTATTATGCCCTTGTCTTGTAGGATCTTTATGTGGACAGGCCACTTCCATATCTGATTGGTTCCCAGGCCTTCATGGAACAAGATGATGTTGGACTTGGTGACCTCTCAAGCGATGGTAGTATACTCCGTGCAGCCTCTTCAGGCGCCTTACATCACCCATCAGCACTCACACTATGTAGTGTTTATTTTCCTCACTCTGTGTGTGTAAAATTCTCTTTCCAGAAATGTCAGTCGACAGTGACCGAGACAGTGTGATTGAGAGTGAAGATGGCAAAGAAGCAGTTGTAAGACCCTTTTTAAAAATTCTTTCACAGTATTTGTCAAGCTTTTTAATCTTCCATATTACACAGGAGAATTGAAAACCTTGTTGTATTCATTTATATATTCATTTAATTAACAGCATTCAGATGATGATTTCAATCAGGATGAGGACGAAGGTCATAATAATATTAAGACGGTAAGCTGAATGCCTGTTTGCCCAGTACATCAAACAACTTTACATTTAAGCTGAAGGGATAATTTTAGATTCTCCTTCCACACTTTTCTAGAAGTCATCCATGTTGAGTTATGATGATGATGACGAGGAGGAGGATGAGGATTCTGATATATTTGGAGAATCAGACAAGGATGATGATGATGACACGCAGGTATGTCTGTTATAACTTTGCTCAAGTAATTTAGAGAAATCTTTCTTTGTGGGTTGTTTGTACTTTCGGTCAGAAAACATTCAGATATGTTGCTGCCTCAGGGGGAAAAATGTGGTCTGCTTGTTTTAATGTCACATTCAGAACACAGGTCCATCGTCCTTTGCTGATGAGCTGGCAGCCCGAATCAAAGGTGAACCAGTTAACAAACCGGAGGGAGATCGGGCATGTAAGTCCCTGTCATTATCAAACAACTCCTGTTATTTCATATTATCTCACTTCAATTTTTTTATTTCTTTCCTCCCACTCTTCATATTTAATTTGATGATGTTTACACTTGAGATTTACATTGAAAGTGTTTTAGGGATGAGTGCCATCATTGCATGTGCATGCTTATGGATATTTCCTTTCTACCATGTCATGTCTTGGAAGCATTGACATCTAAGAAGAAAAGTAAAGGCAGAAAAGAACCAAAGCCTTCAAAGTCACAGGGTAGGACTTTCATTCATCATCAGTGCAATTCAAACCTTTTGTTTAGTCATCTGCACAGCACTCCCACTTTCCCCAGCATGCTGCTAAATACTACTAATGTGCACTGTAACAGCAGCTGATGACGACAGTGATGACATGTTTAAGCCACCAAAGATGGATGAGGACGACTTCTCCCCATTTGGAGGAAAAAGTGGCCTCTTCAGTGGAGGGAAAGGCCTGTTTGACGATGATGACGAGGTAGATTAAAATGACTTTCGGTGTACCATCTGATTCAGTCTATCTCCACACCTCAGAAACTCTGGACTGCAGATAGATTTTTATATGTGCTGTATTATGCTCTGCCATTCAGGGTGATCTTTTCTCTGAGGCACCAAAACCTTCTGTGTCTGAAGCGAAAAAAGCAATGACTGAAAGCACAAAAAGCACAGCTCAGAGTGCAGGTAAGAAGCAATATAGATAAAATGAATACAGATATACTGAAAACAGTGGACTAGCAGATTGTCACATAACATTTCTTTTCTCTCCAAGAAACTGGCAAACCTGGGAAGAAGATTCCAACAGGTGCCATTTCAATATTACCAGGTAGTATCAGTCACTTTTATGAAAGCTAATGTCACTTTTTTTCTGCTTCATCATCCTTAAGCAAATTAAATCACTTTCTTCCAACAGATAACAGCCTGTTCAGTTCAGGAAATGACTCCGATTCAGTGAGGAGCAAGGAGAATGGAACTCCAGTCCCCAAGACCAATGCTGCTTCCAAATCGGTTCCTTCAGGACCTGGTATCGGCGGAGGAGGAGGAGGGCTGTTTGATGATGACGATGAGGATGATGATTTCTTCAGTGGTAAAAGCCTAAAAAAATCTGACTCTGGTAAGCGTGTGAGTATGGGTGTTTCATTGCTGCAGTCCAGGTTTAGCTGGAATCCTCACCCTCAAACCACTGTGTTCTTTTTTTTGTATTTTCCAGCTGGAAAGGAGAAACCCAAACCCAAGAGGGCTGTTGACCTCTTTGATGAAGATGATGAGGATGGTGACATATTCAGTGATAAGTACAGTGTGCCAACTCCAGCTCAGAGCAAGAAGGAGGCTGTGGAAGAGCAGGCTAAACCACCTGAGAAGAAGGTAAAGATCAATGTACAAGTGTCTCACAAATGGATCATACATATTTAGTTTGACATGTCGACATAATGTGCATAGTGTTTTAGGGGCATGTGGAAGACTCCCTATGTTGATAATCCATTGTTATATTTAGATGCCAGCTGGGGCCATCTCCATGTTTGGTCCTGGGACTAAAAGCTTGCTCAGTGAGGGCCTGAAAAAACGTCAGCCATCTACCAGCGAGGAGTCTGAGAAATCTGAGGAGGTCTGAATAGATCATTGTGTAACAATATGCTCCTGACAAAATCAAATTTGGTGTGTTTTTACATCCAAAATTGAAGGTTTTTGAGCAAACAGGAGTCCATTGGGCTTCAGTAATTGGTTTGTGCAGGCTATTTGTCAAGAGTGAACCACTGTCTTCCAGTATACCATCAAGTATAGATGCTGGCCACAGTGTGTTTTTCAGTTTTTAGCTACAGAATTATATCAGTTTATATTGTAATTATGTATTTATTTTTTATTTTGAGATCATACTTGCTCCAGTACTGACTCAAAAACTCATTTATCAGGAATGGATGCCATTAAATGAACAGACCTAGCTGCAGTCAGTATATTAATGTTTGCTCATTCTTAAATGCAGTCTGAGAAAAGGCCAAATTTGATTTAGTCTGGAGTACACTGTTGGCCTTTACTCCCATTGACACTGTTTACCACTCTTTGCTCTGCACCAATACAAAAACTTCAAGTGAGAATTTAGAAAGTTATTTATATTCATTTATTTGTTTCAGAATGGGCCTGCTCCAGATGTTGGGAAAGCTGCTGTCAAGCAGACTCAGAAACCCCAGTCCAGAGGCCTCTTCTCTGATGATGAAGACACACAGGTAAGGCTTTCAAACTGGGAAAAAAGTAATTGACAGTGGTAATGTATATTTTAATCACACTCAATATATATGTGCCTTCTGCAGATATTTCCAACCATTCCCAAGAGTCAGTCTAAACCTGAACCTACAAGCCAGAGCAAAACCAGCAAGGCCCCTTTGTCGTTATTTGATGATGAGGAAGAGGAGGTAGAAAAACTATTACATAATTGAACAAAACTGAATTAGAATAGTTTGGGGTTTTTTGTGAGTACATTACAGTAATCTGGTTCTTCATCTTGCAGGATCTGTTTGCGTCTGCAGCTAAATCTAAACCAAAACCTAATCAAGCTAAAGTCTCCACACCACAACCCAGTAAGACTGTGTCCAGCTCCCTCTTCAGCGACGATGAGGTATGGCAATAACAGAATAATACTTTTCTGCTGCTTGCCATTATTTGATTGATTGTATAATATAATAGAAGATTTTGGTGAATGACAGGATCAGTGGATAAGTTCCAAGAGTAGCGCAACAAAGCCAGAGACCAAGACAGTTGGGATGAAGCCCAGTGCGAGCGCCCCCTCCAGTCTCCCCAGTGCCAAAACATCTCAGAAGAGTAGCCTCTTTGATGACGAGGACGATGATGACCTATTTGCTCCAACAAAAGAGTCAAGGTATTACATTATATTTAATACATTGTACTAAAATCAGTTTCATCATATATCATATTTTTAATAAAGTACTTTTTTGAAATACTGCATTGCCAAAGATCCTTATCTGTCCTCCCTGTTGCTTTTCTCATAGTCAGAAGAAGCCTCAGAGAGTTGCACTCTTGTTTGAAGATGAAGGTCATGACGATGAAGATAAAGGATCCCTCTTTGGTGTCAAACCTACTGTCAACACAAACAATGCAGCCCCAGCTGCTAAAGTGAGTGTACTCATTTTTTGTAACTTATATTTGTCATGAAAAAAATCATGTTTGAACCTTGCATAGAGGACTGTTTAGTTAAATAGAAAACGCCAGATTTCAAGTTGGCTCTTTGAGTTTGTCACGCATGAGTGATATTTAAAATTAGATTCTGTGATAGTTCATTTTTTACACCATTTAATTTGCATTATCTCCCACTCTGGGATTGAATTCTTCTAACACTTGTATTCTTCAGACACCCGCTGTGGCCTCTCAGCCGCCCTCCCAATTACAGAAATCAGCAGCAGAGGACAAGCCGTCACCGCAGGAGAAGCCAGTTGCAAAGACCCCTGAGCTGCTCCCATCAACAGCTTTGCCAGAAAATAGTGAAAGTAAAAAGAAGCCCGCTGGAGCTGTCAGTCTCTTTGGAGGCATTAATGTTCTTGACGGCAAGCAGACAAAGAGCCCACTGGATGAAGATGACAATAATGACAGCTTGCTCTCTAAGGGACAGCTCACCACCAAGTGTTAAGAAGGAGGAAAAGAAGGAACAGAAAAAGGAAGAGAAAGTTAAAACAAAAACTGTTAGTCTGTTTGAAGATGAAGAGGAAGATGAATCAGACTGGAATGATCCCATATTCACACCCAGTAAACCCACGGGCAGAAACACACTAAAGGTCTGTATGATTTACAGTAAACCAAAGAATAGTCTGAACATATTGTTTCTCCTGCAGTCAAGATATTAAAACATGTTTCTCTCTATGTTCTTTTTTTACTTTTACAGCCCACGGAGGAGCGACCACAGGCAAAGAGCACAGGTGTGTTCCAGGACGAGGAGCTGCTGTTCAGTCAGACGCAGCAGAAGGACAATGACCCAGATGTTGACCTCTTTGCCACCTCAGGGAAAGCTGCAGTCAGTATATTGGAGAGACATATCTGTTCCTTTTCTCTTTACAAGTCTTACTCAGCATGCAGATGTCACCACTAGATGGTAAGGCTATATGACTGTGTTTCCTTTTTAGAGCTCAGTGAAGCCAGCAGCACAAAGTCTGTTTGCAGATGATGATGAGGACGACCTCTTCAGCTCCACCAAGCCCAAAGCTCCTCCTCCGGTAGCAATTGATTTTTTTTTTTCTCAGAATAAGAAAGATTCTTGCTTCCCTAGCTTTGTATATTACATTAGATATAGTACATTTTATATCAGGAGGAGAATCATCATGTCTCTCTTGTTTTTCCTTGTTCCTCCTTTTTGATTTTTGCTCACAGAAAGTAGCAGAGAAGCCTAGTAAACCTGCTGACAAAGCACCGCTAGCAAGTCCAGAATCTGTCTCGGAAATTCAGGTGGGTCTACTTTAAGCATACACTGTCTTCAATAATCAGGAACTTCTTTGCTTTTTGAGGCCATGTCGTTTTGATTTATCAACAAATTTGCTTTGTGTTAGCTGTTTTTTATACTTTTTGATAGACACATATACCTCATAATCTTTAATGTTTGAAGATGAACTCAAGAAATACCTTTATTGGATATTATTCTGATCCTGCTGTAATCTGACCACACAGAAACCTGCACCAAGCCCTGTAAAACCTAAAGATTCCTCATCAAGGATTGGGAAACTTCAAGTAATTCTTTTGTTGTTATTGAATCAAAAGTCTTAATTCCTGACATTTCACTCTTGATTCCTCCTGAGGAAAGACTTTCCTATTCCCACATACACGTTTTCTCTTTTAAGGTCTCTTCTCTCTGGGCCTTTTCATATTCCAACTTTAAAACTTGATACAACAGCATGACTATCAAAATGAGGATGATTCTGTTTTGATTTTGCTTAACTGGAAGAATTTACTCGTTCTGTCTCTCAGTCTCTCTAGATGTTACTCATGCATCTTGCTCTTGCCTCATTTCTATCCACAGTTCTGGCTTTTCATTTTCTTCTGAGTGATCTGCTGCTTGGAACCACACTGAGAAAATTTGTGAATAGAGAGTAGCTCAAAAGTGTAGTTTTGAGGCATATAAATGTTCAAATGTAGAGTATTTCAGTTAGAAAGTCTGTTTAAATAGTCTTTGGTTAGTGCTCAGGATCCATGGTGTCTTTTGGCCTTGATGTATTGTTGCATCTGTTCATTTTACATTCAGGCCAATCTGATGATCAACCCTGCTGCGTTGCTCCCTGGTGCTGCTCCCACTATGCCAGGGGCTGTCAGTGTCCTCCCTGGCATGGGTCCTAGTTCCTCCTCAGGGGTGTCCAGCTCCAGCCTGAGTCCCAGCCCTGCCACAACTCCCGTAGGAGCCCAGACAGACAGTGAGGGAGGAGTGAGCTTCGACACCCCAGTCCAGGTTACAACACTGCAGAGTGCACATAAGGTGGGTTTGTGACCCCTGTAATATAATATATGTTATGGATTTTTTAGTTACTTTTCCATCACTTGGATTTCTGGTGTGTTATTGCCAGTGTAAATCTTCTGTCATGCAGAGTCGTGCCAAAGGTTCAGCATATCGGAGACCCCAGTCCAGAGCTGCGCGGCAGCAAGCTGCCCAAAGATCTGCGGAAGATAGAGAAGCAACCCTGGGTGGAGATGTTCCTGGGCCAAATCCCAGTCTGTCTGGTTTAGTCTTACCTCCACCAGACATATCCAGCCAGACCCATGTCAGTCCGACACTATCTAACTCAGCTGCACCCGCAGCCTTGCCTGCCTCTTCATTTTCTCAACCTTCACTCCCTGAAATCTCCCCCAGAGCCTCAGTACTCACACTGCCAGTATCTACAAACGCTGGAAAGAAAGACTCTAGTAAGGACAAGCTCAGTACCAAGGTGCTGCAGTCTTCTGATGAGGATGACCTTTTTGGCTCTGACAGTCTGTTTGAGTCCACTTCAGTCACTAACACGCCCTCGGCCAGACAGACTACCAAGACTACACAACCTCAAGCCAGTAGCGGAGTGGGATTGAAGAAAGACAAAGATAAAAGCACACTCCCATCCATTTTTGATGACAACACTGATGACCTTTTCCAAAAGGTCAAGCCAAAGTCAACTACTAAGAAAGCCATGGCCTCATCCTTTTTGGAAGATGATGATGATGATGAGGACATCTTTGGAGTGAGCAACAGTTCCACTCCCTCATCCACAAGTAGTAAAGAAATCAAGAACAATACTAGTTTTTCAAAGCAGGACATCTTCCAGGTACCTTTGTTTTTCATTGATGGTAATTCAGTCACTGTTTATTTGTGCCTTCATGAGAATTTGTTCCATTTCTTTCCTTATCGGCTGAATGTCTTTGTTCTCAGGATGAAGTAGCCTCTGTGCCTAAAGTTCACAAGAAGCACAAAGAGAAGGCCATTGATGCCAGCTTGTTTGATGACGACATAGACATTTTTGCTGACCTGACAGACACTTTAAAACCAAAACAGAAGTCCAAGACAAAGGGAGAGACCAAGTCGATATTTGACGATGACATGGGTAAGTAACTGTAAAACACATACAGGCATTTGTGTTTTTTATTTCACACTTTTGATACTGTCTGCCCTGTGGTCTACAACCACCCCCCTCCCCTTTTAAACTTGCTATATTTAACCAATTTAATTTCTCTGTTCTTTAAAGATGACATCTTCTCACCAAGCACAGTAAAACCAGTGGCAAAGGCTCCATCTAAATCAAAGAAGACACCACCATCCCAGGAGACCAGTACAGCTGCAGATTCAAGCAACATATTTGATGATCCACTTAATGCTCTTGGTGGGAACTGAACTGTTATTTCTTCAGTAGCCACATTTGTACACTTGTGGAATATGGATTAATTCTTTTGTCTTTTGGATCGCTGAAAGATTGGAGAACAATACACTGTTAATAGAGTATTTATTCATGTAAATTCATATAAATACTGTGGCTTATTTTTGGCAGATAAAGACTCAAATGAAAGTGATTCCAGTCATCTTCTGACAGCATTTCCAAAATCATCTTGGCATCAGATCATATTATGTAACAGTTATTATATGCTGTTAATCTTTATTATACATGATAGCACTTTATAAGCATACCATATGCTTAGCCTCAAAGCCTGCAGAAATTAACAGAGAATTGTTTTGTTTGTTTTGAAGATGTTTATCCTTTGGCTTTGCCATGTTGAGATTCCATGTCTTTGGGTTTGTGCCATATCATGGTTATGAGAAATCAATGTGTTTACTTACTGTCTTAGGCATTTTGACAATGTTTTTATTAATAAGAAATTCATCCATTTCTTAACTTTGGTTGTGTTGAAAAAGGAAATTCATTTTTAATAACTAAAAAGATACATATTTTATGCTATTTGAAATGTGTGTGATTATTTTCAGTTCACTTGTTTTCATGTGCACTGTGTCTGTCTAGACTTCAATGTTGATCAGCGTCTCTTATGAGCAGAGAGCTCATTCCAAACAAAGGTAACTTCAGGTCTGTGTTTATTAATACAATTTCTGTTTCATTTTTGGTTGATTAAGGTTCAGTGTTTTTGCTTAGGTTAGTATTATTAAAGTAAAAAGGAGGAACTAAAGCTGCTCTGTTAGTAACATTTACAGAAAACTCACCCAGCTGCTAGAAATTCTGTAATTTTTCCCGTATTAGGCATAAGTAAAAGATCCAAACTGTCAAAGCAGAGTTCATAGGTCATAAGGTACTGACACATGGCATTAAAAGCCTTTTTATGTCATAGGTAGGATTAGGATCTTTTTGCTGACATGATACTAGAAATTGGCACACACTTGAAAACACATCTCTGTCAATGATACAGTTTTATTAGCCTAATATTTACTGAAATAACGACTGATGTGCAGAAAAATGTGATGCTTTGTTTTGACCAATTGGGTCCCAACTCAACAGGACTTGAAGGTGACTACCCACCCACGGTTTTGACAACAATTTATTGTCCCGCCCACTTCATTATCCCTGACGTCAATTGGTTCCTTTGTCTGTCAATCAAATGGCATCACAAAGGTGCTGTTCAGCCGCTTTTGACAGGTACGATGTCGCCAACATGGGGACCACAGCGACCAACAAACGGTCTACTTTGTTTAGTGTGTAGTTTTTAGGGCGAAACGTGATGAGTTTAGTTTTGAACATAACGTTTCCCTCGACAGCTACACCGGACGGGACAGGACTGAAGTCCGTGGATGTAGCCTAGCAGCCTGCTAGCCAACCACCGAGAAAGGTAGCCATTGTTTGAGTTGTTGGCTAACATGGCAACGAAAGCTAACGTTAGCAGCGTCGGCTAGACGGGCTTCACTGCCGTATTATTGCAGAAGATACTGGTAAGCACGATTTGAACAATACAACAGTCGTTAACGTCATTTGCCTTGTTAAAACCTGGAGATATAAATGCTTCTGTTAGACCTTTCTCTGCTAACGTTAGCCGCTGGAATTGTATTGAGACGACTGCCAGTTCCATTCATCCCTGTTGTCAGGCGGCTAGCTGACCCAGCTCATCTCTTTTACCGACCTGGCCTGTAGCTTCTATTGTGGTGGTGTGGTTAACCAGTTTCATGTAAGCTAGACGCAATCTGCACATAGCGTCGCCTGTAACTTGATAACCGTTTTCTTTAGAGAATGGCCTGTTATGACAACCTTTCAGTCTCTGAAAGGGTTCACCTCAGGCCTCGTTTACTAACATCACAGAGCCAGCAATCAGAGGGACAGCTAACCCTCAGTATTTATTGCATACCTCATTTGTGGGTTTGAGTCAGTTACCAGAGTTCCTTGCAGGCCCCAGTCAGTTGCAAATCTCAGTTTAAAGGGTCAGTGTGATGTAATTGCAGCTTGTGGGCATCTGTACTCTAAAACAAACAGGGACAAGATAATATATAGTAGCCATAAATGAATTTCACTAGTCTCAAACAGAAAATGTATAATGGTTCACAGGGGGAAAAACTGTAGATCATGTAGTTGTTTATACTTTTGAGTTATAGATGGGTATGTGTATAAACCAACATATTCAGGGTTATATGACCTGCATTTATATCAGATGTTGAATTCGACCTGTCTTCCTTTCTCAGAATAAATTAAATAATAATTGTATTAACCTGCCTCCCGTGCAGATTACATGCAGTAAGACGTTGGTGACTCTAGTGACAGAGGAGGTGATCTGTCAAAGGCTGTGGTCAGGCACAGGACACCTCATACCACTGATGGGCTTATGTAACACACCTGATCTCCTTGAATTTTGGCCAAATGCTGCACTGAATGTTTCATAAGATGGTTGCATGTGTCTGCTGCCACTGATACATGCCCTCATCCTAAAACAGATTCACTCTCTAGGACAGTTTTTTAAAATTACACCCATGTCAAATTTTAAGTCAAGTCAAATTTTATTTATATAGTGCCAATTCACAACAGAAGTTATCTCGAGGCACTGTACATATAGAGCAGGTCTAGACCATACTCTTTATCTTATAAAATTTACAGAGAGAGACCCAACAGATCCCACAATGAGCAAACACTAGGCGACTGTGGCAAGGAAAAACTTCCTTAAGCATATGTTCCAAGAGTATATGTTTTATAATTTTGTTTGTTACCACTGGTCCAAACTACCTCATCCAGTACAAAACACAGTTGTCATGTTTGTCATTACGTGAGTATCCTCCACAGTGGTGTAGTATATAGAATTTACCTAAATAGATTTTCCCCACTCAAAAAGTGGTTTGTTTCTGCACTAAAATGCAGTTGAATACATGGATTGATTGAAATGTCAAAATGGTGCATTTAAGTGTAAACAAAAATGACTTGGCTATCAGGGGTTAGCTTGTGAATCCTGAGCCAGTTTTGTAAACATAAAATATCAGAGTGTAAACTATCAAAAATAAATTCTTGACCTGTGGAGAGCACATACAGTGCATTTAAGGCACTGGATTGCAAGGGCTGGTAGTGGTTAGACTAACCATGCAATGTTATTGTTTCTACTTACAGCTGTGGTCATCCTGCATGATGTGTGACGGTCGTGAGGCCAGTGAGCAGTGCCTGTCCCTCTCTCCCTCATCTTGGGCCAGCCCTCCCATTACACGATCTTCCTGAAGTCTCTCTCCCGACCTGCCAAGATGACCGACAGGAAGGAGCCACCCTTCTTTAATGACGACAGTGTGGGAGCTTTTCATTATAAGATCCCTTTCTATGACACTATGGAGCTCTTCATAGAGACTTTGACAGGGACCTGTTTTGAGCTGCGCGTGTTGCCCTTTGAGGCTGTCATTTCAGTCAAGGCAAAGATCCAGAGGCTGGAAGGTACAATGCTCACTAATGTGTAGTTTGCATGATTTTGCATGCTGTTGCTTGCATGTTTTTAAGATAAGATAATCCTTTATTAGTCACACAATGGGTAAATTTACAAAAATAACACTGTCTCTGAGAGTGAAAGCTGCTCTACCCCAAAGACTAAGGAAGTTTTTAAGGAATATTATGTATATTTTATATTTTATAGTGCACTGATTGTTACTTCTCTGGAATACTGCATATTATTTACATCCTGTCATACTATATTTTGTTAGGTCTATTCAGTTTCCTGAGGTGTGCTGCTCTGTATACAACTGCACACAAGGTTTTTTTAACATTTGGGCTGCAGAGTTGCTTACTAATTTTATGTAAAAACAAAACAAAACAAAAAGAATAGGTAATAAACTCATTGTTACACTCAGGTTTAGAGCACTCAGACTTACTGTCACTAATCACCTTGGACAGTGTTGCATAGGGTTGAAAGTTTTTATTTGAAATTTCAACTATTGTCTTTTGCCAAAAAATAGATATTGCTTTGTAATGGTCTGTCCTAATTTGAAATTCACTGTTTACGAACTACAGGCCATGGTCTTCTGCTCCAGCAGTGGGTGCTTGTTAAATGTCACTCTGACCTCTGCTATTGTTGTTCTTTTTGGTCATATAAAATGGAGGAGGCTAATGAGGCATGCTCAGTCACAACAGCAAACCTTCTCAGAAGTAATGTGTGGATGCACATTAGATTCAACACACAAAATTATGGGAAAAGGTGAGATGACTTTGTAAAATGCAGCTCCCATAGAATACAATTATCACAACAAATCTGTGGACTCACCTATTGGCATGTCTCCCAAATGAGGCCAATCTGCTCTGTTGTGATGTTTAGGATCAGGGTATGTGGGTTGTGTTGGAATTGATTTGAATGAATGTGTTCTTACTTATTAAAACTTGATTTTTTTTATTTTTTTTTTACCTTGGCAGTCCTCTGAGGTTGCTTTGTTGTAGATCAAGATGACCTTCCATATCTACATTCTTTGTGGCTGGCTTCAGTTTTGGTCAGAAAGGCTTCTCTGTACTCTGTGTGCAGAGGTGTGTGAGCCAAGTCTGTGTGTTTGTGATGGAGCATACCACTCTGCAATGAAGGAACCACCGCTCACTCACCAACACTGGCTCACTTCCAGGACCGGGTCAGCAAGTTCACTCACTGTGGGCACAGAGAGCTTCCTGACTATGCATACACTCCATCTCATTTTGAGGAGTAGCTCTAGAGATGTTTTGTGTTCATTAGACTGTCGACCCCTCTCCTGGAGTCTTATTGTTTTGGTCTCATTTGCAATAATATTAGATACAGTGTAGATAAAGTCCAGCCAACCTCAGGTCTTTGGTGGTGTGGTAACATTATAGCATAGATTTTAAGTTGTTTCCACTTTAGTTTACAATGTATCCTTCCTTCCCATTTTTCAGCAGTTGCAGAGTTCTGTCTATAGGGGGCAGACATGAATCATCTTTAATTGTGTGTGGCTGCTTCTGTTGGTTCCCTTCCCATCTTGCATGTATGTCAGATTAGTGACGGTAGTCTATGAAATATGAACAGGCCCATGTCAACTTTGGTTGTTTTCTCTCCTACTCTCTCCCTCTTATTGTCTGTAAAGGTATCCCTGTTGCCCAGCAACACCTTATCTGGAATAATCTGGAGCTGGACGATGAACATTGTCTACATGACTATGGGTAAATCTGTTTCTCTCAACCCTTTCTATCCATCAGAGCAGAGACACTGAGGCTTGTTAGATCAATTACCAATGATGTTTGAAAACACACTCTGTACATTTAGAATCATTTGCATGTGCACTATGAAGGCCTTCCTGCTGTGGTGGTGACTCAGTCTTAATTTAATTCAGCAAGATGTAAATAAGCCACTGATTTAGAGCTGGATGAGACAAGCGACATACTGGTCATATTTAGAGAGCTTGTCCCTCCACTTTTGTCAGGTTATGAGATGCAGACCTCACCCTCCAGTGCTCTGCTGGCTGCAGATGGTGGTATTGTTATGAATGCTTGTCACTTAATTTTCCACATGAACAGCCTCTGGTGAGATCTTGCGAGGCTCGCCTATCACACTGCGGCATGCTTTTGAAGTTCAAGAAGCAGAGGGGTAGAGTAGGCAATGAAACATCTGCTCATGTGAAACAAATGTTCCAGTGGAATTCCCAGTCGTGCTCAAGTTCATCTGGAAATCATCCTGATCCTCAGAGTGTTGTTTACTTTAGATCAGAGCCTCTCTCAAAAGTAAAGCATTTTACCCTAAATGTAAATATGCTGCCTACTGTTATTTCCCCTTCTCCCATTAGAGTTACATACACCAAGGAATGGATTACAGTACTGTTCACTTATTCTGCTGTATTGACCATCAGCCTGTTTGTGTTTACAGCATTGCTGAGGGCTGCACTTTGAAATTGGTCTTAGCCATGAGGGGAGGTCCAATTAACACCAGGAGAGGTAAAGAGCTGCACAGTCACTTGAGAGCTGGACATTTGTGGTTTTACATCATATCAAAATATATTTTCTGAGTAAATTCTCTAACACATTAGGGAATTGAAATGCACTGTTTTTCGGTTTAAATCTTTTTTTCAGTAACCATGGAGGATCCTATCAAAGAGGTGGCTGACCTGATGGAGAGCACAAAGGAGGAGGGTTGGGAGAAAAGTGTGGCTAACAAGCAGGTCACGTTTGTAGTCTATCGTGAGGGGGACCAGCTAAACTTCTTCCGAGTGGTCGACAGGGGAGACGGCACGCTGACCCCTCTGTCTGAATCTCTGAGGTCAGGAAAATACTCATAATGTCTATGTTTGTAGCACAATTATGATATTGTCTTATACTATTATCTGTCTAAATACTGTAACTAACTGTGCATAAAAGGAATTGGGGCAGGGGTTTGCTCACATTAACCATCAACAGACACAGAAATTTAAACAGAGCATTAGGTTTAAAAGTTTCAGGAACGGTGCCAGGAAAAAAGGCACAAACCAACAGAATAAATAAGTATATAATTATGCAGCTAGTGTAAAGTTGAGTACTTAACATTGATTATTCAGTGACCGTTGCAGCTGAGTTTTTGCAGACAGCTTTGATTGTTTTTGCCTCTCATATTTTCCAGTGGTGGCTCAGTGTACAATGTGTATGCAGAGGAGGAGAATGGCGAGAGTTCTGCAGCTGCACAGCAGAGCCTTGAGAACTCCGTCACCATGAACAAAATGAAGCTGCTCAAAGCCAAGATGGAGGATATGAACCTCAACAAGAAAGTAGGAGTTGCAGAATTAAAGTTTTACTGCCTATCAGAGTGCAAATGTGGCCCAGACACAGCATTAATTTTCATACCATTTTAAACTGTAGACATGTAGAGTCCTGCTTATCATAATCATGGACTAAAATGGTAGTCTGCAGCCATTTTGCATAATGCAGATGTACTGCACCAAACACTAATTTGCATGTGTTTGTAAGAGGATAGAACTTTTCATTACATTAAATCGTACTGGCTCTATAATGTTTTTATGCTCATAACTTATTTATACAAGCATTTTAAATAAAGTAATGAGACACCCACTATGATTTTATAATTTTGCAGGATGGGAAAAATGCTGAAAATGTACAGTACATTTCAGAGGGCACTGTGGTATAATGTGAATGCGTTTGTGTCTATGTTCTCCAGCCGAAGAAGGGAGCAAAGGTAAAACCGCGGCCCCCTGTCAGCCCACATCCCTGCTGTGGCTCGCTAGGACCTTCAAGCATACGACACCATCATCGCCTCTTTCGTCCCCAGATCAACCAGCCTCGGCAGTCGAATGCACAACTACCTCCAATCGCTGACCATGAAACCATAGACCCCTCCCCGCCCTCCGCTGCTGCAACATCTGCCCACTTGTCCATCCCTAGAAGACCACCTCCCTCTTTCTCCTCGCCTTCTTGTTATATGCTTCAGGAAGAGGAGCCATGGGAGACATGCCCACCATTTGGAAAAATACGGCCCCCTCCCAAAGTTTCCCGGTTGGACTATGGCAGCACGAGGTTGATGAGGGACTGTGTGTACCCTCAGCTCCATCCACTGTGTACCAGGGGGTCGCCTGAGTCCACCTTTGACTCAGCTGAGCCTGCAGGGGAGGCAGTTGGGCTGGGCTTGTTAGAGGAAGCTTCTGGGCTGGTGGCGCCAACACAACCTGGAGCTTCATTTGGGGAATTGTCAGACCCTTTGAGTCTGGATGTATCCACCCAGCCAGAGGGAGGTCGTCGGTCCCTGGAGGTAGGGGCTCAGCACCAGCTGCCCCTCTCACCCTCCCCTCTTAGTACCTGGACAGTTGGGACAAATGATACTCTCACCAGCAGAGCTGATAGGACACAGCTTGGCACATCTTTTCATATTAGTCCTCCCTCTCCATTACCTGCCTCCACTTCACCATCCACTTCTACCAGAACGCTGCCTCAGCATTTTGATTCCACTCTCTCCTGTTTACTGCCCAACCTTCAAGCACAATCTTCCACACAAGTGATGCCAGGCAACACGTCCCCTCACCCCTCCGTCACCTCATCAGCTCATCCACCGCGCTTTCGTAGCGTTAAAGTGGAGTCACCTGGCAAGAGGCCAGAGCTTATCTCAAAGAGGGAAGCAAGAGACATTACCAAGTTGGCCAACCAAGCCTGTAAGGAGCCTCTGGGGCCTCTGAACAACTCTGAGCTCTTGGCTTCTCTGTCCACAAGGCCTCCAGATGGCAGCCTTGGAGAGAATCTTGGACTTGCACTGGCATTGCCTCCTGCTGCTGCCTCAGGACAGGGCAGCCATGGCTCCAGGCTGCCATCCATCTCAACTAACAGGCTTCTTCAGGATGATCTCATGAGACAAATGTCTCCGTTACACCGAGCAACAGCCTCTTACGTGGTGACAGTGTTTTCTGTTAAGATGACATTTGTGACATTGTTTTTATTCCTCAATTTTGGCTTTGAGCATAAAAGAATTTGAAGGATTTTTAAGTATTTATCTGAGCCTTCAGGCAACATATTCTGTAAATTGTGACTTAAACCTTAGAAAAATATCTGCTAGAAGTTAGTCTGTGTTCATCCCAACTCACAAAGGTAACAGATGTTTAAAAATAAAAGTAGAAGGGGGGTGATATAAAACTGTTCTTGCTATAATTGTTACAACACTAGCTTCTTCTTGATATTCACTGTATTTGTTTATTAAGATTACATGGTAAGACCGTGGTCAGGTTCATCACATTAATTCTAGATGCTTTGGTAAGGTAGATACCCAAGAAGAAACACAATATTAATTCATGATTGATAGAAAACAGTTAAAACATCAGAGGTAAGGTCTATCAAAATGAATGGAATGAGAGAGGGTAAATACATTTTCTTATATGGCCAGTTAAAGTGCTTTAAGCTTGGCACATCATCTTTTTTTAAAAATCTAATTGTTGAGCACAGCAGGCTGTTGTATTGATTCACTTTAACTCATTTCATTTTGCTGTTGTTTTTACAGGCCACCAATACTCTTGCACCAGCTGGAGGAGTCATGACCTCATTCGGGAGAATAGGTAAGGGAGACACACAAACACTTCATATATAAAGAAAGTGTTGCATTGTGGTGATTGGATTGGACATTTGAGTTGTGGACTTAACGGCCATGTGCAGAACTGTAATCTTAAAGTGCTGTTAGCCATGCTAGGGTGCACATATTGTAGCCAGACAACTCTGAGCTATGATGCAGTTCTTGAAAGGTGCAGTCACATACAAATGATGTTGTGTGAAAGCCTTTTGTACATGTTGTATGAGGGCTACAACAAAGCACCACAAGGTTTTTAAATATTCATTATTTCTACAACTGCAGAAGTAGCACAAACAACAGAAGGCAGCAGGCCTACACACCAGCACACTCGCTTATTTATGTCAGCCACTGACTTGGACTGTTCACAGTGAATATGGCTAAATACACATGGATCAATACACAAAATAGTGAGTCAATATTCAAGTCTTTTTTCCTTTTATTACTGGACATTTGTTTATCGGCATCAGTGTTTCCCTCAGACTAAGAGTTTGTTGGTGGCGGTCATAGTCAAGAGTCAGCAACAGACATCACTGAACAACCCAACTAATATCAGATTTTTCAGCCAGTCATTAGCTTTTAGTCCTGACTGTGGTACTTCAGGTTGTTATGTTGGAAAGTGATTCATCCCTCCATTATGAGATTGCATGTGCTCTCAGCAATTTTTTTTTCTGAGGGTCTGTCTAACATCATTCATAGTTCCTTCAATCAGGACATCCTCTCCTTCAGTCTGATAAGAAACATCCTCATAGCATGTTGCTTTACTGTTGGAGTGTGTTGGCCAGTTGTAGGCAGTGGATATAGCAGCATTTGGTATTTAGGATGGAAGCGCTCAGTTTTTGAGTGACCAGACCTGTAATGGTTTTAGTTCTTGAATGCGGTTTTACAAACTGCTCCAGAGATTTGTCTAGGTTAAGTAGAAGAGAGCAGATGCATAGCAAGAAAAGTGATAACATGGACTCTAAATACACACACTATCTAATGTTGATATTTATATGTTTTGGTTTACTTTGCAAAAAATAAGTACTGACTTTGTCATCATTGGGTAAGTTGTGTCCCAGACTGCTATGTATCTGAAGCAACCAGTAAATATTTTGATATATTTTAATGCTTTATATTTCAAGTCTATAATTTCCTAATAATTTACCAGAGGTTTCCTGGAAAGAACTATGTAATTTGGTACTAATTTTAAAGAAAATAGAGACAGTGCTCAGCTGGATAAAGTTTCCAATAATAAATGAACGATAAATTAATATTTACTTGGGTTTAAATGGAGCTGTTTCAAGGAAAACCTGGTTTCCTTATAATTACTATGTCATAATTATTTCTAGGAAATGTACTTGGAAATTATTGGAAAGTACAGACCTGTAAAATAAACCATATGTTAATTGGTGTGTAATTCAGATGTATTTTTCATAGAAACCCATTGTGCTCCAGGTACTTCAGCTTTCACAAACATCCCATTGTGCTACATTAAAACATTGGAGCCTTTTCCTCTGTTACCAGTGACTGAACTGCAGAGCAACACAAACAAACAGTCAGCAGTTGCAATGAAGATATCAACACTGACAGCAGCTGAAACAAGCTTAGATACTTTTAAGTTAGAAAAAAAGAAACCTTTGTCTCTCTTGGTGCACCAGGCATCTACAGTGCAGCAGAGTGAGTCCTCTTTATTTAATAATACAGATAAGGATTGGGGGCTAGGAAATGTAAATGTAATCAAATTCAAATTAAGTCTACTACACAGCAGAATGTGGAAAATGTGAATGGGTCTGAATATATTTGAATCCACTGTATGCCTGTATGGCAGCAGATTAAAGTGCAGAAAAAACAAATAAAAATCCAATCCCACGCCCAGCTGCTTGACAGCAAGCCTCCTGTACGTTCATCACAGAGCTGTCAGTTTTATCTGTGTGTTCCTGTATCCCCAATGGCTCACAAACCAAGCCGAGCTGCATGCTTCCGCAGACACGATTATCACGGGTACAAGCTGACATAAACCGGTGTTCCCTGACTTGGCGAAATGAACTGAAGTGTATTATCTGACATATTTTCTAAATTTACGACAGGGTACTGGTTCATATGGCAAAGCTATTTCCTGAAACCATTCTCTGATGGAAACATACATGACTGACAACTATTTGGACCATTTCAAGAGTCAGAATTTACTGCTGTTATGATCTAGTTTAATTTACTGTAGTTATTTTAAAATGCACTTTTTTTTATTATAAACCAAGCTTGAAATTAACTGTTGGGTTAACAAAGAAACCTATATAAACCGATATAGATATGACAGTTTTGAACCCTCCTGTGGGGGAAAATGGTCACTTTGATGTCACTGCTGGGGTTTGGTCAGAAATACAACATAACTGAAGAGAGAGAAGGGCAATTTTACCTCTCTTTGTGATTCTGCGTTCATCCAACCTTTTATGGCTTCCTGATTACTGTGATGGAGCAAATTCGAACTCTGTGGAATGTTAAATATGCACAAATGAAAGCAAAAGGCTCAGTCAGAAAGTAGAAAAGGTTCTAAAATGTTCCTAATGTCTCTTTATACTGTGTGCAGACACCAGGAATACTTGAAATGGTGTCACTTAAAGAAGAGAGCGTCGCTACATGATTGGACTGTGTAGATTTGTTCCAGGCGCTGATGGAAACCTTTTCACTACATGATCAGTTATTCCACACCAGCTCCTGTAAAGTGAATTACAAATGTTTCCTCTACTCTCAGGCACTCCAACGTACCACCTACCTCCAGTCAAAGCTCCCACTGGCACCAAGAAGAAGAGCTCAAAGCACTGCTTCCTTTGCAGCAAGAAGACTGGCCTGGCCACCAGCTACGAGTGCAGGTACAAGTGCCTCCAGCATTTCCACCTGTGCTCACTCATTCACTCACTTGCTGCCTGACTCTAAATCAAATCTCTCCCTATTTCTC
Organism: Lates calcarifer; assembly: GCF_001640805.2. Classification (NCBI taxonomy): domain Eukaryota; kingdom Metazoa; phylum Chordata; class Actinopteri; family Centropomidae; genus Lates; species Lates calcarifer. Next base: position 8,487,645 of record NC_066848.1, read on the forward strand.
AGTCTTGTCCTTGAAGCAGCTCATTTAGTACAAAGTGGTATTTTCCTAGTTCATCATTTTGTCTCTCAGCCCATTCTCCAATGGAAACGTGTCTTTGTTTGCAGCTTGTTCTGCCACAAGTTATTAGCTTTATCAAAGTTTCTTCCCACAACATCAGTCTGGATCACTTCTCTCTCTGGGGTCTTGTCCAGGGTGTACACATTGAATCTGATGCAACAGTATGTAACTCTAATCTCTTAACATCAGCCACTTGAAGAGGATGAGTCATTTAAAGGGTAGAGCTCTCAACTGTGTTAACTAAAAGACTAACTGATAGCAGTTTAGTCAAATGATAAACTGCGATTAAATAAGTAATGTAATTTACTCAGTGCTCACAAATTAAATAAAGATCTGTAATAGCATTGCCCTTTTTATTAATGGACCGATGTGAAAAGACAGATTAGAGCACATGAAAGGGGAATTTAGTCAAAGACAACTTTGCTATGGAGGAGTTAAATTGAAGAGGGAGCTATGTGATGCATTCAGACTCAGTAGAATAACATAATGATTGAGCAGATGATGTCTGGTCATTGAGAAATTTAATGTTTTTATATGCTGGCTGTAAGGCCCTGAGAGGAATATTCTATAAATAAAGTATTATTTTTGCTTACATACTGAAATATGTTTGTTTTTCAGGTGTGGTCACAACTTCTGTGCCACCCACCGCTACGCAGAGACTCATGACTGCACATACGACTACAAGAGTGCCGGGCGGCGATTTCTACAAGAGACCAACCCTCTTATCAGTGCTCCCAAGTTGCCTAAGATCTAGATGCCCACTATCCTCACCTCTCCACAAGGGACGACCTAAAGAATTGCAGGTTAAATTGACTGAACTGAAGAGATTTCGCAGAGTCATTTCTAGCTGAAAGAAGGCACTTATTCACCACTGTGTGCTTCCCCCCCATCAGCCAAGTTTACTTAAAACTGAAATAAAATACTCTGTAAAGCCAAGTGTGAACAAACAAGAGTAGACTGAAATGGCACAGAACTAATTATCACCTCTTGACAATGTGAAAATCTTCATCCTTTTTATCTTGTTCTTTTTCTGTTTTGTCAAAACAAAACAAAAAACAAAAAAAAAACTGTGCATGTATGTAGGTAGTTTTTGTTAAATATATCTGCTGCACGTTCAGACATATCTATTTTTAGTTTTGTAAGCCTTTTTTTTTTTAACAAATAGGACCACTGATGACTTTTCATCCGACAAGTCTTTGACAGATGCACTTTAGAACTCTCATATTTATACATTTGACTTTACTTATTGTGAAGGGGAAGGATACTTACATTTCTGTGTTTGTCTTATGAAGTGTTTATGTTGTTGTTGACAAAATTTTTATATTCTGCACCTCTAAACGTTTTTGTTACACAGGCACATACATACCGACATCACTAATGAAATCTTTCTTAAAAGAGAACAATACACCCACTTACTGATACTGAAATACTTAATATTTATTAATGAATACTACTTATTTAAATTCAAGGTTGGTTTTAAAATAGCAAGTATGCAATGTGTATAGGTGTGAATGTCAGTTGTAATCCATATGCCTATCAAGTAAACTGTATTAGGATTGAGGGTGTGGTTATGGTATTTATAATGTGTCTACAGTACGGTGGTTGCCATAAAAAAAATCTTTTGTAAGTCTTTTTTATTGCTCAGCTGTTGCAAAAACTTTAAATGCTGTTAAAGTATCTACAGGGGTTTGATCTAATAAAGTTTCTTCTAAGCGGTTAGAGCCAGCATTCAATTTTCTCTATAATTATATATATATATATATTTATATATATACACATATATAGAATTTCTTGTCTTTGCAGAGTCCTCAAGTCTCACAGTTGCTGAGGTTCTTCATTATTTGCACATTGAACGTTTGACCTTTCTTGCTGCTCGCCTTTAATAGTTCTCATCACATTGCTGTGACGTAGATGAGAATGGTTTCTGTTTGGTATCACTGACTCATTCTTGTCACATTGAGTACCCAGGCCTCCTGACTCAGACCTATGTGTAGTTCCTTAGCAACAGGCAGAAACTTTTTGAACCTGTTTTTGAACATTAGGGCCCCCACCCCCAATTCTAGCCAAAGTGTGGACAAGTATTGCTGAGGGCACATTTTGTTTCGCTTTTCGTCATTAGTACAGTGTCACTGACTCAAGATAAACCTGTGATCTTCTTACTAGTCTAATATCTGCTAATTTGTTACTCAGTAGGTTATATCTTACAAGTGCCACAATGAATTAACACCCTTCATTAAAAAGATCTCTGACTAAAATGTGAGATGTTGGCAGATGTGCGTGAACTGGTAATTTGCTCTAGGAGTTCATTCTTTTTTTTTTCATAGAAAGACCAAAATTCAGACTGACCACACAATTTCAAATGTGTTTCTGTTTGATCCCACCGGACCTTTTGCCACTGGTCCGCATTTTCAAATGAAATGTCTGCACATTAATAATTATGTCAGGGAGAGCACTTCAAAGCAGTAGTTTTTTTATATGCACACATACAAAATACAAACTAATCCTAGAGAATGGGGCGCCGATAATGTTGCAGTCGGTGAACTTTAGGATAATCAAAAACACAAATATGCTGTCTTCTTTTGCTGGTGAGTCACTGAGTAGAGAGGTTCAAATGAAAAGCGGGGGCACCGATTATTATTCACTTTGCTTTCTTTTTGGATGCTGTTCCTGTGCAACAGACAAACCCTGACCTGAGTCATGTCTCAGTGTTTTTATCCTCACTTTCCTCCTTCATGTTGGCTGGCTTTGATCCAAGATAATTGGGCTGTGCAGCCTATACTGCTGAAACACTGGTTAGTCTCTCTTGACAGATAAATGCACCTCAACATTGAGAGGACCATCTTTTTTTTAAAGAGGGATGGAGTTCACAGGCATCTAGAAATGAATGTTAGAAAAATATACCATGCTGATTTTATTTCACACTTCTCACTGCAGCAGCAAGAAGTACCATTTTTTTTATTACACTAAGTTTCTGTCCATTGTTGACAAAGGATTTTTTTGACAGTTTGTCATGTAGCCTACTGAAACTGGTGATTGTATATATGAAAAAAAAAATCTTAGATAACATACTCAGATATTTGGTATAAACATCCTTTAACCTTCACCAAGTATTATTTTTTAAAACAATTTTTATATTGGTTAATCTCTTGAGGGTCCATCATATTTGTATGACTTCTGATGGTGAACTTGATGCTCATTTAATTCTTGTCTGAGTTAGTGGCTTTAAGAGTTAGTGACCATGACTTACCATGCTGCACCAAGCAGAAAATCACAGAAGACACAAATTTCTTCTGTCTGGGAGAGGGCATTATGGGAGGTGTAGGATAAAGTATTTTAGGAACCTGACCCATGTAAGAGTCATATTTTGATCATTCTTTTTTAAATCTGTGTCTTGTGAGTCCCCCAACTTTATGAAAGTGCAGCACTAAATTGCTGAAGAACTCTCCCAAGAGTGGATTCTTTTCATTTTCATAACATAGTGTACCTTTTGGGATATGTACAGGTTTTTGTCTATGTATTTGATTCGGTTTCCTTCAACTGTTTCTTCAGTGGAACAGTCTTCCACTGTTCCTGTGCACCACATCACATAAACACACCACCCAAATGCCTGTTTTCTGTTTCAGGATTATTCAGCTTGCCTCCTGCAACTCTGCCAAGTGCGGCAAGTCTATATTTTGCACAGACTGAAAAACAATGCTTTTCATTTCTTTTTCTAAACATGGCTTTTGGAAGGAGAAAGTCAGCTCAGTGAGGGTGGCAGTGGACAAATGGGATAGTACAATGTATACAGGACAGAAAAGGAGCATTTTGAAAATTTTTAAATTACAGGTTACTGATAACTGATTTACAGTAACAGTAATTCATTAGAGCAGTTCAACTGAGCCATATGCCTGGAAATCTAACAGTTGCATTTGTGTGATTTTGCCTCTAAAATTGATAAATTCAGCTACATTTTCTGTTTCCCTACACAGACTGTGGTATGTTCTGTAGTGCTGTGATTGGCATCTGCAATCGCTACCTAACCATTTCATGATAAAAAAAAAAACAACCAAAACAAACACACAATATCTCATATTCTTAACTCTTACCTTTGCTTGCACTCAGGATCTGTGGTCACAAGCTGAAACCAACCCACAGGAAAATGACAAACAGAAAGTACACAGAAGGTTGAGAGAAGTCTGCTAATTTAAATGCAGCTGGATATGATACTTGAAAGTCATTTCTCATCAAGTATTTATAGTAATTATTCCAAGGGTGTGTGCGCTCCTTCTGGAAATGGCCAATTCATTACCACTTTGATGGGGTGTTGTTCTGAAAATATGTCTGTCTATGAAATGCGAATGTCAACATTGCTGAGTCATGTGTACTGAGGGATCATGCTGCAAGAATCAAAACACAAGATAATCGGGCAGAACCTGCTTGACAGGTTCAATGTGCTAGGAAAGGAAGCAGAAACAACACACAAGAAAATCAAAAAAACTCTCTGAAAACACAGTCCAGTCATTTACCATTTCGCCTCCCTCAGCTCCAATCCCACCCATTGACAAGCCCACTGAACCCCTGGGGAGAACTCATCTTCCTCTACCTGTCTGCTGACTCCCTCTGTCTTTCTTCCTCTCTGTATCTGTTTTCTTGTCTCATACTCTTAATGGGATCTGGCATGTCAGCTAACTCTCACCATCCAGCTTTCCAGTTTAACAAACACACCCTCTTCTTACCTGTTCAGTAGAAATTCAAGTTGTTTGTTGGCCTGGTTGGTAGGTTTGGGTAGACCAGTAAAAACCCCACTGTAAATAAGTACATGTAAGTACCTCTCTCTGGCTGCTGCTGGATTTCTAAAGTCCTGTAAATGTGGTGAAAAGGCTGTTTTAGTATCAACATGAGAGCTGCCTGCCTCCCTGTGCATTTAACACAACGAGCCATGTCGTAATCCCTCCATGCCATGCAGCAAGATGGCCTATATCTCTCTGACGCAGAGACACGTGCATGACAATTTGGCAGACTCACTTCTGAGGTGCCCACTTTGTCCAGACAGAGCACAGAGGCTCCCTTGTCCCACCCCAAGGACAGAGTGGCGGACTGTGCATCAGTAATAAGCCCAAACACAATGACAGGTTTCACAGAGATAGAGCTGAGGCTTCAAGGCAACAGAGGATACATTTCCTCGTTTAATGAGTCTTTTCTGGTGTGGAGTTACAGTACATGGTGTGATTCACTCAACCTAGGATAGTCATACAGTACACTGCAGGCTTTTCATAGTCTGAAATAATGACCTCTGTACCAGAATATATGAATATAGATTGGAGGTATTTTCTGGTAGTCATATTGTATGGGCTAATAAGAAATTTGCTGGGTATCATCCATAAAGACTAATGGTATAATAAGAAGATTAATTAATAACTGAAATGATTATTATCACCATCACATCATCATCTTTAAAGGAAGGGAGTTAGATGAAAAGATTGATACCACTCTCATATCTGTAGATAAAATATGAAGCAACAGCCAGCAGCCAGTTAGCTTAGCTTAGCGCAAACACTGGAAACAGTGTTAAACAGTTAACCTGTAACAATACCACAACCACTTATCAGTACATCTGAAGCTAACCAGTTAACATGTTATTTGGTTATTAGAAAAAAGAAAAGTTCATGTGGCACATGTCCCAGATTTATTTGGCAGGTATAGAGGCAAGACTCAGAGCTGAGATTTATTTTTCATAACCACATATAAAACAGACAACAACCATTTTTACACTTAAGCCTGTCTATAGGTTTAACAAGCAAGATTTAACATGTTAAATAACGAGCTTTTGAGATGCTGGTAAGTCATGTTTTTTTTTACCTTTGGTCAGAACCAAGCTAGCTGTTTCCCAGTTTTTGTGCTAAGCTAAGGCAACTAGCCACTGGCTGTAACTTCACATTTTATGAACAAATAGGAAAGTGGTATAAATTTTCTCATCTAACTCTCCACCAGAAAATGAATAAACATATTTCCTACAAAAAATAACTTTTGCTTTAAAGCTGTATAAATGTATTTATTTATTGGCCAGTTGGGAGCGGTGGAACAAGCTAGTTGCCAATATAGCAATCATGCAGAAACGTTCGTAGCAGCATTAGCATTCATCTGGAGGCGCTTCCTGTGGCCACCTGAGGAAGGTAAGGTCAATATTAAATCTCCTTGCCGCTCTGTTTTGCTTAAACATATCTGACTTTTTAGTTGCTAAATGCTCAGCTGTGTTCAGCAGCTAGTTGCTTACATTTGTCTGTCTGCTGGTTGTGCTGGATAAGAAGGGTGTAGTTGGTTTGTTTGAGCTTTTATCATGGAAAACAACCGCCTGTTGCTGCTAGCACCGGGTCGATAAAACCTGTGACACTGAAACAAACAGTTCAGTTGTGGGCCAGAAAACCTAAACAACTGAAAAGATATGAAATAGGGCAACTGGGGTTTGTCACTGCAGGCAAGAACCTTTAAATTACACATAGGGCCACAATTCATATAAAAACACTCATTAGTGCAGCTTTAAATATTACATTCTGCCTGCCATTATTATTATCCTAAATACGGTAGGTTCCATTTCCCACCCTACTTCCATCATCATCTTCGTCATCCTCATCTTCATCGCTGTAGTAGTGCACAACCCTCGGTGTGCCCGCGTGCGCCGCCTGTCCTTTAAATTCATTTTCGCTTGCGTTTTTTTTTCACTCCATCTTAACGCGGAAGTCAGTGACGCACCACCACACACAGCTGCTCAGCGGGGGGAATGCAATAACACATCGTCGTCATTCGGTGCCAAACACAGCGGTGAGTGTCTTATTTTTTGTGTCAGTAGGAATATGGACCAACATTTGGTCCAGTGCAGCTATGCGTCCGTCCACACTGAGGCTCCGGGGTCTCCGCGGCGCCTTTCGCTTTATTGAAACCGACCGGAGGCGGCTGACGGTCGGTCGGACGGACGGGCTGACTGACTGACTGACGTGCGTCTGGACTGTGTTGGGATGTGATAGTGTGACAATTTGCCTTTTTATTCACCGCTGTAGAAGCCGACAGTTGGTCCCCGGTTGTGATTAAGGTATGAAAATTCAGTTTTATGCGAGCGACTGGTGCGCTCTGCAGCAAAAAACCCAGCGACGCGTTTGTGTCAGCTGAAATGTCTGCTGCTTTTAATGAATTTATTGCTTGGGTTTGTCCGTTCAGCATGTGTGTGTCACTGACCAGGAGACGTCATGTTGACAATGTCCTCTGTTAGTTTTTCCGAAGCCTTTTTGACTCTCAGTCAGTTTGCTGTGATGGGACACCGGGTCATGAAGATATAATCTAGCCTATTGCGATTCAACGCAGTCAAGGTAATATCACATATTTTACCATTCCCTTCCATCATTGCTGGTCCATGATGTTTTCTCATTTGAATAAATCAGAGGTCATAGTGCGATAGGCTATAGCCTGGGTAGCAGCGGTTCTGTCCCCTCTGAGTTTATCATACTGGATCAATATTGATTGGGATGCTAATAGTCAAATTAGCATGATAGACTACAGATACAGCTTGCTTTCTCTCACAGGGCATTTGCTACTGTATTGTCACGTTTGACTTAAGGTCTGAGGTGCACTGTCCGGCTGGATGTTTCCTTATTATGACCCATAATAAAGCCAAGCGGAGCACCCTACATAGCTTCACTGCCTTCACAGGCTACAGCACCCAGAAACCCACAGCGACAACAACACAGCCCTTGACTGAAACAGTAAAATATTGCTTTGCCTGATGAATAGTGAGATTATACACATTTGCTAATTGTTACACTGGCTCTCACATTAAAACTGTTTTCTCATTAACTGTAGGATCAGCTTTCCCTCAGTTTGGCGGTGTACCGTACTTGCTGCAGAGCATGCATATTGCATTCAGAGTTTGTTTAAATCTTTTTAAAGACGCAAAGCACTCTTGTTTACTTGAATGCTCTCAGTTCTCCTTTCCTCTATGTGGATGCATGCTGAGGTATTTACTTTGTCCCTCCGAAGGCAAACCTCTCACTCTCCTTCATTCTGAGGTAAGAGGTCCTGGCTTCACGTCAAAGAAAGCTTCTTGAAATACCGTCGGTGTCATGATGCAGGCTTCACTGTGGTGCTCAGCTATTGTCGGGGCAAGATGACAGCTGTGTCTGTCTGTGTGTGTTACATCACTGTAGCCTTTAGTTATGTCTTTTCCAGTGTTGTATAAATACTGAGGGGTTGTTGTGATAAGAAGCCTCATTGTACCGTTGGTATCTGTGGAGAGTGCATGCATAAACTTACAGATAACACATTGTGTATTCTCTCTGCTGTGCTGCTGTGTAACTAATCCTGCCTCCTCACATGGGATTACTGCATGAAGTTTCCTCCTTTTCCACACAAACACTGTTAAAGCTTCTGACACAGATGAGTGTTTGAACAATAGCGACGGATGCTGGCCTTTTTGTTGGCAAGCAGTTGGAGCTCTAATCTTGGTTTCGTACTTGAGCTGAACAAAAGAAAAATCTAGACTTTGAAAAAAGTAATTGGGAATGCTTTTAATCTACTGTAGCAGAAAAAATAAAGAGCAAAAAACAAGTCAGCCTTTTATTTGTGACTTTTCATGTTGAGTGCACAGATATTTTACATTATTAGTTGAATTATAGCAATGATATCAAATACTCAGGGTTGGATTCTTTTTTCATAGCAAACCAAAAGTAGGAAATCATATCAAGTGACTTTTACACTTTGTGTCTACTTGCTTCCAGTCAAAATAGAAAGAAAAAGTGGCTATATTCAGGTATCTTTTTACGCCAACTTGTTATTTTCAGCATAAAGTCCTTTGGTATGATCACATCATACACTTAAGACAGTATGCTCCTCTCCCTCTGCTTTCCTTTTCCTGCCCCGGTCGTCCTTCTTGACTGGCTGGCTGACTCTGTGCCCTCTGACAATGAGGGATTTTGCCGGTATCAAGAAGCATTCTGCCGTTATGAGAAATCTCATCTATTCCAGAAGCCTGAGCTGCCTGAGCTGTCAACAGACTCTGAAGTCGTCAGTCGTCCTGACGGGTCCGGCTACAGGGAGAAATGAGAAAGTCGAGCCATAATTGTGGTTCCAAACAGGAGAAATAGTGCGACTGAGTCTGTTAAGCTTATAAAACTGCAAGCAAAGGAGCCTGCGGTCTTAATGGACTGTGCCATTGTGTACATGCAAATTAACTCATACTTTCTGTCTTCAGAGATAGGTTCTGGGGAAAGTAATTTGAGGGTGGAAATAATGCAATCAAAAGTATCTAAAGGCTCCGATAGTAGCTTTCTGCCAATTAACTGACTTCATTGTTTGACACAATTGGTTGTGATGGTGAAATGTGCCTCCTGCTGTATTTTACAATATGGAACAGAAGATGGGTTTGACAGCACCTATTGTGCTAATCTATAATGTTTTCAATCAAATAAAATTTAACAAGAGCCAAAAGCATTTTGACTTGCGGAAGAGTTTCAGAAAAAGGGTTTTAGTTCTGCTTTATATAATCCACATCTTTGTTTGAGCAAATTAGTTTGTTCCAACTCTGTACAGCAGCTGTTCTTACTAATTACATACAGCATGTTTCAAAGGGCATACAGCTGAAAATGAAATATTTTTATTTGCTGACTCATTTTCACTGACTTTTTTTTTTTTTTTTTTTTTTTTGTAGATGATATTTTCTCTGAGCATGCTCCATAATCGGGCTGCAGCTAATGATTGTTTTCATCATTGATTACTCTGTCTATTATTTTCTCGACCAACTGTTTGATCTTTAAAATGTTAGACACTGGTGAAAATGCCCATCACGTTTCCCAGAGCCCAACTTGATGTATTCAAATGTCTTGTTTTTTGTCAGACCAACCAGTCCAAAACCCAAAGATATCAAATTTACTGTCAGAGGACAGAGAACAACAGGAAATCATTACATTTAAGACACTGGGACTAGTGAGTTTTTCCACATCTTTTCTTGAAAAATTAAGTTAATCAATTATAAGTTTTGTTGCTGATTAATTTTGTGAAGATTGATCAATCAATTAACTGACTCACAGTTTCAGTTATATCTGTTTAAACGATGAATTGACTTGAAAAAATGTGTTTAACCTAAGACATTAATTGATTTTTGTCATATTGTTTGAAGTAAGTGGATTATCCTTATCAACAAGACAATATAATCCCCCACAAGTCTCTCTCGCTCTCTCTCTCGCTCTCTCATTCAAACACACACACTCACTTCCTTTTTTGTTGAACTTCCCATACAGTAACTCAGTGTTGTTGGAGGATATGATAATGTCATAGTCAAACCCACCACTTGTGATAGCAACTAACCAGCATTGTTTAACCCTGTTTAGTTTAATGTATTTCACTTTCTATTTAATGTCAACCTGTTTCAAAATGGCACCTGCAGATGCGGCTCTGTGACTCACGCTGCATCTCTTTGTCAGCTGCTTACCCCTGTGTCCTCATTCTTGAGGTTAATCCTTAACATAATATTGATTGCATTCTACAAAGAGACAGGAAATAGATCCAGCCAACAAAAATCTGTCCTAGTACATATTCTGTTACGTTTTACCAGGGAATGTGCGTGCATTATTCAGGATGTGGGTTTTTCCTGGACTCCTGTGTCTGTAAGGAAGCCGTTATTGTGTTAGTCATAGCCTCTGTTTACTAGACTTCCAAGTTTTATTTTTTTAATTGATCTTCTGCTGAACTAATTAAAAGAATATTAACAATATTACCACCATATGGCAGCTGCAAATGTACCACAAGATTTCCAGTACCGTGGAGACTGTGCAGCTGTCCCATGCTCCCTCCGTTATCTGATTCTGGACTATTATCGCACAAATATGTCCCCTGCTAGTCTTCTTGTATCAGCAGCTGGCTGAACAGTAATGTAATAACATAATAAAGGTATCATACGGTGTTGTTGCTCTTTGCCTCCCATGCTCTAACTCAGCTCTGGCCTGCCCTGCTACTGTATCCACTATGGGGTGTCTTCATCCTTAGGGAATAAGAGTATTGATCCAATCTAATGCCTTCCTCTCATAGATGATGTCATACACCCTTGTGAATTAAACCTCACTGGAGTAATCCTAATGACAGTAGTTAAAAAAACATAGATGATGGAACTAGAGGACAGTGGTCATTTTGCTGTTTCTTACAGATCACAAGCAGCCCCCTTCGCTCAGACTTAAAGCTGTGTATGTGCATGTGTGTATGTTGCGCGGGTGCAATGAAATGATAGTGTGCGGGACGAAAGAGGGGGAGCGCTCAACAGCTGCTATACATCAGGCGAGGAGAGGTGCTGGCTCAGCTGAATGGACCGTGGGATGGTACTGCTGCAGGTAGCAGGTTATGGTTGATGATGTCATTAGGGCTTTCACGATCTCCCAAGGTTTCTGTCTGCTGGTGCAACGAACTGAGAGGAGGGTGAGGGGGAAGGAGCTACAGTAGTACAATACTTTGTGTTACTGTAGACACAACACACATTTGCACTAATGCAATGATTTACACTCAGTAAATCTACCTAGCTAGAACTATTTTGGTCCAACTCAACAGTCCTGTAATCAACTCTACCTTCAGAGAGGTTATAATTTTCAATTTTTTTTTATTGTTTTAGAATCACCTGTATGGTCATTTTGGAGGGTGCAGTTTGTGTTATGTAGTATGTGTTTCTATTATTTTTCCACCCCATTTGTATGTGTGGTCAGGCTAAATGACACTTGATTTGGTGTTTTGGTGATGGTCAGTCCAGAAACTTGCACACAGGTCTTTGATTGACTATTTGCTAATCCCAAACACCAATGGTCCAATCAAAGCTTAGCAACTGTAACTATGGATTGTCATGCTTTAGATATGAAGCAGTGTACATGGGGCTGTATTAAAAGTGAGTTTAGAGGGTGGTGTATTTTCTTTCCAAGATCAAAACAAATAGATGAGCGAAAGTATAAGGAATGGATTAAATGGTGTGTTTATCTGCTTTATCGCAAGTTTATTATCTACAGTATTGATCAAATGTTAGCACATCATAAACTAACTACATTAGTTTTGGATGTTACAGGTTACATTATGTGAGAAAGCCCCACTGCTTTCTATTTTCCATGGGTGCTATCAGAGTGTAGGCTGGTGTTAGCAGCCCTGCCCTTCTCTTTATTGTATTTGTGGAAGTTTACACAAAACACAGCAGTCCTAGCTAACAGTACCCTTAGATAGTGTTACGTTTGGTACACATTGGTTAATACATTGGTTAATTTTTAACCTAAGAGCTTTTCTGTTTTTCTTGAACATTGAAGTGAAACTTTGAGTATATAAAAAGTATGTAATATTATAGTTTACAGGACCAACAAGCTCTATTTTGCATTACAAGAACAATGCAGCCTCTTATGTTTTGCGGACTTCTTCTCTGGGACATTCAGCTTTAGTCTTAGCACAATTATTGTAGATACAGTATATGTACAGGTGTCTCATTTTAAAACAAGTCAGATGGAAACATTAAAAAGTCAGTTGGAGACAGTCTTTTAAACTAGCTCATTGACCCTACACTACTTACTAAGTCACCTGCTAACTCAGCTGCAGCTGATGAAATGTTCGAGTGACACTTGGCAAATGATCAATTAGTTTGAGATCTAGTCCATATCATAAGATTCACATCATATTTGCACTCATAAAACCATTCATCTCGTTCATGTTCTTCCATATGGAAAATTCTGCATCAGTTATGTTTCTCTTCTCATTTAGGCTTTACTCTAATTTGTCATCCATCTGTATGTTGTTGGTGGACTGACTGTAGAGTACTGACACATTACTTGCTGATCAGCAGTGTTGACAGCTGCTTGTTACAGCAGCAGCTGTTAGCAGAATGATGTGACTGCGTGGAAATGGGGATGAAAACTGTCTTCAGCTTCCACATTATGAACAGAGGCTCTGTGTATTTTATTTATATGGATGTCTTTATAAGTGTCTGTTAAGAGTCCTTCTAGTTGCAATGTGACTACAGTATATTTGGATGCACCGTCTATAGTCACTTACACTGATGACTGTTTGCATGACAGGACATCAGTGATAGTTGATGTATTTTTTTTTTTAAAGTTGCATGTCTGTAATGGATCAATCATTGCAAGACAGAAAACATGACTTTTTAAACGTGTAGCTTCTTTGTTATTAGGAAAGAAAATCAGGCGTTCAGAGTTTATAATTCCTGGCATGTAGAACCTTATTGTTTTCCTGAACTTTGACCAATAAGATTAAAGTTTATTCAAGCCCCACTTCACTTTTTGTCTTTTAAGCTTATGTAGTATACTGTGTGCTGCTTTACATCACTATCAACTATTCTCTACAGCATATCATATTTGATTAGATTTCTGAAAGTCAGTCAGCCGTCCATTTTCATTACTTTCGTTGGAGTGGAAAAAATCAGGTTGCACAAACTTGTTTGATAGGTAATCCATCACAGTGAACATGCCTCCCAGTTTAATTTTTGTCAAAGCTCCAACTTTATTGATCCACACCTTGATTTCAGAAGTGTGTTTGTCCTCCGGTGCATTCATGTGGTGATAGCCCAACAAAGGCCATGTCCACATTAACTATTGCAAGTTTGTTTTTTTGAGCAAATATGAATCAACATTATCATTTTGGTAGTATCTTATCAAAAGTGTATATTATCAGATGCTCCTTCCTGCATCCAATCTGAAACAATAAAGAAACAAATTAATTTCACCACACTGTTCAGTGCAATTTATTATCCGCTGCAAGGAAGTTTCTAAACCGTTGAAGTTGAGTTTTAGAGACTAATGGCTGTCCTGGAGTAAAGAAATAACATTTGAAAATCTAAACAAGCATGATATGCTTAACTGATCGTCTGTGACCTTTCTCTGTAAATGCATTTCTTTTTTCTTTTTTTTCTGCCACTGTCTGTCTCACTGATATTATGCAGTAGTGACTCATCCTATAGGCGTCTCCTGAAAGTTTCTATATTTGCTTTTAAACATGCGGGATCAGTGGCAGTATTTTGTTTGGACTAACTGGAGGAAAAACTGTAATTGAGCAGCAGCAGCCACAGACAAAGAACAGAGTTTAGATGTCATTGCATTTTAAACACCAATTGTCATGCGATCTCTGGGAAGTGCCGTGCAACTTGTGGAATTTTTTTGGCTTTTTCTTTTGGAACATTATCAATCCACTGTTCATGTGTAATTTACTTGAGTGTTTGTAAACAGAATAGATATAATAAACTGTTTTTAATGTGGATTTCAGCAAACCAGCAAGAAAATTCTCAACAGCAGAGAATGAGTCCCTGTTGTCATTTCATTATGAATATGAAATTAATTTTTATTACTAATCACTCTTCTCTTTTTTCTTGTTCCCCATTGATTGTTTCTCGCTGCTGGTGTTTGCGTTACCAGAGGAGGTTTGCTGCTTGTAATTTTTACTTGTAATTGTATTCACAACCTAAATCTCATCAAATTATATGTATCTATTTCAGAGACATTCCCCTGTTACAGTCGCAAAAATAATTCCAGCTCTACAGTAAATCCCTACTCTGTTTAAGAATACCCCATGATTCTTTGATCATTTTGGATTCAGTCCTGAGTGTGTTGCTACTATTAATATTCATCCCACTTTTGCTTGTACAAATTGGCGTTGTTGTTATTATGTGATGTAGGTTTGAATTAGTTTTTGAAGTTTGTTTGACAAATATTAATTCAATTCAGTTGAATGAATACAGGTTGATGTGTGTGTACAGCTGTTCATAGTGGTGTGGATGGTGATGTGGACAGGTGAACAGCAGTAGTTATAGGTAGGACAGGATAACTGGCTTTAATTGACAACATTTAGCATAATATGTGCTGTCCATGGAAGGATTAAGACGGCTGTTCTGTCAGGTTTCAGGTTATGAAGCTGACATGACACCACCTGCTGCCTTTTTTTTTTTATTTTAGTTTTTTGTTTTGAAGGTATTCTTAGCTGAACATCTTGTCCCTCAACCTTCTTAGGGGGCTGTTTGACCAACAGATTTGTGTATGTACATGCTGTGTCACATGGGTCAAACTTGTTGACAGACACAGATGTGTGCTTCTTTTTGTCAGGATGTACAAACTCAAGGATGGGTTATTTTGGAGCTAAATAAGCCTGATTATCCCAATTACACAGAGATGAGGAGTGCACATGGAACATGGGTCTCTTTGTCAAAGCATCCTGACATCTTCATTTGCTCTGTTACCTCGGATATGAAAGCTTTGAGGTACGAGGACGACGGTCTAAATCAAGACATGTCTTGATGCGTCAAAGGTTGTGTGATGAATAACCACTCTCCATATGTGCACCATGTTTCTTCGTCCACAACACTAGTGCCTGATCTCTGGAGCCATTAAAAATTAATGATTTTTTTTTTCTTTTTAAAGTGGCATCTAGCTGTGCAGAAAGTTTTGCTTTCATTTGCGGATTTTTGCAATGTATTCTGTCACCACCCAAATACATTGGAAGTAGAAAGGAAACAATTAGTTGATGCATCGATGAGTCGGTTGACAAAAATCATTTTGGTGGATGTGACGGCAACTATTTTGATAACCATAAAATTTTTCTAGTAATTCATCAACAAAAAGCACCAGAAGTTCTCTGGTTCCAGCTTCTGAAATGAAAGGATTTGAGGCATTGTCATGTAGGCCATGATAACTGTATATATTGTTGTTTGGATAACACAAACAATATGAGTCTGTCATCCTTGCATCTGGGAAATTACTATAAATTACTATTACTATTAATAACATTTCATAACAAAATGGTTAATCGGTTTATCAAGAAAATAATCAGTATATTAATCATTAGTAATAAAAATAAGTGTTTTTTTAGTGTGGTGTTGAAAACATTGAAAAACACTCTGCAGCAACTTACTCAGACAGATCCTCAGAACTCGGTGTAAATAGTGTTTAAGTACTTCGAGGGCATATTTTCCTTTTATTAGAGAGAGAAGAATAGAGTGTTGACAGGAAATAAGGGGAGAGAGAGGGGGGTCGATACCATGGAACAAAGGTCCCTGACCGGATGTGAAGCCAGATCATTGCTATTACATGATCTGCTTTTAAAGCCCTAGGCCAAGAGGATGCCTAAAAATATGTCTTACATGTGTTTAAGTAATATAGGTCAACTGACCTTTTAAGATTAAGACTGATTTTCTTTCCATTACCAGCAATATTAAGTTTTCCTGAATCGGATTTAGTGTCTGCAAAAGTGTGTCTTTTGTGTCTGTCTGTTATGTTGCAGAGTGTATTTGTTGTTTAACTGCTGTGTAAATGACTGCTGGAGGCCAGCTCTCCGACTGTCCGCTCTCCGACTGTCCACCACACTGTCATATAGTCATTTAGCTGCTTTTTGCTGCTGCCGGCCACTGAGTCAACTATCAGCCAGACCAGCAGCCTCTCAAGCTGTCTCTCAGTGTGCGGTTTCCTGAGTCCACACACCGAGCACACACACACACACACACACACACACACAGACACACACACACACACACTCACTCACTCATGTGTTTTACGTCTGCTGGTTCATGGAGCACGGTGGTAGGCTGTTAGTGCCTGCTGGTCCACAGCTCACAGAGTCGGGTTATTCTGTGAGGTAAGGGGAAGATAATCACTAGCCCAAGGGGTGGATTGGTCAATGTGCTGAAAAGCACACTGTTACCAGTAACAGGCCTGCTTTTACTGGTAGTGTCAGGACAGTGGTCAGAATGAAAATGCTTTCAGTTTCTACTTTGGTGGTGAGTTCGTTTTTCATTTCCTCATTCTTGCACTGAAGTGGCCTCTTTTTGTGTGTTGATATCGCAAAGAGGGCCAAGGCACAGTAGTGTTCCCTGTCAGCAGCAGTATGAAGTATCGTCTGTGTGTTGTCAGTAGCTTTAAGACTGTCTATCTTGAATACCCTGAACAGCTGAAGTTGCCTGGAGAAATATAGACTACATCCTGTTTTGAGCAATCAGTGTTTGTGTTGTGTAATTTTTAGTGGAAATGAGCCTAACAGCATTGATTACAGAAAAAAGGAGTGGGTGAATTCCATGTCATATAACACCAGGCACGAGGAAATGTGGAAAGTCTTTGTAGGTATGAAGTAAGCAGCAAGACTGGTCCTTGAAAATTTCCAAGTAAATTATTAATCTTCTACTGTTGAAAGAAATTGGTTGTAGTCCTGTGATAACCTCCAGAAACCCAGTCTAAGTTTTTAAAGCTACTGTGTGATTGGAGGTTAAACTGTGTGAGTTAAGAAGGGGTAGCAATAAATACTCTGCTACATATTTGTATTTTTGCCTTCTTAGGTTGTAGTGTAATACTACATAAATATGGACAACCTCTAAAAACATGATATTAAGTCTTTCAGTTTCAGAATTTCCCAGTGAGTTAATATGTGCCTGTTCCTATCATTCATGTCATATCTCCTTTATTTGTTGCCATTGTGTTATGGAACAGTAAATGTCAGTTACTAAAAATATATTTCACTTGAGTGGACAGGCAGCCCCTTTGGAATTACCAGACTGAAGCAATTCAGCTGCACAAGCAAACACTAGTTAAAAAGGAGCGCATGACAATTCAGGAAGCAAGTCTTAAAATTATTGCAAGGCCATCGAAATGTTTAAGTTTAGCAATAATTTGTGAAGCCAGTCATTATGGTGGCTGTGCTGGTCACTTTCATTACACTAAATATTTTATCTTTATTTAATCTGTTCTAATCTCTTCTAATCATTCATGAGCAGTCTGCAAACATTCGATAAGTGGTTCATAACACACTATAATGTTTTTGTACACAACTAAGGATGTGTATTGTAGTAATGTATAGAATTTGTCTGCAGTTATCACCATGTTGGCATTATCAGTCCACAACATAAGTCCAGCAGTGTTTTACTTCACCTGCTGTTGTGTCTTTAACTTTTGGCTGTACCTCATTAAAAGTAAGAGCCAGTCTCCTCAGTCACTAGTGGCCAACTTGACATTGGGTGCTCAGTACTGCTGCTGAGAATATAACAGAAATTTTTATCTTCTTGTTCTAGAGATGTGTAGCTGCACAGAAGCCTCATTGTTGGTTGGATTTTTTTGTAAAATCAGGGCTGCAAAAAAGTTTACAGGTGTCATTTGTCTCTAACAGGCAATGTTCAGTGACATCTAAACATTGCACCTGTTCAATCAGTGTATCTCAATCTGGATTTCAGCTTTGGCTAAATTCCCAAAATGCAAATGTGCATTTGCATCTTTATCTGTACCTGTGTATATTTGTGCAAATAATTTGTCACTGGTGCTCTGCCTTCAAATAGCTATTTTCCCTTTGTGATAAGATATAACTATGATTTGGGCATCTTTTGAAAATGAGGTCTGTTTATGTTGCCTGTGTGCAATAAAACTGGGAGCTCTGGCTTCCTCTATTCCATTCTCTACTTCCCCTTCACAGTATCTACTGTAGCAGAGAGATTACAAAAGCTGCATAGTCAGTGTGTGTGTTTTGTGGAGTGTATCTACAGTGTAACTGACTGCCCTGTTTAACAATTTCAGTTCCCGTCTCCACATTGTGGAGTTTTGATGTGTTTGCACTTTTCTCCCTGCTCTTGCTCCTCAGATATTTAAATCTGCACTTCCAGCAAAATCAGTACTGTATCCACCTTCTGTTTACTCCTTCCTCCTATCCTCCCATCACACATCAAAGAATTCAACAGCTTCTTGTCAAAACTCTTATCAAGGTCTCTTTGAGTCAGCCGGGCATTGATATGTTATTTTTCCCCCCAAAAAATTCTGCCTTATCGTGGTATCTTGTAAGGTTATCAGAGAGAGAAGAAAATTTCCCTCTGTATAGAAAAGGATGATTTTATACCCAGAAAAATCACATACAGATGGAGTCCTTACTTTTCCTCTTGCAGCTAGTCTGGCTGCATTATACCCATACTACTGTACAGTCCTGTCAGTAACATGCTGTTTGAATACTTTATTTATCTGTAATGGTCAGTGATAGGTCATTTTGAATTAGACATATATATATATATATATATATATATATGCACAGTGGGGTCTTGGATCCAGATGTTAAATTAATATTTAGACATTTTTGGAAATATGCCTACTCTTGCCCTCTTGTTAAGAGCTAGATGAGAAGATTAATACCACTCTTGTCAGTTAGCTTATCTTAGCATAAAGACTGGGAACAGGGAGAAACAAAACTGTAAGTTGATAAATGACAAGTTGTGGTTTTTACAGGGAGTTACAGGAAGGTACAGTTTCTTTGCCACGCAGTGTTGTGTGTTCCTGGAGTCTTCACTGGTTCTTTGAAAATCTCCATCAAAGAAAGTCTTTAAATGATTTGGACATATCAAGCGGTCTGAATTCTTTGAAATGTAATTTTAGCCACCAAAAGGGAACTGTGGCATAAAGAGAAACATAGGCTGCTTTTCAGCTGTTAACACCCAGGGAGCCATCACATGATTTTTGGCTCCCGTTGAAGTCAGTTTGGTGGTATCACACACCTGAATGATACTACTCACATCATTTTGAAAGACTGGATTGATTTCACTGAGACATGTTTTCTGGAGGGGTAAAATAAGATTTTGATGTTAAAATAAAAAAAGAGGCATTTCTTTTATAACGTGTTGTATTTGGCAACAAGGTGAGAGAGTGATTTCATGTTATTTTGACTTGAAACTGAATGAATGAAACTGCTCTTCTTGTCGCCTGTAGGGAAATCGATAGTGAGGGGGATGGTTGAAGGTACTTCATTTATTTATTTATTTATTTTCCCTGAGTCTCATCACGTCACTACTCTGAGCCAGGGAATTCAACAAGAATTCATTGAAAGAATAGTGTCTAAATTAAGAATGTTACTGAACTTTGAATGGCCCATTTCTGTGTATCCAGGGCAGAGCCTATTCTGGTAGCAGTGCTGAAAATGAGACATTTACTGTAAATTAACGTATTCCTCCCTCCTTTGTTAAATCCACCAAGAGTTACTAGAGAGGTTTCACAGGATTTTGGTGTGTGTTTGTGTGTGCGTTCACATCAACATCTTTGTTCTCCCTTCTGTCTCTATTTTTTTTTTTGTTTTGCTCCAACCTTTTCTTCACACCTTGAAAGCCAAGACAAAAAAAGGTTGTTTTGGTAAATGTTGGTAAAATACCAGAGAAATGTGTTTGGTTTGCATTAAAAGCATCAGCTCTTGCATTTTCCCAACCAACGAGTCTGTTTATCCCAGATGTCTATTCAGAGCTCATTTCACCAACCACACAATTAATCAAATCCAAACTGGGACTCATTAGCATATAATCAAATAGGACAGCTAACAGAGGCACTATGAATGCAGTGAACTTAAATATCATGGATGCCTTTGATTAATCCGGCATATAGGGTAGATGGGAATGCCATGGAGACATTTTGGAGGCAGAGAAATGATGCAGCAACATTTGAAATGACAATGAGCTAAAAAAAAAGCAAAAAACATTATGATAATTTATTCCCAGTAAGTTATGAAAAAGTGTTCAAGTAATCACCAGTCTCTAAGCTCAGTGCAGCACAGGTCCTGTGTGTTTGCGTGCATGCTTATGAAATTATACAATGTCAGTGACAGTTAAATTGTCTAACAGTTTAAGTCTGACAGTTAAATTTGTTTAACCCTTTATCCAAACTCAAAAAGAACTGCAGTGCCAAATTTGATGGGTCTCTCTCTCTCTCTCTCTCTCTCTCTCTCTCTCTCTCTCTCTCTCTCTCTCTCTCTCTCTCTCTCTCTCTCTCTGTGTGTGTGAGCAAGGAAGTGAGCTGGAGCAGGCTTTATCAGAGGAGTCCATCAGGTTTTACTGATGCTCTGTTAATCTGTGTATGTGTGTGTGTGAGATCTGGCGGGGCATTAAGTCCAGTCACTGCTGCCAACACAGCTATGGCATCTGTGCCATAATGAAATTAATGCCCCCCTTGACTTGTACCTTTCAGCAGAGGCACCTGTCCAACATACAGGCATACTTTCAGCTTTTTTATTTTCACAAAGTCCTGTCTCTCATAAAAGGATTCAGTGACAAAGTGACACATGCCTAGAGGGAGCAGCAATCAAAGCTAGAAAATTCTGTTTTCATGCGATATTGCCAAATGAGCACTGAATACATTTCTGGAAGTGAAATTTATGAGGAATGTCTTAATGAGGAACACCACAGTCAACCTGTTATTGCATCATCTTTTTTTCAGAGTTTCCAAATGATCCTTTCTAAAGATGTAATACCAGCTTAAAATAACAGATTAAGTGGAAGAACAAACTCTTTTCCTTTTGTAATGAGGCTACACAATGCATGTATTTAACACACTTGAAATCCAAACACAGCATTTTTAAGATCCTATCTGTACTGTACGGTCTCTTTCACAACTCAGCAATCCTCAGGGAAGACACCTCTTTATATATAGACTATAGCTGTAGTACAGTAATGTTAGGATTGATTGATACACAGCCTAGTTTTTCTGCCTGGTTGCGCATCAGAACCAAAGAGCGGGCTCTCGGCCATATCTCAGGTCTGATCTGACAGCAGGGACACAGAGGGGCCTCTTGGCAAACTGAATAACAGCAGAGCTCAGCTGAGCAGAACGTACAGGAGACAGAGCTGTGATTTACCTGGTGCAGGAGCAGAGAGGGGAAGAGCAGGAGAGACAGGCTGAATCGTCTCCCTTTAATATAAATAGACATCAGCGGGATAATAAGAACTGTAGTAATATTTTGAAGACCTTGTCTCTGTAGTGAGCCACCACTTTACATCATAAAATTCCTCAGATGTAAAACAAAACCATCAATAACTGGTTGTGTTAGTTTGTAATTACCGTTTTGCTCAGAATCATTAATTTATATATGAGAATTTTACTTAACACAGTATGATTATGTCACCACAATACAATTTCACTGAAAGCCAATAAATAATAATATTGATTTATCGTCCAGCCCTAAAGACAGTTGCACCAGCTGCTTGTAAGTTCAAATTTAGCCTAATGTACACATGTTTAGTGTATTAAACTGTTGTTTGATGTGTTTGCAGTTTTCTCCCTGCTTTTACTTTCCAGATATTTAATTCTGCTCTTCCAGCAAAATCGGTGCTCCTCCTGCTTGTACTGTTTACTCTCTCCATCTCTTATCTTCCCAACACACACTCACACAAAGAATTCAACAGGATCTTAAAAACTCTTACCAAGTTGTCTTTGAGTCAGCCAGGCATTGATATCATGTTATTTTTCCCTTTGCTCACTGGTATTTATTTATTTATTCTGCCTTGTCAGAAGAAACTTCCCTCTGGACAGAAAATGTTGATTTTTTCACATACAGAAAGAGACTTATTTTACTCTTTGACTTGCTGTTGGTCTGACTGCATTAGTCCCATACTACAGGTGCACGGGTGTAACTGTTGTGTAGCTAACTGTGGTCGACCCATCTGACCTGAAACTTGATAAATGCTGTTATAATGATATGGTGATGGTAATAATGATGGAAATGTTGACCAAGTGATTAAATAACTCTAGTTAAGGTAGCATAATCAAATATTTACCACTAGTATGAATACTACTAACTCTGAAACATTATATTTTTCTATTCTATATAAGTGAAACAGATACCTACATTCACAAAAGGATAGTGCTATAGATGTTTCCTAAGAACGGAGTTGCACATTGCTAAACCTGAAACTAGCTGGTAGTTACCAAGAATTTAAGAAAGACTTTAGATAAACCTAGTTAGGGATTTATGAGTTGCAGGTGTTTAGTTAAAACCCATCCTCAGTCCTAGTTTGACAGTTTCATATAACCAGTCAGAAGCACATCCATTTATCTGAAGCTATCATCCCCTTGACAGCTTAAACTTACCCCTGGAGCTGCTGCCATGGCAACAAGTCAGTGTCAAATTGGACATGTCCTGTGATTGGTTGGAGTGCTGCTGGATTTGTAGTTTTTAATATTGTTGCAGTGAACTCTTTGACTGGCAGCTGGCCTGGAGGACACACACACACACACACACACACACACACACACATACACAACTGGAAATGGCCTCATCTCACATCCAAGGGACCTCCTGACAGCTTGATTGACAGATTGAGTTTAGCTCCTATGGTTTAGCTCTATTAATCCTAAAAAATATTAATGCTATAGCACTAAACTGAATGTTTTATATATGGAGATAGTGTAATCCCAACTGTCTATCCTGCACATCTCCTGCCCCATTAGTGCAACCTCCCAGTCGAAGAAAGACCTAAGGCTTGAAGCATGACGCTAATTAAAAATGGAGTGGAGGATTGTACTGCAACTGCAGTTGTTCTTCCTTGGATGTCCAATAATGAGCTGACTGGTGCAACGGCAGTCTGTGTTGTGGCCACAGTGATGGATGCTGTTGATTGTTTCATCAGACTGCCGCAAAAACATTTTGAGTGAACCACAGCTTTGCAAATGTGGTATACAAATACATGACACAGACCATCTTGGTTTATTTTTTTCATCCCTCTTATTTACCCCACATCATAGCTTGGGGAATGACATGAGAATGCCTGCTTTGTAATTAATACAAACATTTTTAAATGAAATGCAGCAGGGACTCGAATGATACCACCATGTGATGATGATGCCCTCAAGTGGGTAACTCTGTCTCCTGACCCATGCTCGTTTACTGTAAGTCATTAGCCTCACGCAGACAAGCACAATATGACTTCAAGTGCTCTCTGTCCATTAATGTGACCTGAATCCTTCAGCTGTAGCTCACTAACTCACAATGATGTCACATAATCACTGATGATACAGATACAATTACCAAAAAGGTCCAATTACTTTACCTTTAACATAATCTAGATTGATGGCTTTGGAAGAAAGGTAAGCAGACAAAAGTTGATTGGTGGCTAGATGTAAACACACCATTCTAGGTTTTACTAATGATATCCACTTTTACAGTGTATTGACAGCAGAGCCAACACATGCAGCTACAGTTGCATCATAACAGGCTTTTAAAAATGCAAAATAGAGGTTGCGGTTTGGGGTGAACATTCATCAAAGAAGATGAGTCAGAAGGGCTCTGTCCTCCACCATCTTGACCTCTCTACAGCTCAGTAGTTTGTGTGCTGAATTGTCAAATGTAAGAGTTAGTAAACAAAGTGAACACACACACACTTTGGGTGTGAATCAGCAATTCAAGACAGAAATGTCAGTCCTGAGTGAACTCTCCTTCTGTTGTTTCCTCATAGTGTTATTGAGTTAACCTTGCGACTGTATAGACTCATTTAAAGTACCTTCCTCATCAGGATTGATGGGTGATAAATCAGAGAGAAAACACCACCAGCCTCCAGGACAGCTTCACTGCTACTTTTCAAGTCTCTTAAACTATACTGGAGGGATGAATAGCATTCATGAAAAGAATTTTCCTTTATGCTGTGTTTTGTCTAATGTGGCTAATGTGTCTCCCATACATATTCAATCTAGGTGAGACTGGGTGACTGTAAAGGCCACAGCATTTGATCCATTCATGAAACCCACTCATCAAACCGTTCAGTGACTCCTCATGGCCTGTCTGGAAACATCTGCGTTTGTTATGTTTCTTCACTCCCTACACATTATTTCTCAACAATTATAATTTGTGTTTTATTAAATAGATAATCATTAGGTGCAGCCATAATGCATAAAAAGGAGATTTCCACTGATACGGTTATCATTTTTGTTGCCTTTCAGTATGGAGAATTTGGATGTTAATGGATATCTAACGGCATCATCATTATGGAGTTGTTTTCAAGTCGTGCTGTGTGAAATCACATTTTGATGTATGATAGGATAGGAGTACAAAGCTGATAACATATTTATCTGTGGCATGGGTGAACACAAGGCAGTGACTAATATTTCAAATCAGAGATTTGAAGGGGGTCGCAGAAGGAGATGTGTGTCAAAGTTATTGAGTTATTGAGGTTTGGCCACTTATCAACACAGTCAGTGGTTGGAGCAGTAACTTGTGATGTATAGCTCATGGAAGCAGTTTTGGTATTTTAAAATCTGTGATTGCAACAGATATTGTGTTCCTCCTTGGCATCATAACAGACAGATATGATACACATATGTTTATATTCAGTGCAACTTACACATTCTGATGATATTGTTATCTCTGATGTCCATTGTGAATGCATGTCCATAAATCTGCTTAGAAATCCTAGAAAAAAGACACTCCTTATACCTCCAGATTTACCTCAGACTCACCAGTTATTAAGTTTCTTTTGGTATAAAAAGTTCTCCAGTGATAGCTGTCTGTAAATTTGTATGAACACAAACAAACACGTAATGCTAATGGATAATTTGGCATATTTTTATGTTGCCACTGTGCCAAAATTTCAGTAAATACAAGAGTAAGAATAGGGCCCAAGTTGTAGCCCATAACTAACATTATCTAACTGCTTCCTGCTTACAGCCCCAAATTACTGGCACTGCAGTTCCAAAAATTTAAGCATGCTTATCCCTAAATAGGAATAATAATTACATACAGTGACAAACTATTAATATTAACTTGAAACAATTTTAAACTGTGGATGAGAGTGTGCTTGTGTTCTTATTAACACACAGTCCTCCACCATCTATTGGCACCGAGTTGAGGCTGCCAGCTGTTTCATGAGATGCTGATATGTGTGTGTTACTGTGTGTGTTTGTGGGTTCATATGAGACTAATTGCCTCTCCATCTTGATAAATACTTATCAGAGACAGTGCAGTCGTGAACTGAAGTGGCAGCTCTGGCTGTGCTGGTCCATTTCTGAACTTCCCCTCAGTGAACCCATGTGGCATTCTCAGTCCACACCACCACCACCACCCACCCCCCTGCCGTCAACACTGGTTTCTGATTACTGGCATTTAACTGACCTCCCATCTGTCTGCTTGCTTTTTGGTTTCTTAATCCTGTCATTTTCATACTGCAGAGCTTGAGGGTTTGCTTGGCAGACAGTCCTGTGTGCAAAAACACATGCACACATACACACGGCCTTGTAGTGAGAAGGAGTTAAAGCTTAATTGCTGTCAGTGGCGGTACAGATGGCTGCATTAACTGAAGTTAAAATGACCCATTTGTAAAACCTCTTGTGTAACTTCCCAGTACAGCCCCATACTGCTGCTGCTTTCATGACTCTGTCTGTCTGAATCTATCCAAGAACGACAGGGAAACACACACTCCACTGCATGCTCTTTTGTGGAAATCATGGTCCAGAATTTCCATTTCTTTGAAAGAACATATTGAATTCTTGCACACTTGGGATCACCTCTGTAGTGATTTATTACACACTTTGGGGATCACCTATGTGATAATTTATTACACCCTGTACTCAGGCCTTTCTGGGACACACTTATACTGTCCTGTGGAAAATCACAAGAGACGACTGTACCTTTGGTGGTTTGGGACCAAAGTTTCTTCGACTGTACTGTAGGTCAGCACCAAGAAAAGTACATGCTTTGAGGAGTTTTAATCCATTTTGAAAGAAACTATGAAAGAAAAGAACCAAGAGAACCCTTGAATTGAGACTTTCTGTTTTCTTTCTAATTCTTTTTTTTTCTTTGTTTAGCACATTTTAAACTGTCCTTATCCTATTTGCTTGATATTCTTTTTTTCAGCACAAACTCCACTACAGTAAAACTCTATTAAATTGAAATAAGTCTAAGCAAAAAAAGCTGGCAAGTATATCAATACCATTATACTAGAAAAAAGTTTAAAGAAGCCAAGAGGCAGAAGAAGTTAGTCAAGTGATCAGGAGTGAAAACAGTTTTCAAAATGCAGCTGTACCTGAAGTGGTACAGCTGACTTTCATTTCTTGTTTCTTATTGTGAACTTGCATTTCAGCTGTCCAGCTCCAGTGACATTTAAGTTTTATATTTAATTTGGATGTGATTTTATTCCCTTGTAGCTAATCTCCACATGTCCTCTGTGTGTCCTCTGCAGGGTGGTGCGGGCGAACTGTCACAATTTAGACCATCATGCCCTTTGCTCTGGCAGCGGGACAGGAAGTGTGTGTGTGAGCGTCCCTGGTTGGTTCTGCTGGGATGAACATGCCACTGCACCAAATCTCTGTCATCCCCCGTGATGTCACCTCATCGCGGGTGTCAGGCAGCGGGAAGGCTAAGGACAAGGACAAGCAGGTATGTGAAGAGTTAAAAAGCCAAATCAGGCCACACTACTTAAGGCTGGGGACACAGCTGAGGATTATGGGGCACTTTATCCCTTAAAGTGTAGTTTTGTTTCCTATGTTAGCAGGGGAAAATTCTGATCCTAACGCTACAAACTAATATCACACATTTCATGTTCATTTGATATTTATGACCCAACATTTACACAAGTCCAGTGGAGTAGAAAGAGGCAGAGCAGTAATTTCAAAAAGTTTTATGAAAAATGAGAACAACAGTGACCAAACTAGCATATGTTCATCAAACCCTCTATTGGCTATATATAATTAGAACTTAAAAACGAGAAACTGCTGTTTATTTCCTGTTTCTTACCAACAGTCAGTGTTGGTTTCTTTTACCCATAACCGAATCTTAACAGCTCACCAACACTAACAAAGAAGTAATTTTGTAATTTTGATCGAAACCACGATCTTTCCCTAACCCTACTCAAGTCATGTTTGTGGCTTAATCTAACCAAACCTTCACCAGACTGTAACCAATTTATTTTTCAACAGTGATTTGTGACAGATTTCATTCACAAATTATGTCATCCTGTCAATAGTTGCGTTAGATCATAAAATGTTGATCTGAGTCGTTCTGGAGGGAATGAACTGAGGATGTGTTTTATTGTTTAATTTGCAGGACTTGTTAAAAACTTCTTCATTTATATTTAAATTTATATTTAAATTTCTAAAATTCTCACAAGGAATAATGAAAATACACTATTCATAAGTGTCTTCATACATTTAACAAAGTTGCTAATGGCCCATTTTCCCTCCTCCAAAAAAAGACATTGGCAGCCATTTATATGTATGCACTATGGAAAATAATTTCCTCAGGTTTTACCAGAGGAAATGAAATTTCAGTTTAGTCTTGTCAATGTTTTTGTTTTATCATTGTTTCAGGTGCCTGGGTTTGTATCAGTTCCACATTAAGTTTTTCTCCACCTACTGTCACTCATACACCCACAGGAAGCAACTTTTGCCAGATGTCTTTAAAACTTAAATATCATGTCTCTTCCTTTTTTATTTGTTGTTATTGTTTCTAAACTAGTTCTGATAGTGTGAAGTTTGTATTTTTTAAACTGACTGTTGCGTTACATAGAAGAAAATACAAGAACGTACTGAATGCATTGAGTTATTAGTAGAAATGTCAGCTAGATGTACACAAAAGCAAATGGGTTTTAATTCTAAATGACTTGAGTTTTAAGTATGGTGTGGTGGCGAGTAGAGAAAGGTCCCCCCAGGTGATCTGTAGTTACTCATCAGAGAACAATCAAAGTTATTTTTTAATCCAGACACAAGAACATAAAATCTGCATTACAATATTTCTCTCGCTAATGAATTATTTTTGTGCTGCCTGTGGGTTGAGCAGAAGTTTTGCATCTAATGAGGCTGGTCAAAGTCTGGTCTGCTTTTCCATTTGTGCCTAAAACTGCCCGTCGGCCATCTGGTTTTGCTGTTAAATGGCAAACTTTTAAAGGTACCACATTCACAGTGATGGATTTAAACATGATGTTTTGTAAATTGTTGGCTACTTCAAATGTACCCAATGAATCAGTAAAATCACCATCTTGGAGCACTTTTATTATTTTGACTGGAATTTGTCATCTGTAATCTGGAAACACTGAGATCTGTCAAAATAAAGGCCTCAACCAATCCATCTAGTCACAACTTATATGGAAGAGGATTAGTGCCACATCAGAGCCAATCACAGATTTTTTCAAAATTTTCTTAGAATCCAAAGATTACTCTCAGAAATCCTGAATCCTTTCACATCTGGATGTCATTGTTATTGTGAATTATTAGGATTTTTTTTTTTTTTTTTTTACAGCTATAATGCAGAAGGTTAGGTGCAAGATCGTGACTAAATTCTGCTCTCAGTCACACATGTTGCTTATCAATCTTTATTCCTCTCAGTGTCTCTGTTTCTGTACTTCAACACCAACAAACACCACAGTGAAGTGCTCTCAGAGTGCAGTTGCTTTTTTGAGCTCTGGAACAAAGCGAGGTGCTAAGACAATATGTCCGTGGCCTGCCCTCTCTCCCCAGCCTCATTAGATCACAATAGAGCCTGGGTGCTAAGTGCAGCAGCACAGGTGTTCTTAAGAGGCTTCGTCATGCTGCATATGGCGTCGTGTTTCAACCTCCCTGTGCTGTACAAGTGATACTACACACAAGCTGTAAATTGGCACTGACATATGTGTTTTTACATAAAACACACACACCTTGTTGATGATTCATTTGCTGGCCAGATCTGTACCCACTGTGAAACTCCAAATCATGCCTTGTCATTGCAGAAGTGAAAGTGAACTGGTTTCATATTGTGCTGTTTAAACAAAGGAGTGTGTTTGTTTTAGATACCTTTTGGTTGGCTACAGTGCATGCTTAACAGGATTAAAAGGTTTAAACTTTGAGAGCAGTCATAGCAAGGTTACCTTTGTCTACTGGGGAACAAAAATGAAATGTAAACTTTATAATGTTGGGGGGTGGGGTGGCGCATTTGGTCTCCCTGTCGCTAAAACTGTAAAGATCCCACCCTGCATCTCTCCGCTCAGCATCACTCTGTCCCTCTGTCTGTGTCCTACTGGCTAAGCCTCCTTTTTCCCCTTGAGGAATAAGTGGATAAACAGCAGTGATTCCCGTCCTCCCTGTAGAACCATCAGCAGAGTGGAGGAAGGAGAAACAGGAGGAAAAGAGGAGAGGGAGACCAGCGAGTGTTTACTTTGAATGCTGATCAGCTTGGGGGTCCTGGAGGTGTGTGTGTGTGTGTGTGTGGTGTGTGTGTGTGTGTGTGTGTGTGTGTGTGTGTGTGTGTGTGTGTGTGTGTGTGGTGTGTGTGTGCGCGTGTGCGTTTGTGTGTTTGTGTGTGTGTGTGCATGCCCAAAGCTTAGTCACAGAGCACAGGCCCATCTGGCCCTCATAGACAACACAACTGGTCTTTTAGCGCCTCAAGAAAAAAAAATCAGAATTCTCCTCTACTTAGAATTCAGAGTTAGTCAGCTGCTCCTTTAGAGAGCAACACATCTTTAACTGTTGCTGGCCCCTCTCTGGCCTCTCTCCTCCAGCTCCACTCAAGTTCATTTGTCTCCTTCGAAATCCTCTTTGGATATGTAGTTGTGGACTCTTTGTCCATGCGCTGTGGTCCTCCACTTGAGAATTTATATTTTGGTAGATAAATTGGGGTTTAAGAAATATTTTTAAAAAGAGCATCAAGAGACTTGCAGAGCAAGAGTTTTATTTCTTGCAAAAAAAAAAGAAAATGAAAAGAAAACAAAAGAAATATTCCCTGACATTTCTCAGCCTTGGCAAATAACACGGTCAGATTTGTTTGAGTCTGGGGTTTTTGATAAGGCATGCGGTGAATGGATTATGCATGAGTTGACAATAAAGGAAGCTCAGGCACAGGGTGGCAGGTAGAGAAGGAGAAAAACCAAACTTACTTTGCTGTTTGAGATTCATATAACTCATGTGATGTATCTTGGAATTGCAAATTGAGCTGTGTTTGTTGA
The DNA here is from genome assembly GCF_001640805.2 of Lates calcarifer. Taxonomy (NCBI): domain Eukaryota; kingdom Metazoa; phylum Chordata; class Actinopteri; family Centropomidae; genus Lates; species Lates calcarifer. The sequence continues at coordinate 8,518,360 of NC_066848.1, forward strand.
TTGTCATATCTATTTAACCCCATCTGCAGTGGCACTCACTGCTCCTTTTACTGTAATTAATTAACATGAGCAGCATGTGATTACATCTAGCAAAATATAGCATAGCTTTGATGGACACAGCTGTAGCCTTCATTTTCATGTCACACATGCATTCACACAAACAAACTAGGCCTTGCTGGTGCTAGTATTATATTTAGCAGTATGTCTGTGTAACTCTGCACACACTAAACACTGTGATACTCGATATATCTGCCCTTTTGATGCTGCATGTATTTTTTATGGAAGCACAGAGAGCTGGAAGCTTTGTCCTTCAGTGTGTCGGAGCCAAGGACAGAGAAGACCTCCTGTCTCTGCTCTGATGTTTGGTGGTTTGATAACAGCCGCTGCTGCAGAGCTCCTGGGCTCTGATGGAGCATCACTGGGCTTTGTAGAGACTAAGATCAAACACTGACCGCCACAGCAAAAACTTTCAACACAGCCTCCAGGCTGGACAGCAACTGTTTAAGGTGTCTGTCTTTGCTGATTTAATGAAGCAATTCTAGTATAGTGACATAACTTGTTTTTGTTCCTTGAATTTCAGACTATTTGCCCACCACTGGAAACAGTATTCTCACACTTTTGGTGAAACATTTGGCTGAAACGGCAGATAGCGGCCTGTTCGCATTCAGCAAAAGTTTAAAATATTGTCCAAAAACTGTTTGATTAAATTCTACAAATGTGTTTAAGAAATATTTGAAAATATGTTTCTCAGCCTTGAGGCAGGGAAACATTTTCCAAACATTTGCTGCATCTAAACTGTCCAAATCAGTCCCCTCCAGATTGCGGTGCCCAGGGGCTTGGAAATGGAAATACCATGATAATTACCCAAAAAGCCTTGGGGCTGGGTAAACTAGGCATGAAATGCTGAATTATCAGGAAAAGGAGTGTTGACATGTTGTGTGACTCGAGTATTTAAGCAGTCAACTCAAGGTGGTCACATCTAGAAGAAGAAGTAAGAAGAGGATGTGATCGGTTTATCTTGCATACTTTAAAGGTGCAAGTATAAAAAATTCTGTCATCAGCTATATTTGTGTTTTCTCTGTGATGTACAGTGGTGCACATAAAAGCACAAATTATCGCCCTCTGACAGACACACATAGTATGTATGCCTATACTGCACACGTGTTAATCCAGTTTACATTCAGGTCACAGAAAAGCTAGACATGTACACACATTTTCTCTCACATACATTACATATAAGCACACAAACACAAGTACGCACCCCTGCATTCATCCTGGTGTAGATGTTCTGAGGCCACACAGGTGCTGCGGCCTGTGTATAAAGCAGAGGCTGGAGAGAGAAGATAACACATAGGCGGAATGGGATTCTAACTATTCTGGCAGCAGTCTTCACAAAGGTGTGAATGTTGTGTGTCAGCAAACTAACCTACTTTACATATGCCACTCATAGAACTCGGAGAGATGTCACAAACTTGGTAAACATCCGATCTTAATCATCTGATCTCTGATACAGAAAGCACAAAACCATTACTGATTGAGAACTGAAGAAAGTTAAAGAGTAAATGTTTTATGTATTTCTGTGTACTGGTAGTAGGCGGTAGGGCTATAACTTGCTTGACTGACTAGATTTTGTATTTAAGTGATGTGTTATCTTTTGATGCATATTTTAGTCCATTTAATTTTATAGTGAAAATACCCATCACAAGTTCCCAAAGACCAAAGTTACATCTGCACATTGCTTGTTTTGTTTAACCAAGAATCCATACCGCAAAGATTCTTAATTTAAAATAATGGATAACAGAGAAAAGCAGTTTTTTGAGAAGCTGAAACCACTGAATGTTTGGCATTTTTGCTTGATAAATGACTTAAGCGCCTGACTATTGAATTAATTGACTCATACTTTCAGCACCAACTTGCATGACTCACAGCCCACAGTGTGTTTACTGCATTCTGTGAAGCCGCTGCTGTTATTTTTCTGCCTCTTGTCTCTCTCCGTCTCACTACCTAAGTCTCTCCTTCTGCAAACACGCACACTTGGATTGTGTGCGCAAGTTGCAGGTACACACACACCGCATACGCAGGCATGCCAGCAGCTGGTGTTGTTAGCCCAAGTCTCCCGGAGGACCCCCGGCTGCGCTGAGCCACTTGAGGTTGAAGTGCTAAAAAACATAATTAAATGTGGAAGAGCTGACATGATGGCCGGGCCTTTGAGGGCCTTGACTGCTGTGAGGAAGGACTTTGCTTCACTTTGTTAAAGATTTCATTTCATTAGCCCTTGTGATGGCTTCATGGTTTATTTTACTTCCTCTTGATATCTGTGACACTCTGCGCTATATTAAGTTTTATATGCGATTACAGGTGACCCGTAGCAGCAGAAAATAGACTTTGAGAGGAATGGCAGGAAATAATTACAGTGCCCTTAGCTGCTCTGTATGATAACAGACATGGCATAATGTATGATACAGAGTGGAGAGAGAGTTTACTTTGTGAGGGGGCGCGTTCTTTTATGTGTGTGTATCTGCTCTTGGTTTCAGAAGAGCAGTTATTATCAGAGAGATATTCAGAGGAGACAATATCTTCTAATTAACCCCTGCCCCGTCACCTTCTACTGCCTCCACCCACATACACATATATAGTTGACACACTTTCACAACTCAAAATTAAAACTTTACTGGTAACACTCAGCAAGTAAATACTATGTTGTATATCTATATGTTAAGCTGCTTATTGATATTCTCTTAGGGAAAGGACATTTTCAAATGATATTCTCATGATTTCCATATTCTGTGGGCTGATGTATAACCTAACTCGACAGATGTATAGCTATTAACCTTAATGACCTGTGGAAATTTGTTCAGCCTGTCACACACTGCAGGGACAGAAAGTGCACCTGAACTCAAAAAAGCTCTCAGCTGTGAAAGCCACCAGTTTTGCCAGAATACATTTAAGGGAACCAACTTAATTTTTGCACAGTTACCAAGGTACATTGCTCAGATTCTGAAAATGTCTGTTATAGGAGTGACTGTGGTTAAAGTGCACAAAGACACAAGTGAAGAGCCTGCTGATAATCAGAAACAGTCAGAGATGAAGTTATTCCCAGGAGAGAGACATGAAGTCACCACATGAAAGGCTTAATCTGCCGCTGCGCTCTCCTCTTTGAGACGCTGCTGCCCCAGTCTCCGCTCTTTTCTCCATCCAGAGCTTTCTGTCCTTGTTCTGTTCACTGGAAGGTGTCTCCGCATGGTGTCTGAGGATGCCGTTTAATTGCCCGTGACATGCTGACTTGACTCCTGTGACTAACATGGCCCCGAACATTCAGCCACTTCCAGCCAGATCAATGGTGGAGGCTCTCTGAGCTTTCCCTCAGCGCCCAAATTCATCTTCCTGAGGAGTCACTGCAGATGTTTCCCTCGCTGCAGCCTGAGGTCTGGTTCTGCGGAGCCTGACGCACAATGGCTGCCTGATGTATGCTTTTCATATAGAGCCACACACCCCTGTTGTATAATGAAAGTCTGGTAGGACTCACAGCTCTGTCATACTTCATTGTGGTGGCCAGTATGTGCCGAGCACACAGACACATAATAAGTCTCTTTTGCATTGAGTGAAAGATAGTGGGAAGTCAGATGTTTTATCCCAGTAAGATATGATAATGAGATTCCCAGTTGTCGGTCATTTGGAGGGGAAGTTTAATTCATCCTGTAGGCACAAACGCACACCAGAGTCTCTTACCATGAGGCTTATTTTTGTCCAATCCCCAATTCTCTCAGTGTCTTGATCTGTCTTCCTGCAACCTTCTCCTCTCTCTCCTCCCACCTCCTTTTTTTCATCTTCCTCCATCATCCTCTCATGGTGTTATCCAGTGGCAGATTAGTGTAGTTAATCTCTCTGCCTATGGATTCAGCATTGTGACCACACTGTGAACTCCTCCTTGTTGCTGTCTGGCTGTCTGAGGAGGCAGATGCCCAACAGCTGCAGATTGCAGACTTTTTCAGTTGTCTGTATAAAATACTGTGACTGCTTATACTGTAATTCAGCTGCTGCAACCTATAGTACACACATAGTAGGATCAGCACCTCAATCAACTGGTGCTAGTGTATTATTTTGTTCCATGCTAGCAGCAAGTGATCAGACTGGAAAGGTTCATGACCACAATATTTGTTATATAATCCCTGATTGCACAGGAAAATTGTTTGACTGCACAACTATGGCAAGTATGTTCAGTACGTTCAGATTTGAAGTAGAGTTGATTTAGGGATGATTACAGATGTTTGCCGTTCTTTAACCATTCACTCTTGTTTCCTCCATTACAGTGACTGCTTCTGTCTCAGTTGCTCTGTCTTTGTTTTTGTGTATGACCAGAATGACCCTGTAACAACTGACTGTGACCTTGCACCACTCTGAGTGCCTATAAATGGCACAGTGGAGTAAACAGTCATTACCTTTGATTTAGGCTTTGAGGACTTTTTCTCAGGATTGAACCAAACAGGACCAATTTACTCCAGCTGTTTATAGTGTAGACAGAATAGCCAACGAATGGAGGCTATAATTAGCATGTCCAGAGACAGTCTGAGAGGCTGGAATAGGACTTGACCTCCACATATTTTAATTTAGAGATATCAGTTGAATTTAGCTTGATATAATTCCAATCCTCAGATTTGAAAAGTTGAGGTGCAATATAAACCTGTGCAGTGTGGACCTCTTTTAAAATGGAAAATGAAAGAAGTCCAACAGCAATTTGTAATATCTGAACAACTAGTGTTTAGAGTGGTGGTGTTTAAGAGCTACTTTATCAGGTTTTCTCCAGTCACTAAGCCACTTCCTGTCATGGCACAAAGGAAAACAATATTTTTTTATATTATTTTTTTAGGATATTCCATGCTTTTATTCAGAGTTTTTAAATTAGTGATATTTTGATGGTTTATGCTGTGTCAGAAAATGAAAAACTCTAAAAGCTGCACAACATTTTTTCATTAGTTTTGAAGCACATCTTCAATAAGATGAATTGCTTGCACTTCTTTTTAAGTGTGCACAGTGTAGCCATGTGATGAGGGAAATTACAGATGTCAAATGAGAGCATGGTGATGGCTGGTAATACAAAATGATCTGGATCAGAACTAGAGCCATCTCTTATAACTGCGTGCATGTACCATATATGTAAACAATACATAATTTACATCTGTAATCAATTATAAAAAATGTCTTTTCCCTCCAAATTATGGTCCTTTGGGATATTTGTTGCCCACCTGTGCTGCGCTGATTATCATCTTTGTCAGTTAGCAACTAAATTTCATAACCATGTGAGAGCAGTTGTGTAACATTGTCATAGGAGAGCTTCTAAAGAGCCAAATTAGCTTTTATCCCACATCATATTCCTTTCAAAAATGCTTCTTTGAATCAAACGACAGACCGATCAGTAAAAATCCATCAGCTTTGTTTTTAAATCAAAGGTGAGAGCTCGCTGCACACCAAGAGAATTTAACTAGTGAGCAAATCTCCTACCTTTTCTCTATTATGCTTGACTAGTGGGGGAGAATCTGTTCTTGTTATGTTGAAAAGACAGACAGCATTCACAAAGAGCTCCCATAGGCAGAGTAAAATACCAGATGTTTGTTACTTGGGAATGTCTGCAGCTTGAAACCCAGAGCTTGCAGTCCATCTTCAGCAGACATACAGGCAGTGCGTCAAGAAAGGTTCATCCTGTAAGGCATGTTTAGAGAGAAAAAATCCTCTATATCTCCATGTCATTTCCTTATCTTTAGGTGTAGGTAATTTTTAAAATTTTCCTTTTTTTTAACAATATAGATTTAAGACAAATGTTGCTTCTTCACCTTTCCAAACTGTGGATCAGTTTGAGACAAGAGCACCAGATACAGATAATAGGCAGGGAGAGTCAGGATGACATGCATGGGTCATAAGCCACTCTTGAACCCATGAAATTGTGTTCACAGTGCTCATGTTATCCCTCCTTAGCCTGTGGATGGTACAACTGCATGAATGCACTAGTACCTGGTCTCCTGACTGGGCTTTCACTGAGCACTGCAGAGAGCAGAGGACTGCGGCCTGGCATTGACATTCACCTCCATCTACCAACAGGAGAAACTGAGTGCAGGTAGAGCGCAAGCATACAGAGAGAGGGGCCAGGTGCAAGAATAAAAAGATAAGGTGAAAGAGAGCACAATTACGGTTTGTTGTAAACATCATGAAGGCAGCGAGAGCAAGAGAGGAGCATGTTGTTGCCGTAGAAACGGAGCAAAGACTGAATAAGAGTACTATTGGCAGGAATGAAGCAGCAGAGGCAGAATGTGCAGAATTATTGTCTGCTGTTCACCACAGACATGCTTCTGCTTTGCTTCTGTCAGAGCTGTCAGACATTGTATGTGCCAGGAGCACTGTGGTTTCTCACTTCGTTACTTCAATGAGTATTCAGGTGGTGGGCTCTCCCAGGACCAATACCATCCGCCATCTAATCTCCTGTACATCTAGTGTCCCGTGTTGCACATCTCAAGCCTTTTGCGAGAGCAACCTGAATCAGAAAAATGTCTTCTCTGTGAAATCGAGGTGAAGTCTGATTTGTTAAGAGCGGGAGGCGTGGATACTCGCAGTCAGTCCTCCGTCGTTTTGATTGATGTGTTTATTTGAACCCGTCTGACACACAAGGCCAAGGAGGCTGCTGGCTGCTCCATTATCCATTGCCTCAGGTCATGCTGCCAGGGGTGACAGCAATCAGGCTGTGTCTTTTGAATGCTTGTATGTACGAACACACATTTTTTTTCCCTCTTCTCCTATCTCTTTCAGGATTGTGGCCTCCCTCAGGCTTGCAAATAGATTATGATGGTGCTATATGTGAAACGTGAAAATCACAGGCCACTGAGATAAGGCGAGCATGGGGGACAATCAAGCAGAGGGAATGAATTATCACCATGGAAACCACCTCCCAAGGACTTTGTTGAAGTACTACCTAAAACAGTGTTGTTTTTATCTTTTCACTTCGCTCCACAAGATCTCCATTTATAGGTTTTAAAGGAACAGACTCCCTCCCTTAACTACTATTATCCAGTTTAAGGTTAACAAACTCAAATTGACTAAAATTGCATTTTTGGCACACACAGAGAAGCGCACACACTGCTTATATTAAGCACTAATGTTCAGGAATGCTTTGTACACACTTGCATACGGCCATTGCTTGTTTCAGTGTTGTCTACCAAACAAGTTGAGGCTTGGGCAGCAGTTGCTCATTTTCTTGGAAATACAGTTGAAAAAAAGTGTTTGAATGTTTATGTTTATTTGAGAGAATATATTGGTCTCTTCACTCTGAGGTCGCCATTGCATCATGAATCTGTTAAAGTAGCACACACTGAACAACATCCTCAAAGCACATACGCAGTCAACCGTGATGACTGCCTGTCGAGTGCACACTTGAGACTTCTCTGTATTTTTCTTTGTATCTACACATTTTGAATTGTATATTTGTGGGATTTCACAGAGATGATAGTCATCCAGTGTTGCTGACACACGTCTCATGTGTTTCAGGCTGCACACACTGACACCAGGAAGTGTGCAGATCCAGGCAAGGGAAAAAGGTTTTTCAATTGAATAGGCAGCACACCTGTTGAGTGTGATCACAGCGTGTAAATATGTGTGTGAGTGTGTATGTCATCCAACTTGCACACATGCATCGAAACAAATCCAGCCACATGACTGAAAGCTGAAACTACTATGCTATGATGAACAAAGATGTGATGACACAGAACTGAGCGAGGACAATGGTGTATTAGCAGCAGGTGGAAGAGGATCTGATGCTCCTATTGACCACTGGAGGTACTCTGACTGAATACAAAACATATAGAGCGCTGCTGATCTCCTAGGGAGCTGGGTCACTCCACTGAACAAACAACTGAAACGCTAGCTGCAGAGAGGCACTTTGTGCAATTTAGGAGAATATAAAAGATGCTGTTTCCATAAAAATGTTTTTCCTGTGCTTTTCCAGAGTACATGCGATATGTTTGTTATTAGCTGGTTAAATTCTTTTCTCCCTGAGATCTTTCACAGCTCCTAAATACATTTTTGTGTCTCTGATATGTGTGGAAAAAGCATGCTTATCTTAGAGGAATGAATATGTAGTCACCACTTAATGATTGTGAAATTGTGAATAATGTATTTTTTGTCTTCAGGCTTGGAACAAGGCAGCCCCTGCTCAGAGTTTAAGCATAACAAGTCATTCCTCTGTGTGTGTGTCTGTGTGTGGGCAGTTGCCAGTGACTTCACTATTGACTAAGGCCTAAGATAAAGGAGCAAGCAGCTCATGAAGCTTTAAACTTTTAGGGAAAGGTTGCTGTTGCTTGTTGTAAGGCCTCGAGTGTGATGAAGAAGGGAGGGGTGGAACAAGCAGTGGAGAATTGCTGTAATAGCCAAAAGATGTCATCAGGAAAGTATCACCATCTGCTCCCTCTTGGAGAGTTGATTTCGGTCCCATTTCATGTGGAAACGGAGCTCCTTACCAATGATATTTGCCTCTGTCGTACACAGACGTAGAGCTGACCAGGCAAATATTGACAGGATGGAGAGAGATTGGAGCAGTGATTGTAAGGAGGTTTGAAATAGTTTAAATGGAGCGTTGGTGGAAAATGTAGATAAAGATGAAAGAGAGAAGATGTAGAGGAGGATGGGGAAATGGCAGAATATGTTTCAGATGGCAGCAGTGGGAGATGCAGTGGTTGGAGTGTGGGCCGGCTGGGAGCAATGGGATTTTAACTTCATGCTTATCACTTCAAAAGACCGGCTGTAAAATGCAGTCTGCTCCTCTCCACACCTTCCTCCATCTTTCGCTCTGTCTCTCTCCTCCTAACCTGAGGTGAAGTGGATCATTTCGGAGAATGTGAGGCCTAATAGTTACGGTTTGATATGCTGTGCAGCTTTCTTTCACAGAGACAACCTTGATGTCCTGGGGAGCTAGCTCATTCAGCACTGCATGTAAGCCTTGGCTCTGCAGTCTCCTCTGCTTAATGTGAACAGCAGTGGTCATGGAGTACAACATTTTTGGAGTGTGACATTGTTGCTGTAACAGTTGAAACAACCCTCCTGGGGGGGGGGGGGAGTAGGAGTCAATCAAAATGCTCACCATGTAAACACAGCATTGTGGTTTCAAATCCAGCTTTGTTTCATTTCACGTCATGATGTCTCTCATCCATTTTACCATCATCATGCTGTCTTAGTGTCATAAAGTCATAAAAAATGATCTGAAGCCACTGCTGTGGCCTCATTGTGAGCCCCTCGTGGTTGTGTCATGTGGCACGGAACAATCCTGTGCGATACTGGAGGAGCCTCGTCCATATGGAGACGAAATGAGGTAAACGTGTTGATGAGCAGTGGGTTAGTTAGCATGTGAAACCAACACCTTGTCTCCCGTCGATCAAGCGTCAGGACGGAGGTGTCAAACCTGATAACAAGGTGGAAGGATGTGAGAGGCTGCGTTGAGCCTCCGCTGAGACGGATGAGACATCAGTGGGGGTGTGGTGTGGGATGTTTGAGATTGCACCAGTGGAGAATAAAGGGAGGGATTCATTGGAGGTCACTGTGAGGAATGGACTGTCACATCTCATATATGTTGTGGTGAAGTCTGCATGACTCATCAGAAACTTCCAATACTGCAAATATGTTGAATTACCTCAACAACATTGCATTAGTAATTGCATTGCACTATTTTACTTTGTCCTGTACATGCTGCCCTTATTTTGGTAAAATTCCCTAATAATTTCCTAGTTAGTTTTCAAACAAACTAATTAAAGTTGGCAGTAATTATAGATAAAATAGAGACAGGGTACAAATGCTACACTTCCAGTTCATTAATTCCAGTCAGTCAGTGCACAGCAGGTCAGTTGAATATTAAAAATTTGCAGTTTGTTTACAGGTAAGCACATGAATCAGTGTGTGAAGAATACACACTCAGTGCCCTCTCTATTAGGTACAGCCTAATACAGTCTGTTGCAACTGTTCAAACACATTAATTGTTCAGTTTTTGACACCAAGAAAATAACCAGTACAACAAGCTTTCAATAAATAGACAGGAAATTATTACGAAATAACAGACCCGTAAAATAAAGAAGTTAGCCCCAAGAAAAGTTTTTTAGTTGTTTTGAGGTTCAGTTTAGGGTATGTGCAGGACCATGTCAGCAGGGGGCAGTAGAGCTGAGACCAGCTCTCTGTCCCTCCACTCTAGCAAAACAGGTAGATCTGAATCTTTATGTGCCTTTTCATGTGTAACAACACTCAGATTTATTTAATCTTGCCTGTCATTTTGGGTAAAACTAGATTGCAACCTGCCTCCAAACCTGTATGATGGGTTTTTAATGTCTGTAGAGAGATGTCTCAAAAGAGATTTGGTCCTAAATGTGACCTGTTTCCTCCACTAACGCTGTGATCTTGAATTTAACTTGTCATTTTTTGTACTTACAAGCAATTTAGCAGTTATTTCCAAAATATTTTAGCTCCCTGCATACCCCCTCTGACTGAAATTTTGAGGTTTTGGGTGTGAAAATTTTCAGGCATTCAGAATGCAAATGTACCTTTCAGTGAATTGCAGGCATGAGACTTGTAAGACGAACAGCCTTTAAATGCAAATTGCTTCTGCTGCTCTGGACCGTGTTTATCTGGGAGCCAAATGAGGCTGGACCTTAAAATGGCAATTGGAATAGGTAGATGGAGGACAGATTCATTGCTCCATCCTTCATCCATCATCAGTGCATGGAGGTGGGAGAGGAAGAGGGTGTGTAAATCCAAGGTTACTTGCCTCAGGTAGCTGTAGTGTAGAGGAGTGAATAGTGTTGTGTATCCCTCTGGTGTACAGAACATCAAAGCATCTAATGCTACAAACAAGCTGAGTTGGGAAGAAATGAAACTGTCTGAGGAGTTTGTGTTTACTGTAGTCTTTTGTTCATTGGCAACACAACACACCTCTGAAGAAGCTGTCCTCTGATGGCAGGACTTAGAGGAATTATTTATACTTCCTCTTTGTGTTGTTTGCTTTTGCGTGAGGAGAGGCATGCTGGTTACTGTTCAGCTAGATCAGTTCGACTTTGTGCCATTTCAACATGATAGCGCAGCTGTGTCTACATACTGTCATTAAATATGAGACTTTTTACCAAGGTTATTTTGACCTGGTTGTGGGTGAAAGTGTTCATAGAAGGTTTAGATGCAGGAGAGCCTTGCAACCCCAGGCGTGTTCGTCTGCCAGGAGCCCCCTGTTGAGAGTTCGCATCCTGTAGGGAAGCTGCTTACAACCCCAAAATCCTGATCAGATCTTTGAGGGCAGGAAAAGTAAAAGTGCAGCTGTGGTTGAGGAGGATATTATTGTATTCTTAGTGTGCACATGTGTTTGAAATACCCTAATCAGTATATTTGCAATGCAGATTTCTCCACCTGTCTGAGGTCAGTAATGGGGCACCATCTGTTTATCAGCAGGTGATGATTGATGATGTCATAGGAAGTGACCTAAAGGGAGAGAGAAAGGTAGTAAGGAGGGGGATGCATTAGTGTTTCTTTTTTTGTTGTTGTATACTAAGATCATTCCTGCAGTGATGCACATGGATAGCAAAAGTTCAACACAGATGATAGATCTAAAGAGTTTTTGAAAAGATGGCTGGATGGAGTGTATCAATCATGTTCACACGGCCTTTGAAAAATCCTCCGTTCTCCATCCCTGAAGGCTGAAAAAGTCTGGGAAAATAAAAGGCAGAGCTGGCCTTAAAACTATGCTACTTATTTACCTTCTTATTTGAGAAAGACTTGATGGCTGCTGATGCAAATAAAGGAGACGGCTTAGCCTGCCCACTGATTTTACTTCAAAGAATGCAAACTATTGTAATTACTCCTCTTCAGTCAGTAAGAAGAATTAGCAAACAGTTTACATTTGTGGTCATTAAGTTTTCTGTGTGAATATCTATGCTGGTGTTGTAGCCATTTCTGTTCAGTCTAACCTGTGGTCAGGCTAATTGTCTGATGCTGCAGACATCAGGTCAGCCAGGTCGAGAGTTAAAAAGCACGAACGGGATCTGCCACTGTCTGCATCTCAATAGTTTTTGATGACCTGTCTCATTAAGTGCACACTCACATAGAGGTTTAATTAAGTGAGTGAGATTTTTGTCCTACTTTGTAGCACTCTACTGCAACCTGAGAAGCATTTAGGATTTATTCATTCATCCTGCTGAAAATGTTGTGCAGGATCTACGTCTGTTTCTAGCTTCTGCTGTCGTCCTTATAGATCCTAATACACTGGTGAAATACTTAATCTAATTTAGAAGGTTATCACTAGCCCCAGACACTGATGCTGATATGGATAGAGTCAATGTTTAAGTCTACACAGTAAATGCTGCAGGTGCTTTTTTTTTGCCCTTTTTCCAAGGGCTGATAAACGCAGATGCTGGCAGACATTAAAGAGGAGGGCTGTTTGGCTGCTGGCCAGCACATATCTTCAGTGTGGCGTGTGTGTGTATGTATGTGGGTGTTATTGCACATTAAAAAACAAACATAAGCGTCTCAGCTCCCTGTGAAGAAATCATTAAAGAGCCATATTACCCTCAATATTCTTATTCGGTCCTGTTTTCAATACAGTACGCTTCTCTGAAAGCTGGGGAAGTGTACTTGTGACTGGGAGGTTGCCAGTTTTATCCCTGAAGCAGCAGGATAAATGTGAGTGGGTAAGCTGAAAGAGCTCCTCCTTCATAAGAGAAAGAAAAAATCTCCATGGACATAACAATGTTTTGACCAGAAGTGGTCCTCTTTGATCACTTGCAGAGTTAAAAAGAAGTTAAAAAAGATAGCAGTGAACAGGTATTGCCCTGGATGCTTCCCCATGCTCTGCTAAAACTTATCCAGATATGCATTTGCCAAACCAACTACTTAGTCCTCATTCTTGAAACCATCATCTCTTGTAAAAGCAGCATGTACTGTTCGAAAACATTTGGTTAAGGATAAATCTAAGTGAGAATGGACTTGCTGCTCCTGTTGACCAGTGTGGGAAGAAAACAAGCACTGAGCCCATTATGGCTCGATGCACTAGAATGAGGTGGAGGACACGCACATATTCAAAAACACAGAGACACAAAGGTGAGATTTGTGCTTTATAAAGAGATTTTCTTTTCAAACAAGAGAAAGGACTAAAAGGTTGAAGTCTGAGGGCTAAGTGGCTGGTTTGGCAAATGTGTCTGGTGAACTTTGGCACTTTTGATAAAGAGAAGTGCTATTTTATTATTTTTATTCAGTTTTTGTTGATATGAAGTACTCTGTGATCCAGAAAGTTGTTGCTCACTTGCACCTCCACTCATTCATGCTTGCCTCCTATTGGGCATTACAAACAGGCCCCAGGTTCTAGTTTCAGTGAGACACCCTGTAGATATCACATCTACTGCATTAATTTTCCTATGTACTGTCCCGTCCCTGTTGAATAAACATAGATTAACACACTTGACTCCTCTGTATGACACCATGTGTGTGTGTCCCTGAGTGATATGCAAGTTTTTATTTCATAGTGATCCAAACCTGCTTGTACTTTTGAATGTTGTTGCTGTTTATTAAATGATAACTATGAATAGTTAGGTGGATGTATTGTGGCTGAAATTAGCCTAGCACTGTGCACTCACTTAGATACTTTAGTGAATACTGCCTTTTTACTCATTTAGTTTTCATTTACAGATATTACAGTTCAGTCACACACAGTCTCTGCTCTGTTGTATTGTGCTACAACTGCTGGCCTGATAAAGACACTCTGACCCTGTCTATCACCATATTTCTTCTAAGTACAGTGTGTTCTCTTCTGTGCCATAACAGTGAGTCACTCATTAGCAATACAGACCATTTTCTGCTCTGAACTGGCTGCTACCAGGAAAACACTGGGAGACTGTGAAAAGACTCAGCATCACGACTGATGTTCGCAGATTACACTTTGAGAGATGAACGCTGTGTTCATGTTTTCATTAGAGTGGACAGATTGGTTGAGGACTCCAGTGAATAAAATGAAACACACCTGATATAGAAAGTGTCAGCGTAGGCTTGTTTAAGGCTAAACCAGGTGGTGAGAGATTCAGCTCCCTCGTTGTTGAACATCGCAAACTCATGCCGACCTGAAGTGCAAACCATTAGGGATGTATCATGAAAATTAATTCAGATATGTATAGAAAAGCAAGCTTCAGGTAAGAGTATTCTCATGCCTGAATGTTTTTTTTGATTTATTTCAGATCCTTTTTGTTAAACATTTATTTTAACACTCAACAGTTCATGCATATTGTCATTGCCAGATGGAACCTCTAGGGCACTGGGGCAAAAATTTGCTGATCTCCACAATTACATTGCATTCAGTATATCCAGTACTTCTATGCAGAAATAAATACTTAGTTTGTGTTGAAACTGAGATAAATTGAAAAAATACTGTACAACTTTCGTTATGTGAGCATGATATATTGAATTAAAATGAGAATTAAACAAGATTTTGACACTGGATCCCTCTGCAACACGTGATACATTTATGTAAAATTTGCCATGGTGACTTTTAAATGTGCAGCTCAGTGTTATGATTGCCACCACTGAGAATGTCAAATGCTAAATTTTGCATGTTAAACTCAGCAGTCCACAGTCCTGTCGCCAGCCTCGTACACCAGCCAGAAATAACCTTTTGAAAGTGTGGCTCCCAGAAAGAGGTCACTTTAAAGTTTGTCTCTCCCCCTCCACCTGACGGCCCTAGTGACGCTCACATGTGCTCACAGCAGGAGCCCCTTTCCGCATATCTCCACCTGGCTTTCACAGGGCGAGATAGATGTGCTCCATTGGGTGTCAAAATTGAAAAGATGGCGAGATAGGGGGCAAGAGGACAGTGGGTGTTGGGGAGACCTACAAATCAATAAAGCTGCTAGTCAGCCACTTTTTATTTTGGGACAGTGAACTGATGCTATTGTGCCATGCTCGAGCTGCCGCAGTGACAGCCCGCTTAATGTTTGTGCTTGTGTATTTTGGTCATGAAGATTATGTTGCATGAATACACGAGGCTCAGAAATCATCCTTCAGTGCATTACACAGAGATATGTAAATGAAAAGCAAAGCCCCAGATCAAAGCACTGTATACAGTTACAGCAGACGAGTAGCAAAGGATTCCTGTGTAGGTAACTTGAAATTATTTGAGAGTTTGTCTTTGATTTTTCTCATGGACCATCTCTCCCCTTCTTCATTTCCGTCTCTCTCCACTTGTCTCTTTCTCTTAATTTGTGGTAGATTTGATTGGAACGTGCAGAAGTCAGACAAGCTGTAGTGCTGTAGTTATCAGTATGCATGACTGTATTTGAATATGAACTGAAAAGGCTATTACAGCTCAATTTCACGCCCAGTGGGATATCTGACATGTTTCTCCCTCAGTAGAAATCAGACTGTCAGAGTTCTCCTTTTCCTCTGTCTGTTTCTTGCTGTCCCTTCACATTTTGCCTTAAATTTCTGTCTTTACTCACTCATCCAATTCTCCCAGTATTTCGGCTCCTCTCCTCTTAGGTCTCTGACTTGGTATAGCCCGGCTTTCCAGCCTTAAACTCGATCAGGCTTTTATATATTTTACATAAGCTATGATTGATATTTTCTGACAGGCGTCCAACTGCCGCTGTGCTCTATAACCCACCTTTTTTCTTGACTTTACATTAGAGAGCCTTGCTGCGGGGCTGTCAAGCTGTGTAGAAAGATCACCAGTTTATCGTGTTTTATTAACGTGAAGGGACTGTTAGCAATCAAAAAGCAATATCTTCATCATCTGCAGTTATAGTCTATTCTCAGTTTGGCTTAACAATCGTTTCTTCTTTGTCCTTCCTGCCCCCCAAGAGCCTTGATGGTTGAATCATATCATATTGTCTTTAAGCATGCAAAGTTTGATGTTGCTGATGTGATAGGGTTGGGGATGTGTTGATGTGCTGTAATTTAGATGCATCATCCTCACCTTTGGAAAACATGTAACTCTGAATGGATTCAGAGTCTAGTTATACAAACCTCCTCACTCTGTGAAATCAGCAGCTCTTTTGTTGCCTGCTGTTGCTTCACTTAACTGTTGCCTGGATCCAATTTCACACTGTTCACTTACAGACTACCAGCTCTCATTTTGCTTAAAAGGACTTTTCATTCAGTATTGCAAAAGACAAACACGCAAGACAAAATGGTATGATCAAAGTTTCAATGGAAAATTTTATTTTGTACAAAAAGTTTTGTGTAAAGTAGGGACTCACAGATGGGATCCATTGGACACTGACCTTGTTAAACATAGCGGGTATTGGCCAGACAGGTCTAATCAACACTGAATTCAGTTTCTTTGTTAATGTTATAATGATGTTTTGACTAAAAGTTCTATTCATTAAGTTATGATTGGCTACCGATTCAGTTGTTCGCTAGCATGTTCTTACCTTACATAAAAATTTAAGTTATTTAAAATTTTGGGTAAAGAGAGCATTGGAATCAGATTGGAGGTCTGTATTAGCAGATATCTTGAAATGAGCTAATGCAAGAATTAGGAGCTTGCTAGCCTACTAATCAGCCTTAGCAACGCCCTCTAACAGCTAATATGAATTTGAAGTCTACCACAAGTGCATTTGTGTGTTGAGCTCCCACGGTAGTACTTATTTATATTTATTTATAATGCATTAACAATACTGCACTATAAATATTGTGTGTTAAATCATATTGTATATATGTAGCATTTCAAGTTGAATGATTTTATACACTGTTGGGGTGTTTTAGAATAAATATATAAAAATCTATCATATCCTCTAATTGTATTTTAACAATAGAACATAACACATGGAAAATCTTTATTTACAAAGTAACTAGTAACTAAAATAAACAGTGGTGTACAATATTTCCATCTGAAATGTTGTGAAGTAGAGGTGTAAAGTAGCTTAAAATGGAAATAATCAAAAAATGAATAAATGTACTCTCCACCACTGAAAGTCAGAACAACCTAGTGTGAAGACTGTGTTAAATGCTGTTGTTGCTGTGTTTAAATTTGAAAATCTCCTTGTTGTGTCAGCTGGCCAAAGTCCACGAGACAGGCCAGACCTGCTGTAAGACTATTTAGAGGCTAAAGCTGTTTAAGGAGTGTTCCTCAATGAAAGTAAAGTGCTGCTCAGCTCATTATCTAATAGAAAGGACCTGATCTGTCCTTAGTGTGTAGACTGAGAGCAGTACGTCTTGCTGCTTCATTAAATTGTCACTGTAACGTTCTGTAAAACTTTCCCAAATTTACTGCACACTCTTATCAAACAAAAAGGTGCTGAATGCAGGGAAACAGCAATGAAATGAAGATCAGGGTATCCACACACTTTTCTTCTTTGTACCAAATTATTATTTAAGCTTTATTGCGTTTTTTTATACAAACATACATCCTTACTTGAAGTGAATCATATCTGTATTAAAAGGTTTAATTAGTGTGTTTATTAGTGACCTCAGCCTTCAGTGAACTGTAGTCACCTTTGAGTGATTACGCTGTGCTGTAGCTTTGCCCTTGAATACAGCTGTGAGGATGTGTGTAATAAATTACCCTCTGTCATCTGCTCCACCTCACGTCCTTCAGTGCCTGTCGGGGATTGGTAGAGCCAGCAGTAATGGCATCTCTGATTGGTGGACGATGATAGTGGGTTAAAAGAGGTTTGGTGGCTGACTCTTTGTCCTAAAACAGTCAGGGAGGAGGGTGTGTGTGTGTGCATGTGTTTGCTAGTGTGTGTAGTAGTTGCAGGACAGGCTTAAGTAGGGTTAGGAGGAGGTACTTTAAGGTTAAGCTTAGTGTGCAGAGCAGGGGGAGTCTATTTAAAGGACACCACCTCCATCTCATGAATGATTCAACAACAGTTTGCCCCTCCCCCACCTCTCATCAAGATCAGCTGGAGGAAGTGGTAGCCTAGCCAATGGGATTACAGTACCGGATTGTGTGTGTGGGTGTGTGTGTGTGTGTGTGTGTGTGTGTGAGAGAGAGAGAGCGTGAGTGTGTGTGCAGCTGAGAGGGAGAGCAAGCCTGGACAAGCAGCAGCAGCTCTGCCTCTGTGTTTGTATGTGTGTGTGAAGAAAATGTAGGGCAGCCGCTTGTTCACCCTCCCTCTGCCATCTCTCTCCCTATCTTTTCCTCTGTCTGTCTTTGTTTCTGCGCTGTGCTGCCGTAGCTGCAGTCGCCACGGTGACGGCTGCCTCGGCTCCACTTCCGTATTTGCAGAGGCTTGGCTCTCTCCCTCTCTCTCTCTCTCTCTTTCTCTTTCCTTGTCTCGGCTCACATCGAGGATTTACTGAGGGGGCATGTAACCTCCCTGAGGAACCATTGTCTGCGTGAGGGTGTGTGTGGGTGTATGTGTGTGTGATTGTGTGTGTGTGTGACAGAGAGGTGAGGTGACTTCAGGATCCAGACATGAATTCCTGTTGGAAAATGAAGATCCAGGTACACATTCTTGTTCTTGATGGTGTTGTTGTCGTGGATGTATGTCTCCTGTGCCATTTGTGTTGTTTTTGATGTGATCGTTGTTGTGATTATTTTCAACGCTGCAGCTTTCACTTAGGGGTGTATGCTCTACATCCTGTTTTTTAAAAAACACATACACCATATCTACATGCATAGCTGATATGTAAGATATGTGCAACAAAAAAAACACGATGATGATAAAAGGAAAGGGGGCTCATCGTAGTTTCTATTCAGTGGTTGTTATGGTGAGGCCTTCTGTCTCCGTGGTGATGGCAGCTTGCTTCTGCTGCAGTAACTGAGAGATGAAAGAGTTGCCAGGAATGTGTGGTTTTGTCTCTTGGTGTGTGTAAGAGTGGGTCTGAGAGAGAGAGGAGTGGATAAATGGAGAGCGAAATAAACACAGACAGTCAGAAATGGTCCGTCTGTACATCCTGTCGAACAGAAGTGACAGTATCAGAGTAATATCTGGGGTTATGGATCTGTTTATGTGCGTAGGTTTGTTTTGCTAGTCTTTTGTATCTACGTGTGTTTTCGTGTTATCTCACGGGGGACTCTGAACCCTGTATGCAGTTTTACATTCAGTGCATGTGCCTTGGCATGCATGCATATGACATTACTGTGGATGTTTGTTTGTGCTGTTGAGGGGAGTATCTGCCACCTCTTCAGTGTGAAAGGTTGACCCACTTTCTCCTGTGCCTCTGCCCTTTGTTCAGGATGAGTGGGGGTGTATAGAAATACTGTATATCACTGGCAAACATGAACTAGAACTTCCCATAACCATTGTTATCTTGAGGCCACTTCAGTACATAGTTGGTCCCTGTTTTAATTAACTATGGTTTTCATATCTTCAGCCTATTACCATGTTGTCACAATGTTTGGTTATAGATCGCTAGAGCACAAGATATTGTAAAGTACCATATCTGGTCTGATTAAGTACACATGAACTCATTTACCCCAAGAAAGTGCAAAGAAAGTCCAGCAAGTCCTGCAGTGGGCTGCTCTGGGGACTGTGATTTGTTGGATACACACAGAAATAAACACACAAGGTCTCAGTGGCAGGGAGATCTGATATAAGTGTGTGTGTGTGTGTGTGTGTGTGTGTGTGTGTGTGTGTGTGTGTATATATATATATATATATATAAAATAAATTTCCACTCTTGGTCCACAGCTTAGTATATCACATCATCAGCTGATGCACCAAATCACGGAGCTTTGTGTCAAATCTGCAGCTGGTGGGGGGGGGATTAATGCAGTCACATGTCATAGCAGAGCTTAAAACCTGTTGGAGATGGGGAGGAGGAGGAGGGGATGGTGGAAAGGAGAAATGAGGAAAAGGAGGAATGAGACGGCCTGGACAGGAAAAGATGGCGAATCAGAGGGTATCGATGATTGTTGCACGCACAAGTTGGATTTTTTGCAGCATGGCCACAGACCACCTCCTCACAACTCTGTCCTCTCCTTTCTGCTTCTTGTTTTCCTCTGAAAGGGCCTGTTTTGAAAGCCTCTGAATATGGTGTGAACATTCAACAGAGCTAAGAACTGTGTGCATGTGCAGTTAGAATTCAGCTTGCTGGAAACTGATTTTCTTTCTTACGAGAGAAACTTGTTTCAAATGTTCTTACACTTCACATAGGGAGTTTATATTCCCAGATGGTGCCAGAGCTAATGCTTTTCTAAGCAGCTGCTAAGTGCCGCTAGCTATAAAGAAGCTATTCGGTGGGCTCGTGCCTCAAGCTGTTATCAAACTCTTTAAGTTTCACTGAACTAGTGTTTTATACCAGTCCTTGGTCAGTATTTCACTCGTTGCTCTCTTTTCTTTGCTGAGGCGACCTCTTGGTTTGTCCAAGCTTTCTTTGTTTGTGTGAGCTTGTGATTGAAGGATTATATCACAAGGGGACTGAGGGTTCACACACTAATAACGCAGCTAATTAGGAAGCGCTGCACTGAACTAATTATCTGTAGCTTGACTTTTTCACACAAGTCATAAATAATGACTAATGTCATGTGGAAGAGTACAACCCAAAGTGCAGCTAATGAGGAAATGTGCCTTTACTGCACAGTCAAAAATGTTTCATCACATCTTTGTCTCTCCTGCTCTCTTTATTGAGCAATCACCCTGTGCTGTTATTCTCTATCATATTTCACTTTACCTTTATTGTTTGTCTTCCAGTACTGACCTCTGGCACTTTCTTTTTCAGATCTGTTTTGCACTTTAGGTCTCACTGGTTGCCTCTAAAATACTGTGCTATTGCCTTATTAGACACACAGCCAGAATAGGTCACCATCTACATAATCCTGCACTGAATATGACGGTCACTGTCTCTCCTCTACCATATCCTGTTTGGACATACTAATGTGATTATGTCCAAGATGAAGAGATATGAGAGACAGAGCAGGAGGAGGAGGAGAGGGGGAAGGAGGAGGAGGAAAATGAGAGGAAACCACAAGCTCACATCCTACCGATGAGAGCACAGACAGACATGCATGTTCACACACAGACTCACATAAAAGCTTATATGTTTGTGCACAGCCACAGTTCAGGGTTGTTTCCTGCTTCTCACTTAACATGCTACCTCATTTTGATGTGGTTTTAGGGCAGACATACACACAGAGAGAGAGACACACACACACACACACACAGATGCTGCAGGATGACACTGTGGGGCTGCAGTTTTGCTGAGCCAATGCCTCTTGTGTAAAAGAGAGAATGTACCCTCAAATACAACATTCTGCCATGTTAGACAAATGTTCAGCTGCTTTGTAGGAAAGTGATTGTTTGCTGATGGTTTGTTCCAGTTTTTTAAGTGCATGACCTTTCTGTATAGCATACAGTCTATCTCCTTTCCCCCCTAGACACAGTTATCCTAGGCCTGGTTAGATGTCTGTGGTCAGCCAGGCTTTCCACCGATTGTTCTTACTGTACATAGTTGAGATTTCTCATCTGGTTCTGTTCTCCTGCCCAGCTGCCCACTCAGAGTCAGCCTGCATTTCCTCCTTAAATGGCTGCTGGTTGCTGACAGGGACAGGAAACCACATAAAGGCCAACTTCCTCTCCTGATGGGACTCTTTGTCAGGGGCTGTTTGATATTGCCTTTCCTCTGCGGATGTGTTTATATGACCTCTGAAGAGGGAGGGGCTAATTTACAGCGTTTACTTTCTGTTTCTCATATATCTCTCTGTGTGCATGTTTATGCATGCCAGCTGTATTTTTCAAGTTGAGAAGTGTGTTTAGAACGGACCACTTGACATTGTTGGCACTTGATTTGTGTGATTCGAGAGAGATTTCTCTTAGGAGTTGAGACTATGCCGAAGAATCTTAGTTATCTCTGTCTGGGAAGGAGATCTTGTGTCAGCTTGTCTGCAGCAACTTGTGCATTAAAATAACAGTGGCCTCGTATTTGGCAGAAGGATCAGCTGTAAGCAGATCATGGGATGATTATGCCATTTATTTCAGGGAAAGCTATCCCGATATAAACACTGCCCCATACTACCTATCACAGGCTAAACCCCCCACTTTCTACTCATTCACCTGTCAGGTTAGTGTCTGTTTGTCTTCAGCTTTATGATGTTTAGCTGAAAACAAAGTGGTTATGGTTGTGGCAGCCCTTGTAGCCTTTTGGATTAGACATATACCGCATAACCATACCCCTGTCTCCCTCTTATAGTTGTCCTCTTTAGTGTGTTTCCTCAGAAGTAATTTGTGTGTGTGCTGAGTCCATGCATATGTTTTACTAACAACAGACTACATAAAATGCTGCAGGTGGTCTGGAAGTGAGATCTGGTGTGCAATGTAAAGCAGTTTAATGGTTTCATGTGAACTGACATGATTTTGACTCTGCCTTCATCTACTTCACAATTTCAGAAAGCACCTTCCCTCACCAGGGGTTAGGATTTTCCAAAACATTAGCTAGGTTTCAACAAATAATCATAGGAATACAAGTTTACCAAATTAATTAAAGACTCTGCACACCTGCACAGGGGGCGTTCACTTGTCCTGGGTGATTAGACCATGCTCAGGTTGAAGGTGGGAAGAGCTATTACTGGGTATTACGTGAGGCCACCAGACTCCATGCACCAACAAGAATGACAAAGGTATAATTGGTCCCACCCTGGCAGGTGTACCAAAGCCTAAAGGAGAGTGAGGAGAGAGTGTGCACACACTCCTGGGAAGAGCTCTAATCATCCAAAATAAGTGAAATCATGTGTGTAAGTGTGCAGAGGCTTTTACCACACAGTCTTGTTCTCAGACATTCTTTGACGTTGCATGTACATGCACAGTGTGTATAGCAAACAGTGACAAACTCAACATTTACATATTAAAATATTCAAAATAATACAGTATATTTATTGGTATGTTATATATATTATACATCTTCCATTTATATTTCAGATTTTTGTGTTTTTATTTCATATTAAACCTTTAACTCACCCTCTTAGGGTTGTCTGTTTAAAACTATTGACAAGATAATTAGACCTTTTAGCTGAATTTTGACATTTGCAAGTTTGTATCACACTGTTTGGCTACCAGATTGATCTGTGGGTAGAAAGACAGTGTATTTAAAGTGTCAGTTATATTCTGAATAGAGTATACTCTACCTTACACTGTTTCAGGATTATTTTTATGACAGGCGATAAAAATAAGCACCTAATCACTTATCACAATATCACATATTTATGTTCATAGTTCTGGAAGTCCCTGAGTGCTGTGTTTGCATCCAGCGCGAGTAACAGTGGGCAGTTAAACTTTAACTTACTATAAGGAAAGGATGAATAGAACAACCAGCCCTCATGTTTATTGAAGGTCTAAAAGACGGAGGTGTGAGCTGCTGGACATTGAACTGTAATGATTAGGAAATTAAACCACTTCCCCTGGATGGAAGAGTTTAGCAGCTTGCAGAGGTCACTTCAACCCAATGAATTTACAGAGAAAGAACAAGAGAGGAAAAGAGAGAAGTGAAAATGTCATTTCCAATAAACCCCTCGCACACACAATGCACACAAACCTCTGTCCATTAATTTCACTGATTTAATTCCTTTGACAGTCACCTCATTACCACTGTCTGATAGCTATCATTCACTTGGCTTCTTTGTCTCTTGCTTTATGTGTCTTCATCTGTCTTTTTCCTACAATCTCTTGGTCACTCCCTCCTTGTCTTGTTACGATGTCAGCAATTTGTAGCAGGAGATGATAAAGTGTATTATTTGGCTCTTTTTCAACAGTCCACATAAAACAACTCTCTCTCAGTGTTTGGGTAGGCAAAAAATCTCTGAAATGGGCTAACCTATCCCCCTAAATATGTTTTAGAGCTCAGTATAGATGTGTGCTTTACATTTACTGTACATAGGTGCCAGTGTTGTTGTTTTGGATTGAGGCCATCCTCCCAAAGTGTTTATTAAAATGCTCTTTATCGGCCAAAATGAATTTTTACTGTTTCAGACTGTCCTTGGCCAGGTCTTTTCTTCATTTAGGGAACCAAAAGGAAGATACTTTTACATATCCCAACAATTATCTATTTTTTGTGCCTTTTCATTCCATTAACTTCTAGAAACAGGTTGTGGTTATTACGGTAGACTGTGGAGGGAGATGGTTTTAGTTGCTTTTGTCACTGCAGTGACTTGAAAGAGATTCATGTTTATAATAATGATGCATTTACAAGTGATTCCTCTTCCAGGCAACAGAAATATTGGCTTCATGTTACTGGCATTGATGAGGTCTGATGGTTGATTTTTTTTTTCTTTTTTTCACACTGATAGAAGGCATAACACTCTATAATGCCCTGCAGCTGAATGACTTACTGTCACCAAGCAGCGCTAGTTTTGCTTATTCACAGCTGGAAAAACAAACTCCAGTGCTGTTACTATTTCTACGAGTGTCACAATCACTATCACTCTCTCCACTGGAGAGCAGATGCAGCGAGTCCAGGCAAGTTCTCTGAGGGATGTTGAAAGATACTCTGGGAAGTGACAATAAGTTAAAGTGGATGGAGTCAGTTTTGGAAAATAGACACAACAAAATCATTTCAAAAGTAAGCACAAAAACATCTGATAATAAAGATAAAGATACTGAAAGTGTGGATTTATTTTTGTCCAGTTCATATCACACTTCGTAGACCTGTATACACTGTAGCTGTTTTTTTTGTTTTGTTTTGTTTTTTTAACTGTTTCAATTTATCATGACAGAAAAAATGCTTGAGGTGAAGGGTTACAGGCTTGACAAGCAGCTCTCATTTGTGACCCTGACCTATCGTGTGAAATCCCATTTCATGTCTGTGCTGGGACAGAGACTGTTGTTGATACAAGTGAGCGCAGATGGTGCTGTAAGCAGCCTCTCTGATGGAAAGTCTCAGTTTTGTATTCTGAGAAGCTGTTGACCTCAAACCTATCTTTATGCTCTGTCTCTGGCATGGTGCCGGTGTGAAACGGTGCAGAAACCAGGAGGAAGCATCTGGTAACAAGATTCATTTGACTAATACAAAATTTGTAAACAAAATGAAGGATGTTCTCCTTTGGCTGGTTTATGTCTTTTTGCTAACATGATGCCTCTTTTCAGTGTTTTAGTTGCCTTTTTACAACAGCATCTAATTTAGATAAAATCTAAATTTACATTCTTTGTGGTTAAATTCAGTGTTTGCATGTATAATCATGTAAAGCACTTTTAGGGAATGAAAAGATATAAATGCTTTATGTGTGAAACTAATGACTGTTTTAATTATACATTTATCCATCTATTTTTGTATTTATTTATTGTTTAGTGTATTTTTAATGAAATACACAGTGTAGTTTCTAAGAGCCCAAAGACTTTTTTTTAATCTGAGCAATAGTCCAAAATCCACAAATACTCAATTTACAGTGATATTACACAGAGAAAAACAAAAGATCTTCATGTTTGAAGAAGCTGGAACCATGAAATACTTTGTGATGATCAATGATTATAATTAGTGATTGTAATTGACTGAATTATGTCAGTTGTAGCCTGTTTATACAGTCCACAGTCCAATCTGTGACATCTTCATCAAAGACTCCACAGATAGTGGATTCAGCTCTAATACTGAGAAAGTTCTGTTGTAGACAGAAACTTTGTGAAGAATAGACACATTTCAAAGAGACAGGGTTAAATTCACAAAGGTTTTATCTTTTCAGATTCTTATATAAAAGTGAGCTGAGTTCTCCTCCCTGTGGGCCGAGAACAGAGCCCTGAGGTACACAGCGATCCCTCTGAATATGACCTCTCCCCCTCTGTCATTCTCTCCTAAGCTTCTTTTTTCCTTTTTTTCTTTTTCTTTTTTTTTTTTTTACAAGCTCGAGTCTTCAGAGTCCAGTCTGAAAGTTGTGTTATCAAAGGCTGAGGCTGCTAACAGACCCTCGGAGGAGGTGGAGAAAGACAGACACAGTAGACTGTGAAACCTGAGCCCTTCTTTATACGAATTATGCATGAGCCCAGAGAATGAGGCCCTTTGTAGTCTACAGTCATGGTGGCAGTGAAGGTGACACCCAGACCTTGTACTGTAGGTAACACAGTTTGGGAGAGAGGATTTTTAGAGAAATTAGGTTAGAAAGAAAGATAGGACACATGGAAATGGTGTTGATCTATTTCCCTTCTCATCTTCGGTCATCTGTCGTCAGCCTCTCTGCTCTAATCACTGCTGTCTATAAAAGTCATCGCCCCATTTGTGGCCTTGTTATTTACCAGAAACCCTCAGTCTGGGCACATTCACTTGTTACTCCATTTTTGTCCAAGAAGGATTAAGGGCAAGGATCATCAATTTGTTCTATTCTTTTGCTGTGCCTGTTATCCCTCGCTGTCATCTCCTGAAAAAACTGACTTTACGTCCTCTTGTATGATCTGACAGTTGATCTACTGCACAAATTACACCAATTGACAGCTGTATTTTGTATTTTTTGACATTTTGTGACATTGTTGACATTAAACAGGTAATGACATGGAGATTTGTTTCCTTTTAATCCACTGGTATAGGTATATAAGTTTTTTTCTAGACTTTTTCACTCCAGATTTCTATACTTTTTGCATAAGATGGATTCAGTTTGCGATTGGAGGAAATGGCCTTGCAACTGACATTTTAGTTAATCTAAATGACAGGAAATTGCATACAGATATTTATTTGGAATTTTGCTTTCTTCTGATAAAATGTCAACGCTACACCTCATCAGATAATGGAAACTTTTGCCTCTGCTCTGTGACCAGTCAGCTGCCAGATAATCAGAAGTGATACATCAGAAATTCAGATATAAGAGATGTCTGATGTGTGTTTATTGCACTGATCACAAATTCATAGCCCTTTGCTCCCAATAAAACCAAGAGGACTTGACAGATGTTTGAAGGTCATGAATTTCTGCATGTTTGGTTGCAAATGCAGGCATTTTTGCCTTACAACACCCCTGATGAAAATATTTCATGTCATTACATAGTTGGATCTCAGAAACCACATCCAAGATGATATCTTATCAGCATGGCTAGGACCACAATGCAGTGTGTGTGTGTGTGTGTGTGTGTGTGTGTCTGCGTGTGTATGTGTATCTTGTGTTTTTATGTCCTCGGACATTTAGTGAGATGGGAGGAAAATAAGGATGAAGATGGGAGGAAGCAGGGAGAAGCAGAGAGTGGTGGAAAGAGACTTGGTACATACAGTAGTCCTCTATCACCATGGCAACTAGTCACAGCCGCGACACAAGTGAAGTGCTGAAGTAATTAAGAATTGGTAGCATGTTGTGTGGTCGCTGTGGCACCATTTGTGTGTGTGTGTGGACTTTACTTTGTTAGTGTCTGGGGACAAGGATAATGTATTTCCTGTTTGGACAAGGATGGCACTTAAGCTGTTGCTGCTTCTTAAAAACAAAGAAAGTTCTCAGGGTCAACATTTCCACACCAACACATCCTGTCAGTGTGTGTGTGTGTGTGTGTGTGTGTCAATGTCAGTGAGAGGGTATATTTGAGCCCTCGGTGGTCTCCTCCTCTGCATGGCTGAATTTTCAACCACTGAACTATTTTAACAACGATTGGATGGATTGTCACAAAATTGTGGTGCAGACATTGATGTTCCCCCTCAGGGTGAATTGTAATCTCTCTGGTGAATTTTTCATAGTGTCAACATCAGGTCAAAGTTTTAATTGGTCCAATACTGGTGTGTTTTTTGACCAAATACTACTAATGGAATTCCCATCAGCTCCAGCCAGACTTTGTGTTTAGTGCTAATTAGCAAATTTTAGTATGCAGTAACACATTAAACTTGGATGGCAAACATGTTGAACATTATACACACTAAACACTAGCAGCATTTAGCAGAGTGTTTAGCTCAAAGCTCTGCTAGTATAGCCTCACAGAGCTGCTAGCATGGCTGTAGACGCTTAGTCTTCTTTAATCATGTTCTTGTTTCTTGAGACAAGAAAGAATAAATCAGGTCTTTGCTCTAGACCTGAGAATTTTTTCATTTAACTGAAGAAAATATACATGAAACAAGTTGATTTTTATGTAAAAACCACCTGAAACGTTGGTACTGCTCAGGCAGATTCTTTCACTTAAGAAAGTGAAACTTCTATTGGGTCCGCTAGTTTTATTCCAGCTTAGGAGTGCTGGTTGATTTTGGGTCTCTAAGCAGGAGGATGGGTTGGGGTGTCAATAGATACCCCAAAAATGAATTTGTGCCCCCTAACCATTTAATCTGTCCGTGCTTTCATGTGTATATGCAGTTAAAACACTCTCCCCACAGAGCTGATTTCCATTTGCAAAGATTTGTTTGTGTCCAAAGCACCACAGCCCTGCCAGGCCTGGTGTGAACCCAACATTATGTAACTATGATTGATTACTCATTAAGGAACCACGCAAGGCTTTAATACCAGCACTGAATGCAACACAACATGCCAATGACTTTTTGTCTGAGTCTCTGATGCGAGCTGAGAATACTGACTGGGAATCATTACTGCCTCAAAACAAAACCTGACTGAGCCGAGTGCTGGAAGTGTTGGCCTGTTTCGCTCCCTGGGTAATGATACAAATATTGTGACACCATTTGATTTGGAGTTTGGACGGATGCATTATGTAATCAGCTTGTCCTCCTTTCGTCTCGTGCCAGAAGAACTTAATTTACCATCTGAAGACGCCAAATAGCTCAGGCTGGTCCCTGAGCTGCTGAGAAATGTAGCTGTGCTGTGCTCATTTGACAGAGACAAACCATGAATCAGTCTTACTTACTCCTGCTATAGTCCATAACAAGACTTCTTTTTTTCATATTACCATATCCACACCTTTCCATTATCATTTATATCTGCTCATTCTTAGTCATGCTCGTGTCCTGGCTATAGGGATGGCAGTGTCAGTCTGTTGTTATGTTACTCCACCACTTTGGTCCAGGCTGAAATATCTCAACTAATTGGATGGATTAACATGAAATGTTGTAGGGACATTCATGGTACCCAGAGGATGAATCAAGCTGGCAACACTTTCTGCTCTGTTTTGGTTGGTCAAATGTGATTTATGTGTTCATGTCAAACAGTTAGTCATTGTACAGCAGCATTCATTACCAGCATAATATGATGCAGATAGTAATTATGGGGTATATGCCAGCTCTCAATATGCAGGATGCATGTGAGGATTTACAACATTTCTTTCCTGTGTCTGAATGTGTTCATGTTTTCACTCACTGGAGCTGTCTTTTGTTTCCTCTGTTACAGAATGAAAAGCCACTGGGTCATTCTGCAAGCAGGTCCAGCAATATATCAAAGGTGAGCAAAGCACACACAAATTGAAAAATTTGAATGAATGATGTATGGCCTTCACAGAGACAGAGAAGAGAATAGAGACAGTAGGGCATCAGTGAGGTGAGCTGTGGAGGAAGGCTGAGATTGACAGAACAGATAGACATGCAGCGGAGTGAGAGCGTCTGATAGATAACCTGCCTCTCTCGCATCACGTTGCCCCAATCAGAACTCCCTCTCTCATCAGCCTCCAGAGAACATACGTGTCTTTACAACTCCGCTCCTCAGCTCAGCTCAGCTCAGACAGACAAACCTCTGTTCTCTACGACTTTTGTCTTTCTTCAATTTCTCCCCCCTCTCCTCCCTCTACTCTCCGTCACTCCCTCTGGCAAAGCTACAGCCTGCATCGAATATGGCTTCAGGGTTTCCGTCCTTGTTCTCCTGAGCCTCTTAGAGGATAAACCCTTTACTTGTGCTAATAGATGTCAGGGTCACCTCTTCAGCATGGGACTGCTCCGACAATAATGTTTGATCCACAAGCCCATCACTCTTAAAACATGAGCAAGATGGGAGTTACTGCACCTGAGTGACAAATAGACCAACATTCATTTTCAGGGTTACAGTTATGGGTGAACATAAATACTGTTTAAGACAATGTCCCAGTCCCAGACAAGAAAGGTGTATAGTGTATGGCTTAGTAAAACAAAAACAAATACACGTTATAGAAATAGACTGACTGATATGATTATGGCAGTAATTTATTGAATTGAATTCACATTTTAAGAGAACTTTTAATTTGATGTTAGATAACAGATTTGCTGAAAAAATGGTGACACAAAAACTAAGAATGTCATATGCACACTGGAGACATTATTACCCTCATGCAGCTGCTGAAGATGTCAAGTTTGTACACCTGATCATGACCTGAGACATTCAATATACTCTATTTAACAATCAAGCTAAACAAATCTAGTTTAACCCATGCATCTTCACCACTTAATCGGTAGTGAAACCAAAAGTGAACAGAGCCAATGTCTGTTACAGTCTCCCACTGCATTGTAAAATTGTGATGTCACAACTTCAGGAAGTACAGAGTCTATCGTAATGGTCAAAATGAGTAATTACTTTAAAGTGCGCTTACCAAAAAGTGAGATAATAATCTTTGCTCATGTGGTTGTCCAGTGTGGTAATTCTGGTTTTTACATCGTCACCACCTGATCAGTGACCTTTGGTAGCTGATAAAAGTTATGGAAACTCAGACTCATTTAAGTAAGATATGCTTCACAATTTGACCTTTTTAAAAGGTCTTTGACACTATGATTTGTTGTCTTTAAACATTTTCTTTCTTGGCATCACTTTGAGATTTTAATTCATGCTTTTATCACAACTCATTTAGATTACTGCAATGTACTTTATGTTGGGGTTAGCCAGAAGTCACTTGCTTGCCTACAGCTGGTTCAGAATGCTGCTGCTCAACTTTTAACAGGTGCCAAAAAATGGGAGCACATTACCCCAGTTTTAGCTTAAATTCACTGGCTCCCAGTTCACTTTCGGATTGATTTTAAATTCTTCTCTTTGTTTTTAAATGTCTCCATGGCCTGGCCCCAATGTATTTGTCCGACCTACTCCAGCTGTACGCTCCCTCTCGCGCCCTCAGATCGACTGATCAGTCACTGTTAGACATCCTAAGACAAAGAGGATATCAAGAGGTCACCATGCTTTTTCAGTTACTGCCAAAGCTGTGGATTGAGTTGCCTTTGCACATCAGGCAGGCCAACTCACTTCCTGTTTTTAAATCCTTTCTTAAAATATATTTCTTCTCTTTGGCTTTTAACACAGTTGTTTCTTATTGTTTTATTGTTTCTTATTGCTTTATTTTATTGGCTTTTATTGTCTTTAGTTGCTTTGTTTTTATGTTTTTTTATGTTTGTGTACAGCATTTTGGTCAACTCCTGTTGTTTTTAAAGTGCTTTATAAATAAAGCTGAGTTGAGTTGAGTTGAGTTGAAGAATAATATATAAATATGTGAGTCAAGTCTGACATTGTTCTGTCTTCCTACACACATGGGAGATGGCCAAGAAACCTAAGTTCCAGGTATTTAATCCGTAAATCCAGGGGTGGATTTATTTAGTTAGCGGTTTCTGGACGCGATTCATTGTCACTGACTGTCCTACCTAGACCACCATTCCTCTGACAAATGTGTGTGCAATGGAATGATAGACATAAAGTATGAACACAGCTCCTAAGTTTGACAGCTTTAATTAATAGTCAGCAGTTTGCCTGCCAGCTGGTGTTTCCTTCTCCTTCCTAAAGGGAAATACCTCTGACTGGCAGTCTGTAAATCTTTAAATCTGTATTAATTGTTCTCTGGATAGACAAATCTGCTGGGAGTCTCAATGGTTTAAGAGAAGTTTAAAACACTTGATTAGTTTGGACTGCATGAGTCCTGAAATAGTACAAGAAGTCACCTCTAAACTCTTGAGAGTTCATCAAAGACTGAAAACGGCAAGATTTAACAGTGGTATTATGGTAGAGGTGTTATATATTTTCAGTAACACGCCATCCTCCTGAAACCACTTTCCCTGGAAGCTGCTTGAATCAGAATATGATCTGTGAGACTACAGAAGATGATTTTATGCATATATGCAGTGCATTTATAAGTTTCCCCGCTCTCTGCAGTATTGGCGGGATGAGATGGAAAATTTTTATATTTCTAGCAGTGACTCAAATATTCCTTTTTGCTGAAAGAATATAAGATGTAGGTCAAGTTCATTTATGATGCAAAGCCCCAGAAAACAAAAGATAAAGGCACTTTACGGATCACAGTAAAACATACAGCTGATAACTTGATTTACACATGCCTTGTTTGATGACACTTTTAATGGCTGATATTGACTGATTGTTTTCCACATGAGCTCCAGACAGACTCAAAGTAAGGACACTAAAACAAACCCTACATTGCTTCACATGGCACAGATTCAAGCTGAATCACATTGGCCCGTGTCAGATCAAATCAAAAATGAATGTGCTCATATCCAATTGTTGACCCATTTAAACGATATCTCTCTACATAAATAACCACAGCATCAGCCTGAGAGGAATATTTCATAACATCTACAGCTTGGCATAGCAACATAGTCTGGATTATGTGTATGTTAAAGCTCAAAAATCCAAAGAATTTGTTCATTCTGTCAAAGCACTTGCTCTAGTTTTATGCTGAGAAATCTTGCAAGATACTTGTGGTCTTTTTGCTTTCTAGCCTCTGACATTTTTCAAGTTGAAGGGCACTGCTTAGAAAAACATCTACATTCAAGGTATCCATTTGCTTACACTGTCATGAGACACACACCTGCCATGAGACAGATTTATAAAATAACAGGACAACAAGCTGCCATATATAGCCTGGGGGTAAATTGTGTCATAAAGATGATATTGCCTCCATCAGTGAGCTTGTTACTGTGGGGGGATTAAGGTGTATGGTCCTAGATAGAAACATATCCAAGGCCAAAAACTCATTATCTTTTGTCTGCTATATATTTGTTTGTTTGTTGATTCATTTATTCAGAAAGTGTCCTTTATCAGACTGTTTTGAAAGAAATTCTCTGGGGAAATGTGAAAGAGAGGTGCAGTTGAAGGCAAATAATCAGCATTTTTTGTTAAATGAAAGAATGGTCAGCATTGAATATATAAAAGCAGCTGAGAAAGGTTCATCTGAGTGCAGAGTGTGGGCTGAGGATTGCCCATTGATTTGGCATGAGTTGAGTTTCCACTCAGTGAGGTCAGGAGGCTTAGCTGTAGCCGTTTCTCTCTTTAGCACAGTGCCAGGGAGCTGTGCGATGCCTCCCACACTGTTTGGGAAGGAATTAAAGTATTACAGTCCTCATAAAGACACAAAGCACTGACCCACCGCTCAGTGGGCTTCTGTTGATAGTCAGCCAAACATCTGGCGGTGCTCTAAAATTCAAGCTGCTGCAGTTTTGCAGTGATTCAGGCTCCATTGCTACAGAGCACAACCCGGGTCTGTCCTCCAGATCTCTGCTGGACCAGTTCTGTTTGTCTGTTCTGCTTGGTAGACCACTGATATAAGAACCAGTTACTGAGCCAAACCACTATTCTGATTAAGTGAAGTTAATTGTTAATTTCTTGGAACACATAATGTGTTTTTGTTTTCTTTGTTGAATTGCTCAGTCTGGCAGCATTGCTCATTTCCTTCTGCTGAAGCTGGCTTTGGTCCCTGAAGAAACCAGACTTGAATGGTTTCATTACAAAATGCTGTTGGTGGAAAGTGCGATTATTGCTTATTTGTCTGCAAGGTTGTAAAATTACACCTGTAGAGGGTAGGGAAAAAGATTTTTTCTATCATAAAATATAGCATGTTTGCTACAAAGATTGCTTAAAATATGACTGAGAGTATAAGTCAGTAATCAAAATAGTTGCAAACACTATTATATTAACATATCCGTCTCAAATGTCATGAAGTAGCTGTGCTGTGATCATCAGTTACTCTGAGTTGTAAACATCACATAAGTCAGAAATATCTGACTTATGCTCAATAATGTAGGTACCTGAAAACCAAACAAGATGCCAGTTTTAACAGTGTTATATTGTCAGTACACAGAACTTTTAACCTTCATGTTACCAACTGTGTAATCACACAACCAGCTTGATTTGTCAGATGATTTGAACACTCACAACCACTGGACTCTTTCCAATGTCTTCTATGCATCTCATATGACATATGATGACTCTAGTCATGTCAATGTACAAGTTATTTTCCATGAAACTTTTACAGTGTTGATTGCAGTCTTCCCTGTGTATCTCGTGACTGTCATCTGTTTTCCTGTAAGCAGCAACTACCTTGACAGAGTAAGGGACAGTCTCTTTAAATGTTGAATATCTCAATAAAGAACATACCTTTTACTATATTTAACCATTGTTCAACTATATTTGAATTGTATTTTCTCTTTTCCAAAGCCTGACCAAGAATTGAAGCAACTGTTTCTGCCAGCTCACATGAGATCCCATTGAAGCAGATGGATAGGCATGATTTTAGATAGCCTTAAGTGCCAGAGAAATGATTGGCCAGTCAAATCAACCAGCTTTCCTTTGGCTTTCTGCACAAACTGCTGCTACCAAATCATCCTGGCTCTAATGTGCTTGTAGTTTCTCAATAAAATAAGAACATTTCAGTGTTTGACTTTTTCTTAGAGTAGCTCATGAAAAATAGGATCTTAACAGTGGATTTTCTTCACTTGGTTGGTGTCAGAAGAAGGGATTAAGTCTATTTGATGTCTGTGATTTTGCAGCAATTTGCTCCCTTCATACTTCTGTGATTGTATATGCCAGTCTATAATCATAGAAACTAGCCTTTCCTCTTGAACCATCTACTCCTTCCATCCCTTGTTAGACTTGAAACAAGTCTCTTACAGTGGGTGTATGTTTGAATGTCCTTTAGCCTTTAGTTGCATTGAAATACTTATTGCAGAAATGTAGTGTGATAGGAACTGGAATTGCGGTAATTAAGAGATATATATATAATCAGCACAACCAGTCAGTGGGTAGTCATGTGATTGTATCAGTGCACTTGTCG
This sequence comes from Lates calcarifer, assembly GCF_001640805.2. Classification (NCBI taxonomy): domain Eukaryota; kingdom Metazoa; phylum Chordata; class Actinopteri; family Centropomidae; genus Lates; species Lates calcarifer. The sequence continues at coordinate 8,553,117 of NC_066848.1, forward strand.
TGATGACACGACACTTACTGTATATTACTGAGATATAAAATGCATAGCTGGGCTCTTCACTTTTGATTAGCTATATAACCTTGTGAGAGCTAGGGAGAAAGTTAATATGAAAGCTTAAATGAGTGAGCTAAGGCAAAAAATATAAAAAATAAACTACAATTGTAATAGAATAATAAAATAACTTGCTGATTTAAAATGTAATTTATTATGTTTGCACAGGGCTGTTGCACAATGCCTGAGAAAGCATCTCAGCAATACAGTCTGTAATTAACCTGCAACGGGGTTATAGACAGACATGTATTGTTAGTCTCAAGTCAATCATTGCAGAAATCATACAAACAATATAATCCCTATGCAGGCAGCCAGAAGTGAAGTAGAATAACTACAAATTACAAATCTCTTTTTGTCACAACCAAATCTTAATTTAGAACAAAAATCTTGTTGATGTTGATGATGATATTGTACACTGTGACATCATGGAATTGATTTGCACTGTTTTCAAGGTTAAGAATAAACTTTGAAGTTTATTCTATGTGTTGCTTCTCTGTTAGCATCTTGTCAAACATCTGGCCCATTCATACTGTCTGTTCAGCAATGTGTCCATCCTGTTAGAGGCCTCTCACTGGGAGCCAGTGATTCATTGCTCCTGTTAGATTTTAAAGGTTATTCTTTGAAAGGCCCCGGTGGCTAGAAAATTAGAGCTGTATTTCTCTCCAGGTAGAGATGGTAAAAGAAGAATGGAGGCTGAGGTAATGGCAGATGTGAGAGGCGTTATAGGAATAAGAGAAAGTATAATGAGTGGAAAAGAGGATCATTTATGCATGGATAAAGGATGTGTGTGGAGGGTGGGAGTGCTCAAGGAGAGAGGTTAAATAAGTAGTTATAATAATGAATTGAGAGACTGTTTCATAAAGCACAATAAACAGATGGTCATTACAGTGTGAATATGATGTGAGGCTGGATTATATCTAATTAGCACCTCAAAATATGCTTCTGTACATGGTTTACAGTTTCTAAAGTAAAAGACAGCAATAAATGATGCCACCTAACATAATTTATCAGCAGTGAAACATCATCGCCTGCAGTGTTTTGGTTATCCATTAAATACAGCCACTCATTTACTCATCAAAGGTCCTCGTCACAAGAGAGGGCAGTTATGAGAGCAGTTGTTTAATAGAAATCTGAAGAGTCATACAGGCTGTTAGGAAGTTAATCATTACTGTCTCGACTGTGTTATCATAACCCTGTTGTTTGACTCTGCCCAGAGACAGAGTTGGTTATCTATTGGCAAGTTCCCAACAGATGGCAACATGAATGATTAACAGTGGCAAGATGGCGCAGGAACATTATATTTACACAGCAAGAATAAAATAAGGAATAAAAATACCATCTAGTTTCATCAGTGCAATCATGATCCACCTCTTTTTTATTAGTCTACATTCATATTTCAGTCACACAAGGCTTTAGCTAGGCATATGTCACCACTTTCTTGTTTTTGTGGCGCTGAAGCAGCGTGTTCCACCAACGTTATATAAATCATAGTGCTAGCTGCAAAATAATAATGTTTTATTACTTTGATGTGATCTTTTTGTCTCTCACGCACTCCTCCTTCATTTTACAGTTATAGTCCACCGACTCATACAAGAGCCCCAAACAGCAACCTCAAGTGTGGACTGAAACAAAAAAGAAAATGAAATGAAATATTTTGAAGAAATAAAATAAATTGGTGAAAATGCAATGAACTCTTTAATAACAACAATACAAAAGAGAGAGACAGCATGTCTGGAAATAAAAAGGCCGTTAAAGAGAAGAGGTGCTGCTCATGTACAAACAGGCTGAAGGGCAAAGCTGGACATTGAATTTTCTATTGACTGGTGTCAGGCCATGAGCTATAAATTTCCCCTTAGTTAGAAATGAAATCAATAGGTAATTAGTTTCTTGTTGGAATTGCCAGGCCCCCTGTGTCTTTACTTAGCTCCCCAAACACTATCTGATCCCATTCTTTATGTTCCCTGCCCAGTCTGTAGTTATCGCTGAGTAAGAGCACCGGGACGTCTTGTTGAAGGGGTAGTTTGACATTTAGGAAATATGCCTGTTTTAAAAAAATTGATACCAGTCTCTTGTCTTTATGCTAAATATGAAACTAGAGCCAGATAATGGTTAGATTAGCTTAGCATGAAGACTGGAAGCAGGGTAAAATGGCTAGTCACCATGAGTGGAGATTCCAGGAAGTGTCCAGCCAAGAAATAGCATAACAATCACATAACAATCTTTATAACTTTAGTGGTGTTAATAGGGGGATTCTTTTTACTGTTTGACAGAGCTAGGCAAGCTGTCTCCCCCTGTTTACAGTCTTAATGTTATCTGTAGCCTTTTTGGCCAAATTTTCCAAAAGGTTAAACTATTTTAAGCACTTTTAAGGATAATTAGGATTTATTGAAACTCTGTATCATTCCCATGAGTAATGATACCAGGGTATGCATTGTGTTAACTGCTGAGATCTGAAAATAGGCAACATTTTGGAAAAATGGGAAAAAAAACAAGTAGTGAGACAATCATGCAGTCAGACATTGTCACACTTACAGTCAGTTTCAGGCAGAGTGGGCAAAAAACATTAATGTCAGCCTCTCACTTCTCACAATTCCAAGTTGGAGGTACCAGGATGTTCTGACAGCAACAATATCTCCAACACGGTAAAAACAACTACACAAATGACAACAAACCAGTGGGAAAACAGGCTGAAAAGCCTCCATTGCTGGCAGTTATATCCAATTAAAATCCAGTATTAATACTAATAGAGTTTAATTGTTTCAGCTAATTTAAAATGGGCTATGCAGTTTGAATCATATTTCACTTCTTAATGAACTGCTTCAAATATGTAACACTGGAAAAGTAAGATTTAGGGCATCTAAGTGATGGGACTACAAGGCTAGCATCATCTTAGAATATTGCATGAACACTGAACACAAGTTGAAATAACAGGATGTTTTCGTATTCTTCACTTTCTGCAGACTTTGCGTGAAGGCAGCTTCATCAACATTTCATGTGTGCTCACTTTTGTTTTTTTTCTTCCAAATAAAATGGATAATCCAGCCAAACTGTTGGCTTGTTTACAACTTGTTTGATCGTCTTGCTGCTCATGTTTCTTGCCCTGTCAGGCTTTGTAGTAGCAATGTTGTCGTGTTCCCAGATCTCAGCAATAAATGTGGTGAGTAAAAGTCATAACCAATAGAAATGATGGCCAAAACTTTGTAAATAAAACCCAAGTGGTAATAAACCAAATGTTTCCTTAAATAGTCAAGACCATTTCATGTAATCCTCACCACAGTGTTAGTGTAAAATAAATATTGATGAATGCTACAGTAGATAATGCTGAAGGTATTTTTATTATAATAGACTTGTACCTGCAGGTGTATCTGTTTAAAAATTATCTGTGGAGGCTGAACAATTCTACAGCCTCACGTCCTCCAGCTGTGATGTTCCGAGTGCCTCATCCTTCATAACTCTCTCTCTGTCTCATAGTCTGCCTCCTTCACTCTGTGGCAGCCTGGTGTTTTGCCTGCTCTGTGATGCACTGAGACAGATTTTTCCTGGCACTACTTTAATCAGATAGATTAACTGCCAGTATTGTGTTTTTTCTTTTTATCATCCTGTGCATCAGTGTGTGAAGTGTTTTACTCTTTCTGCGAAGATCAGATTCAGGTGCAGACAACCTGATAATTCTCCCCACACAGGACCTTTTCTGGCAACAACATGATTTGTTTTGTTGAATAATACAGCAGTTATTTCACCTCGGGGTTTCACTTAGACGTATCATTATTGTATTGTCTATCCTAAACTGCTTTTTTTGTGTGTGTTTGTTTTGTTCCTCAGGCGGGGAGTCCGACTTCTGTTAACGCTCCATGCAGTTTCTCCAGGACGTCAGTTTCTCCCTCCAGCCAGGACATCTGCAGGTACAAACCACTCTAGCCTCATTTCACTCTGCCACTGATGTAATTCATGTCCACAGTGATATGGACACCTGAGGGCAAAGCATTTTATCAATTTTTCAGTCCATTATTGGTGAAGGATCTTATCAGTGGGTGATGTTGGTTTAACTGTTACCCTTGAACAACACATTATCAGTGTGTGGAGTAGCCCTGGTTACGCGTAACCTGCTGTTAAATGGATTTAATTGTAACATGAGCCATTCAGTGTTTGGTAATTTTAGGCAGAGCTCCTGAAACCTTTTGTCTCCATTTTTTAATAAATTCCTTTGATTTCAGATGCATGATGTCTTTTCCATTTCTCTTTTTTGCCCTTTCCTGTTCCTTCTCCTGCTGTCCTTTACCACTGTTGTCTGACTCGCTCCTCTCATAAACACGCATTGCACAAACACTTTTACACTAGCATTCAGGACCAGGACTGTCAGAAGCAGACCACAGTGGTTCTGTTGAATTCTAATGGTAAAACCTGTCAGGCTTCAGGAGGTATTTCAGTGACCACCATCTGCACAGATGCCCTACCAGCCTCCAAACACACTAAACAGCGAGACTGGCTCTCTCTGCTCCGCCCCTCCTCCGTCAACATCCGACCCAATGGCTCGCTCAGGTTTTCTGCGTCTCTGAATGATGTGGGTCAGCGCGTGGATAGTCTCTGCCGTGGCCTGCACTTTATAGATCGCACCTGCTCCGAGGGAGAGCTGGAGCTGAAACCCGAGCCCGCTCAGCCGCCCAGTTTGGATCGACGGACGCACACACTCAACGGCAAGCTGGCTGCAGCACCCACACATCAGCACCCAAATCCAGCCTTCTCAACACGCACCCACCCCCACCTCATCCCCTCCTTCACCAACAACTACAAATACATGTTGGGCATCCCTCCCACCAATTGTTTTCCATCTGACCCTGCCATCATTGCCCCTCCTCCTCCTCTATCTAACTCCCACCTCCACCCTCATCACTCCCCAAGCGCCAACTTCCTCCGTCTCCTCCTCCCTTTCTCTCGATCCTCTACCTCGGCCAGCCTGCAGTGTTCTGAACTGGGCAGCTATGCCTCTCACCTCCACATCACCAAGTCCTCTAGCGCCCTGCTGGAAGGCAGTGAGTCAGGGTTTCCCCCCGAGGATCTACTGGGAGATGACGATGTGTTTGAGGAGGACCGGTCCAGTCCAGCTGCTAAGGGATCAGACCAACTGGCAACCCCAGATACAGTCACTGTGGTTGGGCCAGGTGCTCTTCTAGCCCCCCTGTGCTATATGGATGAGGACAGCGACTTGGACTGTTGCCCGACCCCTTTGTCAGAGAAAACTGGGCCACTGTCACCCTATTCACTATCTGGGGACTGCTGCAGGTGGGTGACTGTCTGGATGGTGTAATCCACACCCACCCTTACTGTGACTTGGTAGAGCCCAGACCAACCCCTGTGCCGTTAACGTGGCAGTGAACCCCAGAGCCCTGTGGAGTAGTGGAGAGCTTCTCATCCTGTAGTGATAGTCCCAGCAAATATCTTACACCTCAGCTGTATTTGTCCTCAGAGCCAATGCTTGGAGTGAACCTGTTAATCAGAAGAACCTGACACATAGATGCTTTAGTCTACACACACCGCACCACCCTACACATCCTCCTTACCTGCCCTGATTCAAACTCCTCATGTATGTGTCTAGAGCAAAAATGTTGCTTCATTTAATTTCATGCCATTTCATTTCACTTCACTATTATCTCAGTGCTCTGCCATGTTTTTCATTGTGCTGTCAAGCTGAGTTTTTAAAATAATATTTCACTGTTACTAGATCGATGAGGCATTAAAGTGTCTTACATGGGCTGCGGAAATTTGTGATTGATTTTGCCCATAAGCTTTAAGCTTTGCCGTAAAGGCAGGAATAAGGGCATTGGCAATGTTAAGGAAAATATAGAGGAGCAGAGGTTACGGTAGAAAATTTAATAGTATTGAGAAATGGAGAGTGTGTCCGTTTGAGAAATAGTGGAACAGAGGCAGACCAGGGACGATAAATAGTGTTGAACCAATGGAGTCTGCCTGATTGGGTCAACGGGGCCATCGTCACTCTTTTTCATGTGGCAGTCTGTGTGCAGTCTGATTGGCAGAGCCAGGCTATGTTAGGAGGGACAGATTCTCAGTAATATTTGATTATAGACCAGGTCATGGCTGTGTGGCCCCTACCGATGAGGCTTGCTAGCGGTAAGTCACCAAGAAAAGGAATTTTGAGCCCCTCATAGATCACATTGAGCCCCTCCGGGTTACAGTATCTGTGTGTCAATACTCTGCCTGGCAGCAGTTCATTGGATTGATGAGAGTTAATTCGAAAACACAAAGGAATGTCAATTATATAGGTCTGTCTTTGTTGTCCTCTCAGCTGTGGTCTATGCGTGCACTCTGTTCCAGATTAGACGTCTTATACGTCAGCTGTGGGCTGGTAGAGAAACACGAGCTTAGAATTGGCAAGGTGAAGGCCAGAGATCAGGAGGGAGATTATTGGCTTCAAATAGCTTGCGTAGTCTCTGACTACACACACACACACACACACACACACACACACACACAAACAAACAAACACATTGTGCCAGCTTTCTGTCAGGTGGCTTAAAACGTGAGCTCAGAGCAGAGGCTGAACTCACCTGTGAAAATGTGTGTGCGTGTATGTGTGTTGGATGGTTGTTTTTCACAGACGAATAGCGCTATAGTTAATTATTAACTAGCTCTTTTATTGGCAGCTTTTCAGAATGTGATGGTTGGAAGTCTGATAAGAAGTGACTTATTCTGTTTCCTTATCAGAAATGTCACCTTTCAGAAAAACTTAGAGGTACAAACAGTCCAGGAGTTAGTGGGTAGGTACTTTATGTTGCTTAACACATTACTGCCAGCGTCCGATCAGCAGAAAGCATATACACAGATGACATTTAACCCCTCTTTCTTTGAAGCAAATGCCAATCATCACAGTCAAGCTTACATTTATTTGCTTTGACTGCTGTTTGACCTTCTGCAATTTTTTATTTACCTCTTTTCTTCTTCATTGTGTTTTTATGGCTTTCACGCTCTTCACGTTTGCGTTATTGCCCTCTGTTGTTCTCATGCATGTGCTAGTAGAGCACTAAATTCAAACAAAACAGGGACAAAAACACTGCTTCATAGAGCCCCTAGTATTCAAAACCTCTTCAGGGTACCTTTAAGCGTCTGTAATATAAACCAACCAGAGGCTGTGTAATTCCTTAACCTTTCTACAGAAGATAAGTTTCTTCTCAGGAAATTTAATATTCTCTTTTAAGGCAAGAAAGGTCTCACAAAGAAAGACAAGTAACCTCTTAAGACATTCAGAGAGGGGAAAGGGGGGAAAGAGGTAGATGGCTCCTAGTGGTGCTGCCACTGATTCAATTGTGTTTTGCTCTGATCAGTGTATCTCTGGCAGAGCGTGGAGCTTAAACTGTTCAGACTGAAAACAGGCTGAGAACAGTAGAGAACAAAATGCCTCAGATGTCACACTCTGCCCCATACTACCCCCTATGAAAAACTGTTTATCAGAAATACACACACATACACACACAAAAAAACACAGAACAGATTGGTGTTAAAAAATTAATTTGAGAATAAACACATAAACATTGCAGGATGAGGGCAGAGCATGGAATAGCAGGAGGGAGGGCATCATAAAACGACACGGTGAGAGAGTGAAGAGTGCAAAGATCGCCTCACTGCCACAGGAGAAAAGTACGAGGAAACAGACAAGTGAGAACAGGAAGAAAGCGAATACGTCGCCAGGGCTGTAATGCTGCCGAGCTTGTTTCCCTCTCAGCTTGTGGCGCTTGTGATTGCCTGACTCTGTTTTGCTTCTCACATTTTAATGTTGACATACTTTAACGCTGCCTCTGCCATCTTAAAATTACTGTTAAACAGGGAGTGTTTTGGCTGCTGACACTAATGAAATTTTAACTTCACTCCTATGCCTAACAGTGCTTGGAATACGCTGCTGCTGACACTGATACAGTTAATTTGGCTGTAAATTTGCAAGATTATTAAGTTTATCTGTTAAACATATGGATGTACATTACTCTGATGACAAAGCTGAACTTTTTGTGCTCTGTTGGTGAGATTTCTATCTTCAAAGTGCGTTTTGAAGCAAGCAGCCTACATGAAATTTAGCAAAAATCTACATTTCTTGACAGAGGAACAGTCTCTTCCACTCATGTTGTTTACAGATCATTTTATTTCCACCATGGCTCCATGTGGAGGTGTAGGGATTTTTCTGTGGTTATCTCCTCCTACGCTTAAAAAAACAATCCATCAACACCCATCAATATTAGAATAATTTATTAAATCTGTCCAATTTCAGCAGAAGGCCCCAGCCCTTAATAGAAGCATTGAGAGACTCCAGGTCCTTAGGCTAATTTTTTATTTTTTATAGGAATTACAGTACAGTATGTGTGGGATGAGAATCTGCAGTTCATCTTGCGATTCCATGCAAACACAAACAAAGCAGCCGAGCCATAACCAACAAGAAAAAAAAGCCTCTCCTAGAGATGTTAATTGTGCCTGGTCTATCCCTTAATCCCTCAGTCCTCATTCCTCTCCCCCCACCTCCTCCTCTGTATGAGAAACCCATAGAAATGACCTATTTTTATCCTCCTTCGTTCACTTTGTCTTTTAATCTTGTAACGCTTTGGCCTGATCAGTGAAGTCTGAAAATAGACGTTATGTTGCTTGCTCACTTTCTAACATGTGTGGGCGTGTGTGGGTATGCATGTGTGTATACATGTGTCTTTATCCTCCTCTGAACCAGGATAAAGACAATCCCATTTGAGAACCCGACTCTCTTCTCCTTCTCCACCTTCTCTCCACGCTTTTATTTACTTCTTCTTCCCTGGGGAGAAGTGCCACTGCACTCTGCAACTCACTCTGGGGAAAACATAGTTGGAGCTGTTCTAGTTTATCCATCTGCTGATAAAAAATTGGTAGAAAAAAGTGAATTTGAAGAATAGTTGGAAATAAATACTGGTGCCATGTGCTTCCATTTATCTATGAAGCCTCTACAGGGAAATCATGATCACTTTATTCTACACTACAACAGCTTTACCTCCCTTTACAATTGTTCTTTTAGTCCAGTCAGAAACCAAAGCCTGACCTTTAATCAAAGTTGTGTTGTGGTGTAACAAACAGCAGCTGATTTTGGGGTTTATTGCTCATTCACTGAGGACTCTGCCCTGGTCTGAATATCCACAACAAGGTCAATGTCCTGACATTGAATTCTGAGATCATAATTACAGCTTCTGCTTCCTCTCAGTAGGGTGTGTGCATGTGATATTAAATTAACTTAGAGGTTCTAGACTGCTCTAGTAACCCTTTCTAACCCCTCAATCTGTCGTTTACCACTAAAAACTCACTGCTTTGGTCGACTCTGACTTACTGGTGTAAGTGTGTACACGTTCTGGATTCTCACACAATCTGTCTCAGCAGCAGTTGCACAGACATACTCTCACTTACACTGAACAGGCAGGCTCAGACAAATACACTCTTAGAAATACACTCTTAGTGTGGGTGACTAATAGCTGCTGTCCTCCAACCTGATAGACAATGTTCGGAATATGTGATCGGGGTGCGGTTTGGTCCAATATTAAAAATCTGATTGGTTCTTCCCACCGAAAAAAAACCTGTCCAGCAGTCCTTACAGGTGGCAGACACCTAATCAAATGTTCCAGTTGTGGGTGTCAGTGCACTTTACAAGCATCTGCAGGGGCTGAACACAATAGCACATACACCTGCTAAATCGAATGCAATTACATGCAGTGGCATTGCAACAAATAACAGATTTGAGAAGCTTAGAAAATTCAGGTAAGGTTATTTTTAAGGCAACGTTTGTGATGGAGTATCCCAACCAAGGGTATTTTCTTACCTTAGGGGGTACTTCTGCAGTTGTCAGGGGGTACATGGAAAGATTATAGAATTACTCAACTAATTTATTTTAAAAGCTCTATGCTGAAATTGAGCGTCCATGAAAACTATGTCAACAACCAAGTTGGCCAAAAGTAATAGATAAATGGCTTAAAGATACTGGAGCTAACTGTAATCAACAAATAGTTGAAATTGTTAGATACAAGTAGGATCTGTGTAAACAGATGAAATATTTAAGTCATACAAAAAAAGCTACACATAGTGGATAAACTATTGGAGTACTTCAGTTTTGGTAGTAGTAGTTTTCATACAAATGAAAACTTGACCAAGGCAACCTAAGCACTGACAGTTAAACTGTATGAAAAAATATGGTAAGAATATCTGCTATTATAGCATTAATAGCATCATCCAGTTTATGATTCATTCATAAGAACACATTTTGTAACATAAGAGTGGTGTAGTTGAGAGGGCATTTGAGTTCATCTGATTGGACTGTGGGGGTACATCTGAAACACAGGGTTGAGAGACTGATGATTGGATGCCACAATGTTGTTGTTGATTACATTGTCTGCGCTCCCTGTATGCATCAGCCTAACACAGTTATCATAACAGGCAACTTGTATCAGTTCTACCAGCACTGAAGTAAGGTTGCTGCTGCCACAACTGGAGGGTATCTGAGATTAGATTTGCTGTGTTCAATTTTGTGCTGCGATGTCGCAAGAACACAAGATGATTATTTTCTGAAAATGTCATTTTGATTTGCAAATGAAGTGCTTTGAATCAAATTAGTTTGTCTTGATTGGGTTTGTTCATGTGGGACATGTATTGATTCTGCATTCAGGGTGTTAATATGCTTTTATATTTGTGATTATATTCCCACCTGCCGTTCTTTCTCTATCTGTGGCTTATCTGTATCTGTGTGTGAAGCATTTATCTAAACACCTTGTCTTATTACACATACTACTCAAGAATACTACAGGTTTGCTGACATATATCTTCCAAAATTCAAGTTTTCTCAAGCTCTGGGAAATATCTGTCAGCTTTGCCTGCCAACTTTTCTCTTTTTGATCTTTCCTCTCCTCTGTCTTCCTTCTGTTACAGCTGTCTTGCCTCTAGCTTAGTGTTGACTGTATTCTTTGGCTCCCGTAGGATTTGTCACTGTGAAGGGGATGACGAGAGTCCTCTGATCACACCATGCCACTGCACGGGGAGCCTGCGCTTCGTCCACCAGGCCTGTCTACAGCAATGGATCAAGAGCTCCGACACTCGCTGCTGTGAGCTCTGTAAATATGAGTTCATCATGGAGACCAAGCTCAAACCACTTCGTAAGGTAAAACACAGTTTGAATGGGTACATATTTGTCTGAAGTGGAACATAGAGTCAATTAATGCCCATGTTTATTAGTTCAGTCTCAGTTAATAAATTCAGGCTGTTGCTGTCCCAACTAAACTCACTCCTTTGTTATGAAGCTGAAAATGCCGAAAGCTTTCTCCAATCTGTCACACAGATAACACAAGCATGACACTGAGCTTTGAAGCTGTTCTCATATGCACAACTTGTTGGGGTTGGGGGGGTGATTCATTTCAAATGGTTTAGAGGCAGTACACTTCCATTAAAGGCTCTTATCAATCACTGTGGCCTGAAGATAGCAGGACACTCTTAATTAAAATTCCTCCACCCTTCATTAGCTGCACAAAAGGCCTTAAACAAATGCTCTGCTGTTAATAGCTTCTGAATCCCACTGGTGAACGCTGAAGTTGCTTGTGTGTGAGCGCGCAAAGAAATTCAAGATGAGATGAGGATGTCGGTCTCGGTATGAAGTGTTTATCAAAGGATGCTTGGTTTCATCATTTCATACCCGCCTCTGGTCCAAGTGACCCTGTAATCGTGCTGTTTCATCACTGAAAACATCACTAACGCATTTGGATGTTGGGAGAGCCTCTACAGCTTATATGCTTGACATTGTATTTTGTGTTTTCTTTGTATCGCTGGGCTCATTTCCTGATACATTGTGCAGCCGGCGACAGACAGGGTGCTACAGTGTTAACTGAACTGGCTGGCAGGCAGCAGGGTAGCTGGCCTCTGTGTGCCCATTGCTGCATGCCACTTTTCTTCTCTATCTTACTCACCCTGCCAAGAACCCTTATGTAGCATTGGATCTTGATCACAGTAGCTGAATGCTCTTCATCAAATATTTAGATCACTCTGAGCTGCTCCAAAAAAACGGCCAACACTTAAGGTGTTAAGTGTGTGTGTTTGAAAGCATACTTCCTTGTTTCTGCATAAATGCATCACGTGTGCCCCTTTTTGACCTCCTGAAATGTCCCTCCTTTATCCTCTCCATGGCAGTGGGAGAAGCTACAGATGACGGCGAGCGAGAGAAGGAAGATCATGTGTTCGGTCACCTTCCATGTCATCGCCATCACCTGCGTGGTGTGGTCGCTCTATGTTCTCATCGACAGAACGGCAGAGGAAATCAAACAAGGTCAGCACAGACTCAGGCACACACACACATACACATAAGCATTAACATAACGGCATTGTCTGGTGTTAGATGTGGTGTTGTGTTCATCCATTCATCCACAATTTCCCACTGTCTCTAAGTCATTGATGTACAGTATTTAGCGACAAATCTGCATAAGTGTAGTATTATCTCAGTGGTGTGAGTACTGAGTGCAAATAGTGTGAAATGTTCTCAAAGATTAGAACATATGTGGGAGTAATTCACTTGCAGGAGCTCAGTGGGCATCAAAGTCGGGGCTGAGACTGAACAAATGTGTAGAAGAGTTTTTTTTGTCTGTGAGTTTTTTGGACTTTCAGTTCAAGTCAGTTCACTTTGATTTTAGACCTGTAGTCCATAAAAGAGAAAGCTGAGAGATAAAAGTAAAGAAGAAAAGAGATTTAAAAGTAGATATTTACATTTATATTCTCCGATCCAGTTAGAGTTAGATTGAAATTTTCAAAGGTTATTATTGAAAAGTGAGGTGATGTTCATTCCTGCTTGTTAAAAGGGGTTAGGACAGGTTTCATGAGTGTGCTGTGAATTGAAATGACGGTCAGTTTGTGGTTGATCTTAGTTTTAAAGGAAAGAATGTAGTCAACAAAAGGTCCTCACAAATAAAATATTTGTTTTTCTGACTGTGTGCATGGATTATCAGCTTATGTGTGTCCCAGAAAGGTGCAGCAGCAGTAGTTAGTAGCAGTTTGGCACATAATTGTGGCAAAGACTGGGCACAGCAGCTAAAAAGTAAATAGAACATACAGTGATGTTAATATTTTATTTCTGTAAAGCAATTAAAAAGGAATAGTTTAAATCTTACTTTCTTTCCAAGAGTTACATGAGAAGATTGATACAGCTCTCATGGCTTCATGCTAAATATGAAGCTCCTACTAGCACCACGAAGGCTGACTAATTAGCACACTATTTAAAGTTTGTTTACTCTGTACAAAAAACAGAAAGTGTAAAAGCAGTGTGGTTACCAGAGGTATCATGTGCCAGACTATTTCCTGGCAGGTATCAGTCACTTTCTAGTGTCTTGTCTTCACTGTTAGGTTGCCAGGCAACTAACTGAGACATTTTTATTCAGATTAAACAAACAAGATATAACTTGTAAGTGAGCTTAGTGAGCTTTTGAAGAGTGGGCTGGTAGATTTTTGTTACCTTCAGACAGCTGTTTCCTCCCGTTTCCAGTCTTTGTGCTGAGCTAAGCTAACCTGCTGCTGCCTGTGGCTTCATATTATGCTTACATCTTATGAGAGTGGTATCAATCTCCTCATCAAAGCTTTGGAACCAATTTAAAGATATTTCCTAAAATGACAAACTATTTCTTAAAAGAATTTGGGGGCACTTCTCGCTGACACCACAGCTTGTGTTCACTCTGTTTCCTGGCAAAGAAGGCTGTTTTGGCCCATGATAAGCTTTCAGCTTTTGTCACCATTTTTTCGCAATATTATGTGAATGTGCCAACCTGGAACCTGCTGCTGACTATGGACTGTAAAAACTGCAGGCAATAATCCAGCAAATAGTCAGAAGGGCATTATGATCTGTTAAAACTGCAGAATAACAGGAACAAAAGAAGACTTAGAGTTTCTCTTTAGTGGCCTCTAGAGCCCGTGCTCCTCCTTACATTGGTCCTGACCAAAGAGATCTGAAGCCCTTAGTTATGGAAAGAATGACGCCACCACCCTCAGAGTGCTGTGCACTCACTATCAGGGATAAAAATGGAGAAAGCACTTTTAATGACGAGCTGTTGTAACATCCGGTGGCACGTCGTCCGCTGCCACTCATTCCTCTCTGGCATATTTGGTGCTTCTGAGACAGTGTACAGATGGAAGAGCAGGCTGTGCCTGTTTAGCCAACCTGATGATTCAGACTTGTTAGAGTCCCTGAGGGCTGTCAGGTTCAATCACCATGGTGATGCCAAATAGTTCCTCGCCATTACTGGTTGTCCTCTGCCAAGTCTCACAGAACCACAGTTATGTTTTTTCTCTCAGTTTGCTCACAGATTATAGCAAATTAGATCTAATGTACCTTGAAATGTATTTTAATGTTTACTTTGATTTGTATAGCAGATTTAACATGTATGATTGCATGATAAGTTACATCCTAAAGTGTGCAACTGTAATATTTGACTTAATTTAAATTTCTGGCTTTGCCTTTTCTGTCAATCTGTTTGTGTGCCTGTGGTAATACATGAAACTTACACTCTCTTCACTCATGCAGCCGGAAAAATCCCAGGTAAACATTTCAAGTTTGACCTTTTGACTTTCAAGTTGTGTTCTCCCTGTCAGCCTTTCTGTCAGCTGTATCCAGTTCTTTTCCAACTGCACTTCACTCTCCCTTTCCTTCCCTTTTTTGCCTTGATTTCAGGATAGAGATAATAATTCTTCACCCTTAAAGGCTGGTTATATTCAGACCACCTCACTGAATGTTCCAACCTAATGAACACAGACAGACACACAGTCGAGGAACACACTGTGATTTATTTTTTTTCTGTTATATCGTGGCTGAGAGTTTTGATTAAAACAAACCTCACTGACACATTGAGTGCATAAGAGGAAACAGGTGCACTGGTTCAGCCAGCTGCTCTGCCTTTAAAAAAAAAAAAACAGGACCTATATTCACCAGAACCAAGTCATGAACAGAGGAAGTGCTCCACAGTAAAAAAAAAACAACAAAAAGATCTCATGTATTGATCGTCAGATGAATTTATTAACAGTCAAGAGGTTTCATTTTGTTTTTGTTTTTGGAGATCCCTTTTCTGCCTCCCAGTTTTTGTTTTGAATGATGCTGCAGCTTGTTACAAATATTTACACTTCCCAAAACTGTACATTTTTCATGCTTTGAGCATTACATTTCAGGGGTTAGTAATTTGCAGAAATGCTGCAACTGCCTCAGGGGCCATTGCAATGATTTGCACACTTTAGAAAATTAACTACAATTCACATACTGAATATTACTGCTAACCATTTCGTAATGCCTGCTGTGGTGTGATAGTTTATTTAAGTGTTGTTGTTCCCACTTTTCAAAAAGTTGATTGTTTCTTGTTGTTACATACAATTATTTTGGGGGGCATTTTGTGCCTTTATTTGACAGCAACATGGGAGAGATGTCAGGAAATGAGAAGAGAGGTTTGGGGAATGACATGCTACAATGGTTCCCGGCCACACATGGACATTGTGGTTCATGGTCAGTGCCTGAACCCCTACGCCACCAGGCTGCCCCCATTTGTTTCTATTCATATCGGTGCAGTATGAAAACCAAGTTGCAGACTAGAAGCCTGCTTGAGTTAGATAATTGCCACAGATAACCAATTTCCCACAATGACCTAATACATTCAGAAATATTCAAAGGACAGCCACTGCCATATAAACAATACAGCAAAATCTGTGATGGTAGACACATTTATACTTCATTATGCTATATATATGGCATCTTATGGCCCAACCATACTGCATTGCCACAGAATAATAAAACAATTTTGACTAAAATAAACAGGATATTCACTATCTCAAGCAAGTATCAAGTTTCAGGAATTTGATTCTCATACTGTATGGATTTTAATGAAAAAACACAATTAGATATCATATAGTATGCTGGAAAAAGGTCTGCAGTAATATCAAGTGTGCAGTACAAAAACATCAGTGTGGTCCTTGAACATTCGCCCACCTCTTTTAAAATATACAGCACATTGAAATGATATCCTGTCCATTTGTCTTCCATACAACATGTATACTGCATTGTCTGATGGTTTCCCCACCCGCATACTGTCCTTGTTAAAGCATATTGTAGTCCAAGGTTGATCTGTTGAATGATTGACTGAGGTACCTGTTAAACTTGCAGCAGCTTATTGAGCCAGTCTTTTCCCTCCTGTTTTATTTGTACTTCAACATTTTTACCTTTTGACCTCCCTAGCTTAAAGAGTATACATGAAGTACATGTATTAGACTGTAAATATTTTCTTTTTCTTTTTTTCCTGCAGGCTGGTCTATGTTTGACTTGTGCACATGTTTCTTTTGTGTCTGCTCTCTGTTCCTCAGGGATCCTGGAATGGCCTTTCTGGACCAAACTGGTGGTAGTGGCCATCGGCTTCACGGGTGGACTGGTGTTCATGTACGTCCAGTGCAAAGTCTACATCCATCTATGGAGGAGACTCAAGGCTTACAACCGGGTCATATACGTCCAGAACCGGCCAGACACGTGTAAAAAGCTGGTGCTGGAGAAGCCACCTCTTATGGAGCCGAGCCTGGAGAACAAGGAGGCTCTGGCCCCCACACAGTCAGACACAAACTCCTCCCAGTACACAGAGACAGAAGACTACAGTATGGAGGTGCTTCATGTCTGACCACTCGGTCCATGCCATTGGTTGTCCTACTCAAACCACACACACAAAAAACATGCCCACAGTGACTGAGGAGCGACCAGACACTCCCCGTCCTCTGGTCCCAGACTGATCCACTGTCTTCATCTGGTCATTTTATGTTTCCAGAACTCCTTCCACAGAGACAGATGGACCATGACGATCTTCTGCTAGCCACATCTCTCCCATCAGACCTTATTCCTCCATCCACCTGTACCCTTGCCTCTTTCTTTTTCCTGGACTGGACTGTTTTTACTGACTTCTGTAAATGTCTGAAGAGGCCTGGAGCATACTAAATACACACACACACACACACACACACACACACACACACACATTCACACACACTCACACACGCACACACTTACACACTTACACACTCTTGTATGTACACCTCTGGGAGAGCAGGACTGAGAGAAATAGACTCATAAACGGCTCCGGAGGTTTACACATCTCTGATGCGTGGTTTGTTTGCTTGTGGGTTTGTTAGATTTGCTCGTTTTTACCTCCTGTGAGTCTTGGGCTAACACCTCCGTGGATCAGTATGTAGCGCCGCGCATCGGATCTCGATCTGGAACATTCCAGCCACTGCCATCTCTGTTGCTGTGGTCTGTCAAGTCTGCGCTGGTCTGGATCGGACCAGGCCTTGATCGGGACATGCATCGAAGCACTTTTGTTTTTTAGTTCCCTCTCCCTAGTTCCTCTTTTTTTTTTTCTTTAATATGAATTGAATTAAGTCTTATATGTTGCACATGGAGGAGAGCACACTCAAACAAACTTGGAAATGTTGATTTCCTGTTTTATTTGATGTTGCATTTCTTCATACGCACATATACATATATATATATATATATAAACCCTCCAATGGATGACAAAAAAAGGAATTGGGGTTAAAAAATGGAATCATGAAAGAGACAATTGGGTGTTTAAGTCAAAACAGAAAAAATGGGTTTTGACTATGCCATGTCTCTTAGCAGATAGGGGAAAATCCAGCCACATGACTTCTCTACCCCAACATGAACTTTCTGAAGGCTTTGAGAATGTAAACTTTTTAAAAAATGTTTAAAAAAAAATAAATAAATAAAAGATAAAAAAACAAGATTTTTTTACTGGTCACAGGAAATTGCAAGAAAATTTCCATGTCCGTAACGAGAGCCTTCGGGCATAAACATTGTCGTTCATGTTTTTCTATCATGCGAATGACACAGTATTTACAGTGTGATATTCCATGTGCAGTTTTTAATATGTTGATTTGTTTGCTTAGTCATGGGATATGCCTTGAGAAATCTGCAGCTGCCTATTTTCAGTCTGTCCTCCCATCGCTTCCACTGTGCAGGCAGTGCATTAATTGATCCCAAATAAACAGTGTGGATTTTTTAAAAATCAGGCAGACTGCTCAAAATAATCTTTAGGCTAATTTTTGCTCTGCACATCAAAACCCGCATATTTACAATCCACTTCTTTGGTTATGTTAACACACTTTAAGCACAGAGGCTAAGGTGCTGAGCTTACTGAGCATCTCAGATGTGCAGAAATCTCAGTTTCAGTGAAAGTGTCTTGTTTCTTCTTTCTAGAGTTTCTCACAGGGTGGAGGATGTCTATTTTGGTATTAACCACAAGACAGCCAGCATGTTCTAGCTCATTTGATAAAGTGTTTTTCCTCACATCTGGCCTGATGTGGTTCACATGAGACAAATTGTTCCACCATTTTTATATCAACACAACATTTTCACTGTAGGTCATCACATTCATCAACAAACACATTATTTTGCAATAAAAGAAATGCAATACGTTCATATGTTTGCTACCTGTGACAGATACTTAGTAAGCGGCATCACTCATCGATGAGCTGACTCTACTGCCACCTGCTGGTGTGAAGCTGAAGGTGCAGTCTGAGGCAGGCAGCAGCTGATTTCTGAGGGCGACCTGTTTATTGGGGCTTACAGTCATTGTAAGTGCTTTTGTGTACGTGGGAGCACAGCGATGCCAGGCTCATGTTGAGCCTCACAGCCATTCCAGCAACTCACACATTTTTTTTAAAAAAAAAACCTGTCTTTGATACCAGTATACTGTCTGTGAACAACGATGGTCCAACTACATACCTGACAATTACTGCTCAGCAGCAGCAATAAATGAAATCAGCGCTTTGGTTTTTTTTGCATACCGTACTTGTGTATATGCCCCATGGTGACTTGAGATCTGAAGTCTAATATAATTTTAATACGTAATATGAGCCAAGGGAGTTGTTGTGTGTCAAGTTGGATTAAGACTTAGTTATGAGAAGCGTCTCTGAAACTTCAAAAACCCACGAGGCTCAGTGCAATTAGACAGATAAAAAGTGCAATTACCCTTTTGTTGTTATTCTGTTCTATAGTTATGTACTGGTGTTTAATGTCCAGGGTATCCTCTGGGTATAAAAAGATTATTTCTTCATTTTGTGTTGTATTTATTTTTAAAAGAAAACAGAGTACAATTTGTTCATTGAAAAACCCCTTTCATTAGTAATTTTATGCAACTTACACTTAGTCTTTTTTTTCCCAGGCATAAAAACCAGAGAATCACTTCCACTCTTTGTTTTGCACAGATTTGTCATTTAGATATTAGTATTGTAAAAAGCTTAATGTGAGTATCTGCTCCTCCTCCTCGCTTTTTTAAATTGCTTGTTGAATTTTGTTTTAAATATGCAGAATATAGACATTAACCACAGCATTACATGTTTTTCCACATGAAAACAACATGGAGTATTCAGATGCACAGTTTCCTTGTGATGGATTAAAGATGTGCTGTGGATTGTGCTCTTTGTTTTTTTTTTTTTTGTTTTTTTTACTTTCTACTCATAGGAGCTGGCTCCTTTCATGAAGTGTGAGACAGAGGTTTTGATGTAGTCCTGATGAAGATTGAGGCCACTTTAGGATGCTTTTACAAGCAGGCATGTTTCTTTCTGAGCTTTTTTTCCCCCCTTTCTTTCTTTTCTTTCTCTATCACCACTTCACAATCCCACTGAGCAGGATATGTACTGAGAGGGAAAGGCACTTTCTCAGCCCATTGAGTCTCGATTTTTCTGTCTCTTACATTTTATCATGTCTGGGAATAGTGTAACTTGCATAAAGCTACATTTGTTTACTACTGACTGGACTTGAACATATATGACTGTTCCCCTGTCTTATGATATCATTCCACAAGTTTGTCTGTGAATTTTCTTTGGAATAGTAACTGTAAAGAATTTGGTAAAAGTACTTTTTAAGAAAATATTGATGTGTTTTCAGTTTAATTTCCCATGTTTGAACAAAGTATGTAGAATTAAAAAGATCAACCAAATAAAAATTAAGTTACTTTTAATGCTTGGTGTCTTTTCCAGTCTATTCTTTTCCTCTGAAGAAGGAGCAGGTAGATATGACACACTGTAGGTATAAATGACAACTCCACACAAAAACATTGTAACCAATATTCACCCAAATAATGACAGAAAACAATTTAGAACTAAAACTGAGGTTTGAAAACTGGGGTTTTTCATCAGCATATATGCATTTAAATCAACATTCTGGTGACAAGGAGTTTCCTAACAGTATATTAGGATGTCTCAGAAACATCAGCAGAACCTCAGCGAGTGGTTTGTAAAATATTAAGTAGAGACGTTAATCCCAGTGTCACTGAGTTTTATTCCTCAAACAGCCACACTGTTGGGGATTTTGTCTGGGGACATGTTGTAGTACGGCAGCTTCTTTCCCTCGTTCCTCCTCTTGATGGTGCTGGTTATCTCTGCCAGCTGCTTCCTGAACTTCTCCATGGCGGCCTTCACTGGCTTCTCAATGAAGTGCTCGTCAGGATACATGCCCAGGTACAGCTGCAGCGAGAGAGAGAGAGAGAGGAGGCAGGTCATTCATCCCTGAAGGCACAGTGCAAGGGGGAAAAAAAAAACACATGTTGAAGCAGAAGGAAGCTTCAAACAAAATGACTGTTTTGGCTGGTCCTCAAAACAACCCTCATTAGTCCTGGGACGTGTGTGTGTACAAATGATTGCCTGTGTGTTTGGACACCAAGCGCCCTTTTCCATACCTCGTTCTCCTGGTACTGGCTGAGGGCCCAGACAGCCCCCAGGTGCCAGCTGGAACGTCCGCGATCAGGGAGGCTCTCAATGATCAAATTCACATCTGTAATACCCTTCTGGTTGGGCGGGGGCCTCCGCATGGTTGATGGAGCATTGGGGATCCAGGAACACCAATCATACTACACAGTGTACACAGAGATACAGCATGTGTGCATGCAGTACATTTATTCAAGTACTGTACAGTAGAAACTGGGGGAACAGTAATTTTTCTACAACTTTCTGTAATTCTGCTCCACCACATAAATACAATGCATCATAATCAGTATTTCAGGGGGTGGTAGTGATGCTTGGTCTGCAGCAGTGTTTAACATCCAGATGACTGTCAGGACCCAAGATTTCACAGCTGAACATTGCATTGTAACGAGATGAGCAGTGTTATTCACTTCACCTGTGGCTAATCAGTGAGCTCCACCTCACCCATCTACAAAAGTAAAATGCTGCTTACACATCTCTGAAGAACCAGTGCTGCTACTTATGATATTTAAAACACATTTTGCTCATAATACTCTGCATTTACTTAAGTGGGATTTTGAATTGACAACTTTGACTTGTGGAGTACTTTATTTTTTGTCTGGTACTTGTCTGTAAGTCAAGGATGAGTACTTCCTCCACAACTGTGTGCAAAATAAATAATGCATAAAGCATGTCAGCCTGTCTACAAGAATTTGTCCACTCCTGGATGAATTTATTTCAAAACAGTCCCAAAAAAGGTTCCAGATTTTCTGTTAGTCACCTGTCCGAAGTTGACAGCTGCGTGCTGCGCTGAAGCGGTGAACACAACGACGGTCAGGTACTCTGTCAGCTCCTCGCGTGATTTCAGGGACTTTGGAAACTCTGCGGGCAGATAGAATAAACAGCGTGAGCTAAAAACAAAAACCTTCTTGATGTCTTTTGCAAGGGTTGCTGTGTAAAGGATTCTTGCACAGTGTACTTAGACAGGT
Organism: Lates calcarifer; assembly: GCF_001640805.2. Lineage (NCBI taxonomy): Eukaryota > Metazoa > Chordata > Actinopteri > Centropomidae > Lates > Lates calcarifer. The sequence continues at coordinate 8,574,905 of NC_066848.1, forward strand.
GATGGTGAAATGCAGGAAGGGTATTACAACACTGGGGCTCAGTCGTTGACACAATCAGACTCCTGTCTTCACCCTCAAATCATTCGTCTCTGGCAGGACAGATTTGAATTTGTAATGTTGTCTGTTCCCTGTCGCACCTGTCTTCTCCAGAAAATCCTAGACTAATGAAATATTGAAGGGGAGTGAGCTGCCTCTCTCCGTGAAAAAAAAAAAGAACTTCTACGCATTGGTTAACTGTTGCTGTTGGATTGTTGTTGCAACGCTAAAAAGAAAAACGATACAAAAAGGGAGGTTGGTGATGTGTACCCACCGCAGTGATCGAAGTCCTGCATCCCGAAGCTGCACACGTCTTTAATGAAGGCCTGGATTTCCTCGTCTCCCTGCACCTTCTCATCGCTGGTGTAATAAATATTCACCACATCAGACACGAAACTGCCAGAAAGAAAACAAGACAGCAGTCACGTATAGAAGAAATAATAATAATAATAAAAAGCTTTAACTTCGCTTCCTTTGAAAATATGTCACTTTCTCTATCTGTCTATCTCACACACACACACATGCACAGGTTTAAAAGCAAACAGTTTTCACTGTTTATGCTTTGTTTTTGACTGTTTCCTCTTCCTCAAACACACAAACTGTTCGTCAGTGCTGTTTGCATAAACTCCAAAAACAGTTGTTCTTCACCTCTTGGTGGCCTCCCACACCCTGTAGCCGTCATCTCTGTAGAAGTAGGTGGGCAGCTCTTCCTTGCTGTCCACACAGCGGGACTTAATCATGTCAGGGAAGCACAGAGACCTGAAGGTCAGAGACTTGACAGCCTTCTGAACCAGCTGGACATGACCACCTCCACCTGTTGCGTTTGCCTTGATTAGGACGGAGGAGAAACAGCATCATCACACTTTATTCCTGCAGCTAATGATTGTGGTTTTGATGTCATTTATCTGATTTTTGTTTGCTTTTATCTCAAAAATAAAAGCCTCAGTGAACTGTAAGTCAGTGCAGATCAATAGGTTTTCTGGGCTCTTCTTTTTCCTATTTTGTTTAATCTTTTTCTGTCTCATGAAATTCTAATAGACAGTAGCAAACTCACCTTGTCAAAGATGCCACACTCACAGATGAGCTGCTCTCTGGCCTTGGTGTTGATGGCGATGGTAAAACGAATGTGTGGGATAAGTAGCTGGGAGAGGGAGCACCAGCCAGTGAGTTAATTAGTCAATCAACCAATCAATTTACCAATTAATCAGTCAGAGTTTTACCTTATACACAGGGTGAACAGCAGGGAGCTGCCTGTACATGGCGATTGCAAACACCTCTGTCATCAGATGCGTCCGGAGCAGGTGTGTGATGGTCTGGTGGTACTGGAAATCAGCCGAGCGGACCCAGATCTTAGCCAGCAGCCAGTCATATTGACCGTCAGTGGGCAGGAAGATCGGGGTGTCTTTACCCGGAGTCTGACCGAGCTGGAGAAGAAAGAGGATGAGAAAGAAAATGGATTTATGTTGAAATAGTTTCCCTCATAAGACAATACCTGCTGCTCAGCATCACTGTACCTGTATGGCTATGGGCAGGATCTTGTTCTGAGCATTCTTGTAGAGCAGACAAATCGGAGCTGCCAGGTACTGGAGCGTGCAGGGGTCTGTGCTGTTTGGAGTGATACCATCTAACACCTCATAGTCTACTATGTAGATGTTACCTGCCTGGAGCCAGAACATTGCTTTACATTGTAGATCAGTGCGAGAGTTAAAGAGAGACGCTGATGATACATGAGGCGCTATCACTGCTTATCCATGTCAAAATAAAGCTGACAACAATATCTAATTCAGAAATGAAAAATGAAGTTAAATAGATTCACAGAGACAGACATAACCATGTCTACCTCTATTTCCTGCTCCAGTGTCAGCTCCCTCTCCAGGCTGACAGAAACCATCTCATGAGTGACAGGAAACTTGTCAGGAAGTTTGGTGCACTTTCTGATAACAACGGGGTTGCAGCCATTCAGAAACTGGTATCCAAACATGAAATCCTCCCTCCAGTGCTGCATCACGTACTCTGGATAATATAATATAATATAATATAATATAATATAATATAATATAATATAATATAATATAATATAATATAATATAATATAAAGATATGCAGGGCTGACCTGAGATTGTGTTTTTGATTCTCACAAAGATCCTCTCAAAATCAGCAAAGTCACTCCAGGACGACTGGAACATGTGCATGAACTGGTTCACAAACAGGTTCTCTATTCTGGAAATTCATGGTTATCATCATCATCATCATCATATTTTGCTACTAGTGTCTGTAATTAGATGCATTTTTGTGTAATATGTCAAATTAAACACTGCCTTTAAACCACATTCTGGAAAATTATGTGACATACTTGATATGTATTCATGATCAATTTTGCAGGACGAAGCAGCATTAAATGCAAATTTACTCCAACAATTTCTGTCCACAAAGACGCAGCATTTCTGACACCTTTGAAGCTCACCATGGCAAATTGCATGACTCATTTTCCATCTCAGCTAGTTCTCCACTTCACAAATCAAACATCATCATGCATCATTTTCAAAGGCTCGTCATTCCTGCAAGAACAACTGCATGATGCAAACAGTAGTGGATCTGTTTTGCATTATTGTGTCTAAGTTTGAGCTCACACATCTGCATGGAGGGGCAATGCAAATATCCCTGGTGATAAACAAACAATTATGCCTCTGTTTTTCCAGGTAACCCTAGGAGCAGAAAATAGCAGCGTGTTTTCAGGCTGAAGCTCAACACCTGATTGTGGCATCATGATGGGTGTTAGAGGGAGCACGTACGCCTTACTGTAGTTCAGCACAAAGTCCACTCCTTTCTCACTGTCAAACTGGATGTCCCGGGGCAAATCCTTGTGCCTGTTAGCATCTATGCTCATAGGAAAACCAGGCTGCCACTCCTTCCACCTATACAGGACAGCAGATTTATTAGTTAGAGGCCTCAGCCTCCTACAATATACAATGATAAACTGCATGTGTAAAGTGAACTTGCCTGTAGGTTTTTCTCCTCAAATCCAGCTCTTTCTGTCTGTGCTGTTTTACCACGCTGGTCTTATCATCCTGAGGCAGATGTGCTACGACAGACACAAGACAAAATGAAGGATGGAACAGAGCTTATTTGGTTAATTTGTGTTTTTGTGCTGCAGACTCTGACTGATTAACCCGAGAAGGAGGGTCACAGTCTGTCAGGCAAAGTAACAACTGAACTGATGACTACCTCGTCCATCCCGCAGCACCACTTCCTTGTCATCCACCAGCCAGCGGAAGCAGGGGAACTCCACATAATCACCAGATGGGGTCTTGACTGTGATGTACCTGCAGTACCAGTCATCCTGCACCCAGTACTTCTTCTTCTCAATCTTCACCAACACAATCTCTCCCAGGTCCTCCCCAACTCTCACGTCATAGGAGTCCACCTGCAATTCAGTCAGTGGCTGAATAAGGAGCAGGTGCTGGGAAAAATTGTGTCATTTACTGAATCCAGTGTGTGGGTGGAAGTCAAAGGTTTTATCTCATCAGTAAGTTTGGGTTAAGGTGACACCACATTTATCTTTGTAATGAATGTGAATTCACGGGTCTATTTTTACATGTGAAACAGCAGCTGACATGTAATATGTTATTTTTTGTAACTACAGAACAAGTTTGACATAGGCTACACAGAGAAAGATGTAGGCAGATTTTCTTTTCTTTAAGGCATTGACAAAATAGGTTTTAATTTAAAGCTGTATGTAGAGTGTTGAATGGATGCTAAATTTTATTCATCCCACCTTTAAAAAGCAGCAGCAAAAGACGAGACAGTGTATCTATTACTACACTGATAGCAGTAGTTTGATTAGTCAAGAATAAATATTAGTGACATTGTAGAAAGGCCTTTGAGAAATTTCTACACCACTGAACAATGCACAGTGTATTATAAAGGACAATAAACCTGCTTTCTGAACTTGATTGTCTGTAATTTTTAATACAGCAGATCCAAAATGACTTTTAATAGAAAAGTTTTGTTTTCCCACCAAAATTGTTGTTCAGAATTCACCTCAGATTACACTTCTTAAGTAACTTCCTCCTTTCTATCAACATGCAACGAATCTCAACACACCCAGTGACTGTGTGCAGGTGTCGATGCTCATCATTCACCAGCAGATAAAAATGACATGCACTCACCCTCACAGCTCTACAGTGGTGTAACATCACTTACCGCCCCCCTCTCAAAGTCATTGTACAGAGGTTTGTCCAGCAGTGTCCTCTCGCTGCATCGCTCCGTGCCCACCAGTGTAATGTAGATATAGTCATCTGTCCCTGCGAACCACTGGTTCCCTGTGGCAATAGTCACTGTGTAAGTAGGCATGGCGGTCACACAGGACAAACGGGACTCCAAAAATGTCCAAATGCCCTCTGAGGATGAAGAAATCTGCAGAAAAAGCAATTTTACCTCCAACCTCAGCTCAAGGTTCTAGCAAAGGCTAATTTCCCCTTATTGCTCAAACCTGTATTTCCTTCAGCAATGGACACTCTCTTCTCTCTCAAATGCCACAAACACTAGTAAATTTGTAATCAGACAGACAGGGGCGGTGCATAAGCTCTCACTCCTCAGTAAGACCAGTGATTTCCACCCTTACATTGTAAATGAGGTCAGGATATAATATGACTGGCCTCGGCAGGTGTGTTATCAGTGGTCATCTCCAGAGTACAGACATGAATGCGGGGACATGTAAAGCTATCCTATTCCACAAGCTGATATCAAATTAATTTTCTTTGTCAGCAAACAACAAGGCAGTGTTTTATAAAAGCATTATAGAAAGAAAAAGGAAAGAAAAAGAAAAATGTATTACAGACAAAAAAGAGAATAACAGGGCTTTCATGAGGGCTGTCTAACTGTACATAACTGATGATGTGGTAATGAAATGTATCGGGGGAACATGTGAACATACATATCTCTACACATCACATTTACCAGTCAAATCAGTACGTGATATCGGGCAACAACAGATAGTGTATTCCAGTTTCGGTGAATAAATGCAAATGCATCACAGAGTCCCTGTGTGGTTTTAGAGATGGACCTGCAACACTAACATTGACAGGGGTCTGTACGTGTGAAACACAAAGTAGGGAATGGAATAAACTTCACCTTCCCATTCATTTAAAAAAAGAATGGCACTCAGCGACAGTACAGGACATAATCATTTAGCAGCTCACACTCGGGACAAAATGAAGACACAAGGCTTGGTGCTGTTTTAAAGAAGGTGACATGTAATGTAATTCTGCTTAAAAAAAAAAGCGAGGCAGGCAAAGTTGAATATGTACAATGAGAGAAAATAAAAAATGACAAACATTAAAAGAGGCATTTTCATTGTTCAGTCATTATCTAAACTATGCATTTTCTTTCAGTCACATCTAACAGAGCCTGATAAAGTAGCACAGCCATTACATACATTTACATATATAAACATCTGAATATTCCTTATATTATTAACTGTGGCAGTGAGCAGCAGGAACCATTGATCTGATAGGAGAAAAAAACAGCAATAACAGTGAAAAGATCACGTTTCTGAAACCAAACAGAAATCAGAAGAGCAGTAAATAAAACCTACTGTACACAGCAGTACTGGACATGAACATAAAAGGCAGAAATGCTGCTGGAAACTGTATTTTTCCCCAATAGTAGCAGCCATATATCATCAGTGAGAGTATGTGATTACCCTCTTAAGCCCAGGCAGGTGGGCACAATTGGATACTGCAGTTCATTTATTGTTACATACACTTGGCAATCAAGAAATACATGGAAGTCTCTCATTTACTTGTACTTTTCCAGGGTGATTTGAGAGAATTATAGGTATTTTTCAGACTTTTGCTCAACAACACATTCATGCACAAGGCGTCGAGCTGTTTGGAGCGGCCGAGCAATTTCCAGTTATTAGATGAAAACACGTCAAGGCTGAACACAGAAAACTGAAAAGAACTTTGTGGTTTCAGTGCTGTGTGTGCCAGCTGCATTAAAATGTAAATACGAGTGATTTTTTCCACTGCTTGGTATCTTTTCTTAGTATACATCTTAGGTCAATTGTTGGGATCAGAAGTTTGTAGTTTTTTGTACTGGTTGAAGCACAACAACCATCCAACTGAGGAGCTGCTAATTTCAAGAGGTGGCTGGAGTCTTTTCAACAGCCCAACTTCTCCTATGGTAAATAGCTTTCAAGGAGTTCAGTGGTCTATGTGAATTGTTCTGTGGCAGTGGTTCCCAACTCTGGGGTCTGGACCCCTCCAATGAGTCACATATTGATAACGAGTGGTCACAATATGATTTTAAAGCAACTTATCCCACCAGTTTAGCTCAAACACACCCTCTTTACAAGTTTAAAAAATCCATTTGAATTATGTCACCTCATAATGTGTGGGTGGGGTGTTAAGGGGTATATCAGATTACTCATAGAATTTTTTTAGGGTCGGTCAGTCGGTGGACAAACATTAGAGAAGGTCAAGAGCCAAAAAGGTTTGAAACCACTGATCCAAGGCGACTGCTCTTTTAATTTCTTGTCATTCATATACAGAGATTTAAAAGCTGAGGCAGCAACTGAAGCATGTGGAGAAACTCCAGTAAAACACATTAATCATTCTGATGAAATAAGACATTAAATACAGATGGCAGCAAGAGGCTGAAAAAAGGAGGATGCCTGTACAGCAAACTGATGAGGCTCATGCAAACAGTGGTGGTGATTTGAAGGTGTGTCGTTAAACCTTTTCATTCAGTAATGATCAGCCTTCCTGGGCAGTAAATGCAAACAGCATTTTGGCTGAACTACATTAAAAACACTGCATACATTATACTCACTATCTGGACAGTAAACTGGAAAAAATCATAAAGAGCCAACTCAGACTTGTATTTGATAAAAGATGAATGAGATGTGTGTGAGTATTTTATCAAGCTCTGATGGTAAACAATAGAATTTATATTCAATGCTGCCACCCAGTGGCAACAGGTCGCTAAATCAATAAATACACAGAAAAAGCTACAGTCATGAAGTGCAAATTTCTCCTGAGTCCCTTCTGGTGAAAGTGTCCCTCCAGGCATGTCAAACCTACATCCATATCATGTCAAAACAATACACACTAAACATCAACCAACATTTAAAAAAACAAAAACAAAGATTTTTCAGCCAATAAAAACACATACAGTAACTGCTATATTCAAGGTTTGGCAATAAAATGTGAAGTTGCCTTAAACTGAAATCCTGTGCAACCCAGGCCACTGCATCTTTAAAAGAAAAAACCCTGCAGGTGAAGTGTGGTATATTAATGTAAGATTTGAAACTTCTCCTAGACTTACTTCACCCCAAATTTAAAGACACACTAAACCCTGAACAAACAAAACAGTATGAATCATCTGATTACTTGAAATTTCAGCCACTTTTCAACAATAGTCAAGTCGGTAAAAAGAGAATATGATAAACAATAAAGAGTAGTAAAGTGTATCAGTCAAACTGAAGCGTTTGGGGGTGATACACTATTCAATGAGCTTTGTATAGACATGTAATAATTGTCGATAAGCTAATTTGATCATTTTGAGCTGGTGTCCATCTTAAATCAGGGAGAGACAAGTGAGAGTGTGTGGACATCTGTGTCTGCTGTGTGGTTTAGGGGGCGCTGCTACACAATCAGAGGGTTGTTGTGGTGTTGTCAACAACATTTTTTAAGAGCATATCGTTGCCCAAAGAAACCTTAACCAACTGAGCCAGACCAAAGATGCCGCTGCCCCACTGTATCCATGGAAACACTGATGAGGGAGTTGTTCAAATTCAAGCCACATGTCATGTGGTTGAGTAAATCATCACTTACGAGGTTTCGAGTCACATTAAGCAGGAGGTAAGAGGGAATGAAATGGGACAGATGTGGAGTAGCTTACTGCCTGACATCCAGTTTCCTTTTGTCAGCGTTAACTGATTTCCCTGGCGCCTTCAGTGAAAAGGCAATTCCCCCGCTGAAGAGTTTAAGACGTTGAAGAAGTCTAAGGAAGTATCGAGGTTGAGCTGCTTAATGACTCAGAGCGAACAGGCCCAATTGCAGACTTTGAAGGTATAAAAAAGGCGGCTAGTTCAGGTGTAGGACCTGTTTCATGAACTCATAAGTGGTGAAGGCCACAGCTTGGGAGGGGACACAGCGGATGTAGTTAAGAGAAAGGCCTCGGTACAGTCCCTTCTTGATCCCATACTCGTTATACACATACTTCAGAGTCTTGCTCAGTGATCTGTTCAGGTACAAAATTGACATAAATTGACATTATACACTGATTTTTATAAGGTTATTGAAGTAAATTCCTATTAACTGCGTTGAAAATAAAGTACTAATCTTTCATCTTTTTAAAGAACAAGCAGATAATGCAACAACAATGGGTAATGTTTGGACTGGCTTAATATGAACTTGTGTGGGTATGAATGGTATGTTGCTGTACTTTTACAGCTCAGATGCTATTCTACTCCTTAAAATGTTGGGCTTTAACATTTTATCTAATGTAAACAGCTCTCCCTACCCTGGAATTCTCTCTTCACTTGTAAGCATGCAGTTCATCAAACTCTGCTTACAAACCCAAATGTGGAATCAACTATTTCAAATGGAAACTCCCCACTTTGTGTCCAAAACACTTGCATTAAAAAATTCAGAGCATGCTTTTTCAGATTTTTTTAAAGACCCTTAGCAACAGAGACGAGAGCAACAGAGATTACACATTAATTATTAAGGACCACGTATTGCAGAGAGCAAACAACTTGCCTGAAGCTACTGTAAACAGGTTCATTTTTAAACAACTCCCCCAGTTAAAGACACACTAACGACTCCTTTAGAGCAGACAAGAGTACCAATTGATTCTTTATCTAGGGGAGTGCTTCAATTCATCAGTGCTGTGTTGTGTGAGCTGTTTTCAGCTCTATAATTACCCCTAAGTATAACAGCATACCCTTACAATTAGCTCTCAATCATTTCTTTTAAAGTGTTGCCCATAAGACTAAAAACCCACAAATCAAATCAGACCACAAGACCTTATCCACTAAAACACATCACAACAATATTCTTATTAAATTAGACAAAATTAGTCTGATCATTATTTTATTAAGTATATAATGTACATCATGGTGTGGCAAACATGCAGCATAGGAAAGTAGGTGCTACTTACACGCATTTCTCAGAGTCAGGAAGCACAGCTCCCAACTGCATTCGTCTCCTCGCCACATCTAAAGGATACCTAGTTAGAAGAAATGCAATGTGACATCACATCAACCTCCAATAAATCAGTGCAGTCAATAACACACCCCAGCCAGAAACCACAAATTAAACAGCCCCGTTGTCAGCTAATCATTCATGCGAGTCTCGTGCTTGATTCTTGTCGGCTGCCTGCCTGCCTGCAGCACTTACGATATTGTCTGCGCGATGGCACCGGCAACCCCTCCACAGAGGAGGTTGACGTGGGTTTTCAGGACGAGGACATCGGGGTTGTCTGAGGAAGGACGTCCCAGCAGCTCTGGGAAGTGTTTCAAGCCAAGACTCTTCAGGGTGCCATAGGTGAAGAATGAGAAACCTGGAAGATAAGAAAGGGTGGAAGATACAAAGTCAAGCTAATGCAGCACGTGGAACATTGTTCACAATTATACTGGATGGATCTTAAACAACGACTGGTCTATGAAAGTTTATGCAAAATAACCTCAACAGTCACCTGCATAAGGGGCCATTCCAATAAGTGTTGGGGTAAGGCCCCTGTAGAAGCCCAAAATGCCCCCCTCCTTTAAAGAAAAGAGATTGAAGACAAATTTGCATTGAAAGTCATACTGAGCATTTGATTTTCATGCATTTTTAAGAAGGCAGTATGAACACTAGCTGATCACCTTAAGGTAGATTGTGTGGAAGGCATTGGCAATTCCAGTGTAGCGATGCTCTCCTTTCACCTGGAAGGCCAGTCTGGCTCGGATCACATCCAGAGGGTAGGTGCATATCACTGCAGTCATCCCTAAAATCACACAGTATAATCACAAATGTCGTGGAAAGACACAGTTTATGACTTAAGTTATGCTTAATCATGATTTACTGAGATGAGATTAAACACTCACTAATCTTTCTTTAGGGATTTAATCACACACAATATCAAGGCGTGAGATTAACTTGCATCATGTTGATTCAGGATTTGACAAAATGTAAACATCCAAGATTTAAGGGGAACAACTGTTTGCTACATGAGAAGAAAAAGCTGCCAGTGCAGTACATGATATCCAGCTGCCTGGCACTAGCAAGTCTTATCAGTCTGAAAGATAAATTACCTGCCATAGACCCTGCCATGAGGCGGTGGATGTGTCCAGAGATCCCAATCTGTTTACTTAGCAGCTGTAAAGGGATTGGCAGGGAGGAAACAAAGGTCAACAGATTCACCAATAAAAAACATGCACTGGTAAAACTGTAGCTACTGTAGCAAAATGTCACTGTATCAAAGAACGCACATGGTACAAACATAAAAGCATATCGCATTTCCCTAAACAATCTCAGTCAATTGTCAGTTTTAGTAACACCCAATTTATAGAACTTTGCACTTTGAAAGTGTCATTCCACAATAAAGCACATACTGCACCTTTTTATAATTGTCAAAGGCCATGAACTGGATAGCTCCATAAGGAAATATCCTGACCATCATTGCCCCATTACCCTTGTACAAGCCAAGGAAGCCCTCTTTCTTTGGCACAGCTCTGAGAGTGGAAAACACTCCTGCAAAGAAAGATCAGAAGTTTCACTCATGTTGCACAGATGTGTGAAAACCTGTGGGCTTCACATGTTTGCCTGCTGATGTTTTACCAAGGTGTTTGTAATGGGGGTTCTGGGCTTGAAGGAGAATCTTGACTCTGTCCAGAGGAGCAATGGTAGTTTTTGCACAGCATCCTGCTACACCTAAACAAAAACAGAGGAACAGCATTAACCCATGTGTCATTAAATATCTGGCGCAGAACTTGTTGGCATCATTTCTATGTGAGGTACCATGAGGCAAAGTGCTGAATAGTGTCAATTTTCACCTTGAGTAAATCATCGCAGACCTGAAAGTGAGAGTGTAAACTGATGATCGGATCCTACCTCCAGCTACAAAGGAGCGAAGCCAGTAGTAGTCCCTTTTGGCGGGGGTCACGCTCATGGCAGGAGGTGTGGAGACGGCAGCCTCCGATGTCATCCTTTCTGCTCAGGAATCTGCCACATCTATGGCTGTACAACAAGGGAGCGATACTGTAAATTCTCTGTTTTTTTGTTAATTGTTGTTAATTGTTTAAGGTTGCTGTTTTGTCTGACCAAACCTCAAAACTGTTCAGTTTACTGAAATTTAACACAGGAAAAGCAGCAAATCTTCACTGCGGAGAAACTGGAAAATGAAACATTTGAACATTACCAGTAATCAGGTATTTTTTGTTGACTGACTAATAGTAGTTTATAATAGTGTAATATACTTAATAAACTTTGAATATGTTCTGAGTGCACAATCTCACTTGATTAGGTAACTAGTAACTACAGTAGTCAGACAAATGTAGTAAGGTAAAAAGTACAATATATTCCCCTCTGGACTGTAAAAGAAGAATAAAATAGCATGGAATAAAAATACTCAAGCAAAGTACAAGTACTTCACATTTGTACATAAGTATGAGACTTGTATAAAATATACCTAGTTACATTCCACCACAAACAAAGTAGATTTATCCGAGAGACAGTATGCACCTCTGGCTGTCTGTTAAAACGGGACACTCACAAGATGATGAAAACTATCCGAGAAGCAAAAGGAGCAAAGTGGAAGCTCGATGTGATGAAATAAATATGTTTCTCCTTCGCTGAGTTGCAGCTTCTCGTGTTTCCTTCCTTCCTCGGGACGATGCTGGCTGTTAAAATGTATCTGTACCATAGGACACCGGCTGGTATCACACCGAGAAGCTCGTCGTTCGCTGCTTCAATGAAAAACCGCGGTTGTGAATGAATCTGAGACACTTTCAAGATTCATGTAACCACATCTGTGCCCTTCGCCCGTAAACGACTGACGGCTAGTGGCCGAAAACAGTCGCATGTTTCTGACGTAGTATGACGTTGGCCAAGGGGACGGTAGGTCGTTTACAAAAAAGCAATAAACGAATTAATAAACATTATTTAACAACAATGATTAAAATAAGTAGAATACAACTTGATTTTTGTAAACAGGAAGAGGACGCAATAAAATGTTTTTTCTATGAAATCCGAGACACAAGAGTATTCTGGAGAAAATTAGACGAATATTTTGCCAATCAAGCAAACCAAAGAAATCATTATATATCACGAGAGCAGGAAAAAAATACAGTTACAGTGCTGTTATTAATCTCATCAAACCCAGTATTGAACTTTTCATTACTGAATTTAGACATTAGATTGAGCCTGTTAGATTTATTAAGAATAAAAGTCGACATGCTTTTCAGTCTGCTCCGGGATTTAGTTGAAGAGATTTTGCCTTTTTTCTTTATTTTATTTTTCTCTTCTCTATACTTTACCATTGACTCAAAATAAGAACATTAACTGTGTCTTCTGCTATCTTTGTATATTCAGACTTTGTGTGCTTTTCTGGTGTACATCTAATCTTTTTTATATGTTCTTCACTCTTTAATAAACGATGAAAATGATAGCTGTAGTTTTCCTGTCGTCCTTGTGTCACAATGTTGTACATAAAAACAAACCAAACAAAAAAACAACATAATCCACTGTAGCTTTGCATTATCAAATAACTTATAACATGAATTTGAATTGAGATTAATTTAGATGAACAAGGTAGAAATGTTATAAAAGACACTTGTATTCTGCTTCCTTACATTAACACACAATCACAGATTATTTATCTGTGATTACAGCTATTCTAGCACACTCCTGGGTGCACACGGTGCAGGGAGCACTGAGGGCAAACGACACGTGTGGTCCACCCCGGGTTTTCCAGTTCACCCGCTCTCTCCAGAGCCGACGACGAGTTTCTGGCCAGCGGAGACCGAGGGTTGCGTCTGGTGGAGGGAGAGTGAGCGGGGCTGCCCTGAATGGATTGACATAAGAGGGATTTACATTTTAACGGGTGTCGTGGTCCGCAAAGACTAAAACACGGCGCACGTTTGAAAAAACAACTCGATGTGTGTTCACGTCGGTGCTTGTATCATGTCCGCGTGTCATCGTCGCGAGAAGATTGAACTTGCCAGCAGCAGTCTATATTTGCCGAGGAGGGAAACCAATACAAGGTCTCGCTGTCTCGCTGGAGCGGAGTATTATTAGCAGTTCAGACAGTGCAACTGTCTCTCTCTGGTATGTAAAGCATTTCAGCCGTAAACGTGTAAATAAAACCTCCCGGGGCAACAAAACAACCCGTACAAAAGTGAGGTTCCCGGACGCGTTGAGGTTTATATCGACGCGGACGCTTTAAATGACAGCGGTCAAGTGCAAGAAAATAATAATAAACAGCGACGTTGAACGCGTTTTTACACGGTAATAACCCCCTCTTCCGCCAGTCAGAAAGACGAAAACAGGATCCGACCTCCGGCCAGAGCCCACTCCTCAACGTGCCTGCCCTTTAAACTGTTGAAGCAACTCAGGAAGCTTTAGTATTTGTTTTTATGTAGTTCTTCCGATTGTATGGTAGTATTACTCGAAATATTCTGCACTGTGTAGATATACATTGAATTGTCTTTAACGGCTACAACTCTTGCTGTCCGAGTAGAAATGTCAGGCGGGGCTAAAGTGTCATTTCCAGCTTTGACACTTTGTGTAAATTTTGCTCTAAAGCTTTTACATTATCGTGTTGTCACTCCTCAAATTGTACCTGTCGTTTTTGAGTGTGTATATATCATATACATTTAAAGGTGCTTAGACTGTTTGTATTTAGATTTTTTCCTGATGTTTTCTCTGTCTTTGTAGGTCATGCACTGCAAATATACAACAGCAAAAGCTTCCCAATTTACAGTTCAAGAGTAAAACACTAAAGAGGAAGATTTTTTAAAGAAAACAAAATTGTGTGCCGAGTAAAAGATAAACAGTCATCTGGCTCCCATGCCGGCTGCCAGAAATCCTCTCCTCCACACCCTCAGCCATGCCTGCTACTACCAAACCCGCCAGGAGACAGACACCTGCTCAGAGGAAAAATGCCCAGAAAGTGATTGGCACCAAAAGGCAAACCTGTAACTCAAATAAACCCCAAGGAAGAGCCACAGAGAGGCCCCAGAAAGCACCTGCAGAATCAAGAAGGTCAACAGTCAGAGCCCAGGTGCAGTTGGGGCGAAGCCCCCATGGAAGAGGGGTTAGTGGGCCGGCTGGCCAGGGCCCTGGGAGGTCCCCTGGCAGGGTTAACCATGCCCTAAACGTAACAGGATCTGCAAGGCTTAGACGGCCGAGCAATCTGCCTGAACACTGCAGCGAGTTACAAGACCCCCTAGGGCGAAGAACATCCCTGCGGGGCACCCGGGTGTCTGTTACCCCCTGCCAGCCTCCTAAACCTGGCAGAGGGGGGAGAAACAGCAGGGGGAGCAGAGGGAGAGGAGCAGCATCCCAGCACGGAAACACAACAAACCAGCCTTCAAGCACCAGCATCAACGATTCGACTCCTGACAAGGGTGATGAGGAAAGCGAGAAAGTGGACACCTGTGATGTTGAAGAAATCCTTCCAGTGTCTCTAAAGACTGATTTTGAAGTTCCAGCGAGTATCAAAGATCAGGGTCTAGGAGTCAACAATGCTAAAGAGGGCAGCCCTCTTAAAGCAGATTCACCACCGTGTAACGACACACTGGACGACTGTGTGCAGTGCAGCTGTGACAGTACCATAACCCAGCAAGACAAAAAGACTGTCATCCATAACAGTGAAGGTGACCTGAGGTGTGTGACTGGGGCCCCCATGTGTGATGATGTTGATGGACAGCTAAACCTCTGCAGTGACGCAAGTAAAGGCAGTCCCTCTGAGCCCTCTGTGCTAACGAGTGTTGGCTCACCAGGGGTGCAGGGTGGCAGCGAGGGAAATGACACTTCATCTATCCTTGGAAATAAGCTTGATCATCCTGGCAGTGATGGTAAGCAAGATGATGTGTGTACTGTCCATCAGGAGGAAGGTGACACGTTGGACTTGAAAGAGGACAGCGCAGATGAAAGAATGATAGTCATCACTGAGAGAAAAGAGGAGATAAATCATGAGGAAGGAGAGAGTTTAGAGGCAGAGAAAGTAGTTGAGAGACAAAGTAAGACTGTGGAAGAGACGGAGGAGATTGTCGAGAGGCTGGGTAACTGTGGGGGAGAAGATCGAGGAAAAAAAGAGGAGAATGATGTATGCATCGGTCCTACTGACCCCCACCTCAGCACTCTAGCTTCTCCACCTCCAGATCCTCCTCACTCTAACGATGGACTGACGGCACAGTCTGAATCACCTGTAAGTGCGCCACCAGTCTCCAACACAGCTACCTCAAATCCCACCAAAGCCCCATCCACCTCAGAGTCAGTTGAACTAGAGGTTCTGAGCCAGGGTAAGACAGACATGCAACCTACCATTCATGGTGCTAAACCTCACTTCCCAGGGTCCTCAGCTGTCCCTGAAACTGCCCCGATGTTGCAGACTGTCTTAGTGAAAAGAAGCACGCCGGTTATTGTCCGCAGTGACTCCCTCAAACCTAGGGGCTGGAGGGATTCAAGCCGCGGGGAACCAAACCAACTGCAAAGCCTAGAGATCCCTTCTCCTCAGGGGGAAAGACAAGCATGCACACCAGCAGAGACACAGACCAAAGATAGTGAATCCAATCCAGAGCCATTGGAGTGCCACAGCCAGAAAGAGACATCCTCACTGTCGTCGTCGCTCGTTGCTCAGTCGAGCACAGATGTCCTCAGAGCTGAGTGCGAACCGAACCTGAGCGAGGACAGCACTGTGGCAGGAGTGACAGAGCCGGACTCAGTGCCAAAGATCTCGACTCCCTCTCTGGATGGTAGCTCCACCTTGTCCTGCAGCTCAGAGAGCACTCGCTCCTCTTTTTCTTTTGACACTGAATCAGAGGCAGGGTATGGAGAACCCAGCCCCTCTGTTCTACCCAGATCCTGGGGGCCAGAAGGGGCCGGCATGCCCTCCTGGACTGCTCCAAAACCACATAAGAAAGAGAGGAAGAAGCGGAGCAGGTGTGGGACATGTGAGCCATGCCTGAGGAAGATCAGCTGTGGTCAGTGCAGCTGCTGCCTCAACCGCAGGACTGGCCACCAGATCTGCAAGCTGAGGAAGTGTGTTGAACTGAAAAGAAGAAGACCTTCGTCTCCGCTCATTCCCACCACTGCACAGGTGAGGCTTTTATTAAACTGCACAAGTGAGTTTTAATTACATTTAATAGCAACATATTACAGGGGGCTCTATTGCTGTCAGGTCTTGGGTTCTTTTCCACAAAGAGGTACATTTAGACAACGTTTTATATTGGAGCTTGTTTTTGCATTGGCAAACAGCTGATCTGAGTCAGCTGAAAAAAAGAGTGGCTGTTTCTGTTTGACAGCATCGCCTTTGATCTCCAAAGTTTTCCCAGCCATCCACAGTTAGCAGCAATGATCGAGAGTTGAGTGAGCAAGACAGTTTAAACAGAAGGTTTCACTTTCGCATTGTGAGTTTTCTCAGTCTGTCTCAACAGATGCTGTACACTCACTTCATGGTGTCTTCCTGTTATATGTTGGGGAATGAGTTGAGTGATAAAGGGGAAGTACTGTGTGTGCATGTGGAGAATAGAGATCAGGTGTGAAAACACGTGTGACTAAAGTATTGATGATGCCCTGTGTAAGATTTGGAAGGCGCTGTCACATGACTGGCAGCAGCTCAGCACGTGGTTAGAGTATGAGTCTGTTGTGTGTTTGTGTGTGTATGTGCAAGTGTGAGTGTGTACAAGCAGGAGAATAAGCTATTTTATGAGTTGCACATAGCGTGTGTGTTTGTGTGTGTGCATGCTTGTTTGTGTGGATTGGTATGGCTATGTAATTAAAGCCAATTTGAGCCGGATGTTTTTGCAGAGTGGCACTGAACGGCATTGTGAACGCATATTTTAGGAGAGAAACCAGGAAGACAGTGAACATCTATGACACTGGTTTAGAGAGGAATTTTTCTCAATCAGTTTTACAGCAGTAAAAAACAATGTAACAATGTGAAAAGGGCCACTTATAGTGATGAACTCCAGCTTTACATAGAGTTATAGTTTTAGTTCATTGTTTATCTGTCTGAATCACAACTTTACTGTTCACTCTCACTGCTCTCATAGAATCATTTTCAGCCACAACAGGTTGCCGCTGTCAGTTAGAGAGCTCTAAAAATCCGTAGTACACTACCTGCACAGCACAAAAAGGCTCATAGGCAAAGTTAGCAACTAGCTGGTGACCATAGTGGAGCATTTAGCAGCAAAACAGCCAGATATTTCTTTCAGGAAATGGTAGAGCTAAAAGAGAATAAATATTGGACTTACATCCACCAGGTGCCCAGAAATATGACTCCACATGGGTGATAACATTGCCATATCACCCTAAAAGGTGATGACATGTCAATGCTGGGTTCAGAACTCCAGAAGTGGCAAAAAATGTATGTATGTCTCTGTAATCCTTATTAAAGCCACATAAGAAGTATGTTTACCTCATTGTTTTGGTTTCCGGCGCTGTATACTGTTGGGTCAAGTCTTACCACTCTTATCAGCCACTTTTCCAACTGCAACAGGCAGCTATTTTCAGCAAACAAGCGCTGATAAACCAACTACATACTGCCTGCCCAGCACCAAATTTTGCAACTAGCTGGTGAAGAAAATCCAACACGTAATAGCCTAAAGACCCATATATTTTCTCAGGAGTTGGTCAAGACCAAAACAGAGCCAAAAGGCTAGTGAACATTTCACTGTGTCCAGAGAGTCCAGAAACATGACTTCAAGAAGATAATAAGAAGGAAAGAAGGAAAAGTGTAAGAAGGAAAGTGTTTGCTTGTGTTTTAAAAATCACAAAAAATTGATATGGAAATATTATATCAGGATTGTGTGGTTTCCAGCTTGTTTGTTATTCTGCCACCTAGAGGCTAAAACTGATTACTGCATGTTTAATCCAAAGCAATGTTTGCACACCATTTAAGCTGTACATGGAACTTTATAAAGTAGTATTGAAATTATTTGGATGAGCGCAGAGCATGTGTATATGGGTCTTCACCTATAATGTACTTTGTGTAGGGACAGCAGGCCAGTCAGTCAGTTTTTTGGGTGGGAATGAGAGTTCCTCACAGCAGCTGGCTACTATATCTACATAACCACGTACATAGTTCAGTGGTGTGCATGTGGCTGGGGGAGGCATGTGTGCACACAACTGTGAGTGAGGGTCCATGTGGCTGTGTATTCTTGTGTGTGCAAGCGTGCATGCATCCACTGGCAGAGCCCTCAGAGTGGTAGCAGTGGCAGTAGCAGATTAGAGCTGATTATATAACACCTGCAGTATTAGTAGTGAAGACCTTTGTGCACTATTTCAGAGTATAAGAGGGGGCGAGGAGGGAAAGATCAGGCCAGGCAGAGATTTAAAAACATATTATTTGGAATACCCTGAAATGTGGGTCAGTGTGTGTGTGTGGCTCAGATTCAAAGACATATTTACAGTGTATGTGGTTGTGACTTTTGACTGTATTAGACCATATTTGTGTTTGTGTGCATGCATGCTGCTGTTTGGGTGACACATTGAAAGTAAAATAACAACTACAGACCCACTTTCAATCAAGTAACAGAGCTAGTTGTTGTTTCCTCATTTCTCCTATCTGGCATAACCTTGGTCTACAAAAATATATAGCAATACCAATGTTTGTGGTTTGGGAACTGGTTCTTGTTTTGGTTCTGTGTAACTGCAGGGGTGGAGCCTGCACCAGGTACTGTAAGCCAGTGCTGTCAGGACAGATGGTATCATGGTGAGCTGTAGGTCAAATCCTCAACTTCATCCTTTACTTAATTCTAGATGCAGAACATGTAGAGCAGGGCTGCCTCTTGTCTTGTATTTAAATGTACACCACTTTGTGAAAGTATGTGTGTTGACTTTATGTGTACTTGTAGCGTGAGTAAGATGTTCAAATACTTGCTGGCCAGTCTTGCTGATCAAGCTCCCACACCCTTTCAACGAATGTTTCTAACTCTAGGAGAATATGAAAAAAAAGGGACAGAGGCCAAAGAGGAGTTCATGTAGTGGCATGTAAATTCTGTTACTGGTTTTACCATAATGAGCTACCAGTGGTTGATTTTGCTGTGATCTGATCTGATTTGATTTGATTTGATTTGGTCATTAAACATTATATACATGACATATTTGCAAAAATACACACACAACACAGACTCAGCAGGGTAAGGGTTAAGTATGCAAAGACAAAATACTCAAAAACACTAAAAACTGTTTTGGTTGTGTGTTTGTAAGAAAAAGAGTATGTGTCATGCATAGAGTGGAGCTTTGCTTTTAAAAATGTCTGGTTTCACTCAGGCTTGATGGCCCCCTCATGGCCTCGCCTTGTATTGGGCAGTGAGGACAAGGCTGAGACCTGGCCCTGAACACACACATAAACACACACATGTTAGCGCATACACACTAGAAATGAAACCCTACAGTTCATAGAGTGCAAAAGCTCCTGTATTTGTAGAGTGAATTTGACTGAAAGTCCTGACATGTTTAGAGCTGTAGGCTGCATAACTGAGTCACTTTTTTATGAACTCACAATGGTAATGTCAGCACTCACAGACAATGTCATCAACATTCACATCTCAGGAGAATAGCTCAAAACGCATTACAACACACCACCACTGGCATTTGAACAAAGAGGAAGTGACCCGTTGTGTAAATAGTTGCCCCTCAGTCAGTCAGTGCTGGTAGCACACAAACTCCTAAATGTGTAATGTAATCTACACATTAAGGGTAGAGTATATTGAATTTTTTGCAGCTCTGATCATTCCTATTGTACTAAGCTGATACAGTATTTTCCATTTCAGTGTGTAACACCACTTGTATCAGTTCATTTTTCCATTACACTGTAGCTGTAACACTCAGTGCATCTGGAGTTGAAATATATGTGACTTGTTTTAGACAAATGCAAAAAGGGACAGCGTTCACAGGCGGTATTGGTAACTATTTGTGAGTGCTGTTGTCTCCTTCTGTCGCTGCATTTATCAAGAGAATGCACCTGGTGAGGTGAACTTTATGTGAGTTTGAGGTGCACCATAATTACATAGCAAAGGAGGCATTCAGTGCAGTACAATGCAACTGCAGGTGGACACTAGTGTAGTCACTGTTTGCTTTGGCATTAAAGCAGATATTCAAAGCTGTTTGTTTCTGTCTGCGTGTGAATGAGCCTTACCTGCATGTTTGTGTCAAAGGGGATGTTTGTGCATATGGCTGTATGTGTGTTTGCATGAAGACTTTTCTCACTGCCCATAGTTCAGGCCATCATGCACCAAAACTCCCTTTGTTCTCAAATGGATCCAGCTTAATGTAAAGTGAGAGTGATTTGTCCCTGCAGACACTCCTGTCAAGTCTACACTCCTCTTCCCCCCTCTTAACACACAGCAGTGGAGGTCTTCAGCACCGACGGTTACCATGGTGACCCCATTGTCTGGTGCTGACCTTTGACCTGCCTCGGTTGTCTGATGGAGTATTCTCAGGGTCGTAATGAGGATTAGTGGAGATAACCGGTGGACACGCACCACTCTGGGTTTAAGGCTTTGAACTCGGTAACCTACATCCAGGTAATTAGGTTAAACTACGCAGGTTGTCCATAGTGGGTCAGCAGCAAGTTGGAGCTGTCTACATGGGATGAACACGTCAGACAAGGCAAAATTACCTGCATTATGTCTCTAAATCCACCCATTCACTGAGGTAATTACACTTGTTTATGTTGCCAATAAACTGTCAATACTACACTATTACATATTAAGGGTGAAATTTCTTTGCATCATTGCAACAGAAATATGAAAATTACAAGACATGTTCTGTTTTTTATAGTCTTTATGCACTATTTTTTAAAATAATTTTTTGTGACACAGTTGCATGTTGTGACACTATGTTTTACTGCTGTGCAAGCAACTTTATCCCATGCAATATCATTCATATTGAGTCAATCAATCTGCCACATGTATAAAGATTTAGAACACTGATGTTAATAATAATCCAAATTACTTCACAATACTGTAATAATGTTCTCAAAGCCAGGACTGGACTATACACACTCACAAATACTCACATATTTAATGGCAATTAATCTCGATTATACTTTATCTGCCTGTTCTGCATTTAGATTTTTGCTAAACAGTCTTACTACAGCATGCAGGGCACAGTGAATCATGTGAATGAAAATATGTATAACGCAACTGTAAAATGTTGCAACACTTGTCAGAGTTGACACTAAGTCACTGGTGCTGCTATCTGAGTAATATTATCCAGAATAAAATTTAATGTTTCAGTGTGTTTGCATCATTCATTTTAATATTGCTATTCAAGTTAAAATTAACCATAAAATAATTTAAGCCAGTATTATTACCCTTGCCCCGTATCAAGTTCAGTAAACTGCACACACACTTGGAACATCTTTCTTTTGCGGCCATGACTCAGGTCCTACATGCCTTTCATGCACATAGAGATCATAAAGAGATCTTTTACTCACTGAGCATAAAAGACTGAAACTCACAACTCTTAATAATTCTGCAACATCTGTAATTATCAATGTAGGCATAATGTTTACTGTGATATGTTATCTTTCTTTAAATTTTAAAGTTTCAAGTCTCCCTACTGTATTGAAGTGAAATGCAACAACTGGCTACCTGGAATGTAGGAAACCTTGTAGGAAATTATCAGCAGTAATATGAGGTGTTTGTGATTTGTGCATGAATGGTCCTTTAACAAACAGAACTCTTTTTTCTAAGCCATGACAGAGTTTGGTGTGTCACTCTGCATTCTGTGTTTGTCATTGAAAGAGAAAATCATCTCCTTTCACAAAAATGAGAACAGGTTCCCATACATATGCGATGTGGGCACTCTGGCAGTGAGCTGAAGGACAGCTGCACATCCACACTCTCTCTTTTTTTTCCCCCTCTTCATTACGTAAACGTGTGGGACAGAAGGGGGCTGAGGTAGCGAGGAAGATTCGTGAAATGTCAGAGACACTGCCAACACTTAAACTGAGCCAACTCATTATGACCAAGCAGAGTGCGTAGTGCTTTAGCCTACTCGCTCTCGTCGGACTTCTCCTCATCTTCGGCACAGACGCACATTTTGTTACATGAGCATGCCTCTGATGAGGGCTGCTTTGTATTTTCTGTTAACCTGGTCCAAGCCAATTAGATTAAAAACAACCCTGTGAGGTAGTTATCTGTAATAGCTGCAGGGCTTGGGTAGTGGCCCAGAAAAAGGGTCTATAGACCAGGGGAAATGTCTATTTTATTTGATTTAGGGCTGAGTTATTTGGCCAGAGCCCACCATACATCAGAGCAGATGTATGGCCCAGGCTGTGCCCAGTTGAAGACTTACATCCAACCAGGTCATTTAATGACATGGGACTCCACTCAGATGCCATCTGTTTGCTTTAATGCAAATTCAGCTGTCAGTCTTTTGTAGTGTAAAAGCATCTTGTAAACACATGGCAGTTTCTTAGTGTTTTAGTCCCTATAATATTTATAACTCAGCAAGATATTTGTAGAGTTAAACTTTGATGCCATTAATGTTCCACCCCTGAGCTCTCTTTGGGTCTTTGCATCTGTGAGTTTGTGCCGTGTTCTGACTGCTGTAAGGCTTTAAGTCCCTGGATAAGCTTTGAAGTCGTGCCACTTGGTTTCTCTGGGTGAAAAGAAATCCTCACTTTGCCCCCCAAAAGAAATGCCACTCAAATCCTACCAAGGGCACACAATGGCCTCCTTCTGGAGAGCTTATTCATGCATCAGCTTGACCTGGCTAATGGAGAATATAGCTTATACACCTGAAGAGGATAAAAACTCTCATCTTCTTGCTCCCTCCTGTCATTATACCTAAAGAGTCTCCACCATAGAATACCATCCACTGAGTTATTCTTTTGCCTTGTCGTGTTTTCCCTTTGTTCATCATTGATTATCCTCTCAGCCCTCAGTCATTAATGCACCACTGCAGTTTGCATGCGTCCATCAGCACACATGTATGCATATGTCTGTGTGTGCGTGTGTCCACACACACGTGCAGTCATATGGCCAACATGCTTACTCAGCATGTTGCACGAGCACAAACTTAAGTAAACCTTTTCCTGTCTCATTGTTAGAGGATCTGGGGCCCCCATGGTGCTCAGCCTGCATAGTGTTTGTGTGTGTATTTGGGTCAGTGTGTGTGCGTGTGTGTCAATACTTAATTGTGCGTTTGAACAGATGTTTGTCTTAAATCCACTGAAAAAAAATCAACAGGTACAGACACAGATTAATACATGAAAAGACAAAGCAGGCACACGATTAAAGAGGACATTCTGTTGATGCATCCAAGGTGTAAAGTTCATCCCTGCTCTTCTTGATGGGCTGTAGGTGTGAGAGTTGGTGTGACCCCACTATCTCTTCATGTTGACCAACCACGTCTGGCCCTTAAATTGAGTCCATGTGGGTTTAGGGTGTGGTGTTCAATGGTGCACATTTCCTCCCAAGAGTGGGACTGTAGTATATTACATAACACACTGTGTGTTTATGTGTGTGAAATGGAATTTTGAATGTGAATCCATTGTGTCCTTAAAATAGCCTCACCCATGGGCAACAAACTATCCATACAGGAAGTGTGAAAGCTACAAACATGCATTTGTATTTGTGTGTGTTTGCTGAGGAAGCAGAGAGCATGTAGTTCAGTGAGTGCAGAGAGTGCAGAGAGCTATTGTGTCGACATTTAGTCAAAGTCTTGGGTCCACAGATGTTCTTTTGGAAAAGTGAGTAGTGTGATATGTGAGCAGCCTCTGGAGTCTGCTGAATATGAGCCATAGTGCTGCCTCCTCTCAGGTAACACAGACTTTATGGTTTCAAGGTTCTCCTCAAGGAAGATCAGTTTTCATATGGCCTCAGTCTGGCTTCATGGGATCAAAATGCAAATGTTGGAGTTTGCATATACATTACTACTCCTTATTTGTAGTCTCTTGACATTTGTGTATGTTGGTCCTTTGGGCTTTGACCTGTGCAAAAAGGTGCTTGTGTGTTTGTGATTGTGTGGACTGGATGTGCAGAATGGGGACAGGTTCAAGCTCAGTTGTGTTTTCTCATTTTCCCATGATTGTTACCACTCATTTCAGCACCTGACCAATACAGGACACTGGCCCTCCCTCTATTCAAAGACAGTATCTGATGTTGTGAACACGTACTGAACCAAATTGTCTATCATTACATTAAGAATGAGTATAACATTATACTTGAACTGCCCAAATCTTTCCCTGACAAGCCATAGAAATATTTAGCTTTGTAGCAACGGATAAGCTGCAAGCCTGTGATTTATAGTGGCCGTCAGCACAACGCTGACGAGGGAGAAAATGATAGGACTGTTGTTTATTTACTTGCTAGAACCTGAAAATGAGCAGCTTACCATGAAGACACTGATCCACAAAAGTCAGAGCCCTGTGTGCTCTCACTGAAAGCTCTCACTCAGAGCACTCTCAAGTGGACAAACTTCTCTGTAGCGCCACTGGCAGTAAATTGGCTCAATCTATGGCTTTCCATTACTTTAATTACTTCTTACTTATCAGCCATTATAACATTCCAACAATTATATCTGACACTTGCAGTGTCCACGCTACCTTTCACAGACCATAATAGATGGGAAGTCACAACTTTACTAGAGAACAAAGAAAAGGAGTAATTACCGCAGACTACTCCTTCAGAGATCTTTAGCTTTTCCATGCAAATGAGAGACAAGTTTACATTAGCGTCAGCAGTAATGACAACTATTGGCAACATTTGTGTTTGGCACAGCTCCATCACCGGGCTAGTCTCCAGCGGGTCAGCCTCCAGATGTGTCAGAGACAGTTTACGACTGTGGTGCAGGGTGACTTTCTTTACCTCGCCTGTGTGCTTGTGTACTGTGGCTTAGGGTGATTAATGTCCAGACTACTTGTTCCTAATGAGAGCTGGGCAGCTCGTTAAAGGGGAAAAACATATGGGACACTTAAAGAGCTGCAAATTAAGGGTGTGGTGGAATATTGTTAGTAGTTGTGGAGTATTTTCAGATGAAGGAATGGAGTGGTTGCGGGAGGAGGAATGGTTTGAAGGTTGAGATGCACTGTACAGCCTGTGCACTTTATACTTTGTATTTTAAACTCTTAATTTTTAAGATAGAGATGTACCGTACTGTGCACGTTTAAAGAAATTGTGGAATAATGTAATTTTTTGTACATCTTAATATCTGACTTGATACCAGAGAATCAAAGGTTACACAAGTCAATCAGAGAAGAGTTGTTTGTTTAAACTAATGTTACAGGCAGAGGGTAAACCGCAAATTATTTCAATATATCATGGAGGAGTGAAGACACAGTTTCTGTGTATCATTTCATTTGATCCAGCTATTGAATTGTATAGTTTAAAATTGATTGTTAAGTCAATGCTATCACACCAAACGCAGTAACTGCATAAAGGCTTTCAGCAGCACATGCCAGTTAATAGTTGACATGACAACAGTTGGTAGGTGTGTATTTTACACAGGCTTGTTTTATTGTTTATGTTGGTGTAACCTGTTTAACAGTAGTTTGTGGTGTCCATAAACCTGTCAGACAGCCTCTTTCAGAGGAAAGCTCACCAATATATGTCACAGTGAATCTGAGGACATTTCTAATAACTCAGATAAGACTCTCCCTATTTTTTTTGTAAGCATGGAAACTGGGATAAACCAGTTACCATCATAAAATGTCCAGATGTAAGGTGGGTCTTATGCATCCATTACTTTTAGTCAATGAATTTATTATTGAGTAATGCAGCAGTGATACGCTGAACTATGCATATGTCTGCAGGTATAAATGACACATACAAACTGATTTTGCAGGTGTCCATACAAGTTTAGCTCGTCTGTTTCAGGGTTTAACACTGAAAAGTTACTGTATGTGTCCTCATGGATGGGCAGTATTAATTCTAAATATGCAGGCACTAATCCACATTATGATGAAACAGCTAAAAATAACAATTGTTGTAATGTGGACTGAGGTTTTCTGCTACTTAAACAGTGCTAGAGAAATGTTACTTTGTGGGATGAAGTTTGCTCCAGCACACCACACACATGCATTGTGTGTACTTTAACTGTTTGATCTGCATCTGTGTTTGTTTTATAGTCAGGAAACTGGGAAAATGACTTATGTTGAATATGACTTGTATTAGATGGCATTCGTGCATTAATAGATACACAATAAAATTGTCACCTGTTTGCTTATGCCAAAAGCTATCCATTCAACAAAATAAATCTAAATAATGAGACATAAACAATTGCACCCAGTAGCCACCTCCGTGTATAAATGTTAAGAGACACTGTCTGCTGACTTTGTTCCAAGGCACATATGCATGAAGCCACACCATACAGGAGTTTGACTATGATAAGTTGTAAGCATCTAACTGACCAACTGCCTGACTGACTGTTGAACTCTGTAGTGCGATAAACACAGCCTTGCAGCAATAGGACTAAGGACACAAACCTTTACTATACTTTTCATCTTCAAAAATGGCACCCCACTATTGTAGTTAATTGTTAATACTGTGACATACATTAATCCTGTCACAGGTGTGCATACATTATGTATTTTTCTTGGACTTTCACTGAACTGAGGACTACTTTTGACTACTGGTTGTAACATGCTCATGAATACCTTTTGAGATTTTGACATGGCTTACTGGTAAGTCTGTCTCAGTCTCAGTATGGCTGCCTCTTCCAGCATGACCTGCTTGTGCTGTTTTCATGTTTATTCCATGCTGGACTGGAATATAGTCTTCATTGTTCTGTCTGCATGAAGCAGAATGCTCTCTGCTTCCACAGACACACGGCTGAGGTTGGTTACTAGAGTGTTACAGACAGGCACTGGTTCAGGCTGCCTTCATGTTTCCATGTCCTGGTGTGACCTCAGCGTCTTGGCCACATGGTTGCCTTTAAAAGGAGGGAGTACTTTATTCTCTCATAACATTTTTCTCTCTTTTTGTCTTTTGCTTTCTGTCTCCTCGTTTTTTTCCTCTAACCACAGCTTTTCCTCAGGGAGACGTCTAGAAAGAGAAAAAGGTTTTGGGGATGGATGAGAGAATGAGAGGAAGGGTTGTCGAGACAGTGAGAGAAAGAAGAGTACGGATGCTGTGAACATCCTCTTTTTTGCTAGATCATGTGGGAAGTTGAGGTGTTGCCGAAAATTATGCTGCGATGCGGATGGCACTGTTTGTAATAGTTTACAAGGCAAGGCATTATGTAACTGCCCGATGTCTAATACTGTGTCTAATGGGACAGAATGCACCACTTCCTTATAATATAATAGATCACATGCCTTAAAACTGCGGGGAAATAGTTTAAGAGGGAGGAAGACATAGTCACAAACATCTGCAAACTGGCCAGTGTCATTGTCATGTGATGTTGTCCTCTGCTTATCAGAATAAGAGTTTTACTCAAGGGTTTAAAAATGTTTTCCATTATTAATTAATCTATATTATATATTATAATATATCTATATTCTTTATACTATTCTTTAGCATTTTGTCTATAAAATGCTAAAGAATAACCATCAGAGCTCAAGCTGAAGTCTTCAAATTGTTCTTTTTTGGTTTTCCTGATCAACAGTCTGACACCTAAAGATATGTGATTTAGGTTGATATACAAAAGGTAAAAGAAGCATGTGAAGCTGGGAGAAGCACATTTTTGGCATTTTTCCTTGATAAGGCTCTTAGGCAATCAATCAGTTTATATCAATTATAGATAAAAAATGTTCTGCCTATCGACTAATCATTTAATGGACTCATCATTTCAACAGTGGGGCAAGGAATTCAGTGAAAATGACCAAGATCCCAAAAGGAGTGTTGGTAAGCTGCTTCAGGGGTTAATATCTCAGTGGTGACGGATTTGTTTTCCTCTGATCCAGATCCAGCATGTGTGCAGTATCCGTTCCACAGCTTGCCTCCAATCCATGTGCGTAGGGCTGGAGTAAAAAGCCCACATAGGGGATCCTTTGTTTAGGAGAGTCTAGGCATGGAAGATAATTCACAAGCCGCTAAGGTCCTCACGCCATTGGCTGATGAGGCTCTGTCTGCGTCTGCAAAAGGCATCCCGTATGTGTGTGTGCCTATGTCTGTATGTGTGCGGCGAGTGTGTGCGCGTCTGCTGTAGCAGCACTTTGCTACAGCAGCTCACAGTCGCCCTAGTCATGACACCCAGGAGCTTGCCCTGCGTACGGCTACTGTAGCCAGCTTTTCTTTTGAGGCTGAAGGAAGGCAAAGCAAGATGGCCACCAATACCTTTTAGGGATATGCTGCCTAAACTGGAGGGGCTTCCTCCGAGGACAGACAAGGTAAAGGCAGCTGGAGTGTTCACCCTGGGGTCTATTGTCTCGCTGCAGATGGGTCAGCTACAGTGGAGCTCATCTAGAGGTTATCGTCTGTTGTCTCTCTCTCTCTCTGCCACCCTGGATTTAGCTGATTGGAGCGCTTTATTTGGAAGCTGGTGTTGTTATTGTTCCTACTGAATCACTGAGGATCTGGGCTTCTGTGTGTTTGGCTTGTCTTTTCCAGGTGGGTTTAAAGGATGTGACAACAAAGTCAGCAACAAAGAGGTCAGTTTCCACGGTAACAGACACCCCTCTTCTCTTTCCCCATTGCATGTTTTTTTTAACCGTTGCGTTGTATGAAGAGCCCCTTTGCTTCCCCTTTTCTTTCTTGCAGTGTTTTGGACAGCCATATTTCTACACCTGCTGTTCAGCAGAGAAGTGGAGTGCTTGTAAGCCTTGGGTTGTAACTTGTAATCTGGCAGGCTTTACTTGTTTGGCTGCAGTAGTAATTGTATTATTATTGTGTGGTTTGTGGAGAAGGTCCCTCTGTTACTGATGCTGTCTTAATCTGTATCATTTTTATCATTAATTAAGCTCTGATTCATACTGGTATACTCTGAGCCGGTTCTTTCAAATTTACTAGCCTAATTTCCACCCATGAGACCTTCTTTGTCATTGTTCTTCTTTTTTATGTAGTGTGTTTTGTGTGTTCACTACGTGACATTGAGCTCGGCGCATACAGGAAATGCTCTCTCAATGAATGAAGTAAATTTTCACGTGTTGAGAGAAACACATACAAACCACTACTTACACTCTCAGCCAGGAAGGAAGCCTGTTTTTTCAGTGCTTCATTGTGAAGAGTGTTGTGAGGAGGAGATGTGTGATCTCTGCACAAAGTGAACCAGAGAAATGAAGTGAACAAGATGAACACAGTTACAAGTTATTCATGAATTCTAGGCTCTCTCTTTGTCAGAGTGGCTCAGCTGAAGTGTTTGCACATATGTGAACATGTTTACATGTACTGAATAGGTGAGTGTGTTTATGTTAAGAATGGATACACACTTCTACAAACCTCCCTGG
Source organism: Lates calcarifer (assembly GCF_001640805.2). Taxonomy (NCBI): domain Eukaryota; kingdom Metazoa; phylum Chordata; class Actinopteri; family Centropomidae; genus Lates; species Lates calcarifer. The sequence goes on from NC_066848.1 coordinate 8,604,494, forward strand.
AGACGCATCTCTTGAGAGAGGGTTGTTAGGATTCAAGCGGCGACCACACTTCTGTTGCTAGGGTAGGTCTCTGAACCTTTAGCTACACTTTCTACTGTTATGTTTTGTTGATTTTTAAAGCTTTGATAGGAGTAGCAGTTTGGTACAAGTTTGTCAAACACAAAAAAGGGACTGTGTTTGCATGTAGAACAGCACAGTACAGTGTAAGTGACCTGAGACACCCTGAGGCAGACACAACATGCACAACACAAAGACACAGCCCTAACACATCGCAGACCCAGCTCTCTCCAGAGACCCAGTGGCTAAATGAGAGCACATGACTCTGCATTTACATCCTGCATTGGGCTTTTTGTTATCACAAGGCTAAATGTAACATAATTAGAAACAGGGGCTCTACTTTGATGTCAGCCTCAGATCGTGAACACTTGGGTGCACAAATGGATGCACAGTCAGGCACACGCATACACATGCATAGAGACGCGTGTGTCTGGTGCACTACTGGAAGCCGGCCAGTGCTGCTTTGTCATTGAAAGCAGTTTATTGTGACAGACACACTGCCTTTTCCCCCCTCTCTCTCTCCCTGCTCCCCATCCTTTTCCCTCTTTTTCTCGCTGCCTCATTTGAACGTCACGGTGGCTCATTTCCACGTGTTGTGCAGAGCATGTATCTTGCCCTGTTGTATTGCCAACTTCGGTATTGCCTCAGCCTAAGCTCCAGCTATCTGTTGCATCAGCATTGTGTTTCTGGTTGTAAGGTACCGTCCTGACAGTCAAACAACAGTTCATTGTCAACTTACAAGAGAAACCCTCCCTTCACCTTCTTTAACACTGTTTTAATAAACAGCTTTCGGCAGTGTGCCATGCATTCCTGTGGATAACTGGCCAAGAACATACACAAGGTGGTGCCATGTTTAAATATCTCCAGCACAGCTACACTGTTGGTAAATATGGGAAACATTTTCAGCTGTCTCAGCCATCACTGGTAAACAAAACACCCAGCTCACCAGCACAAGTCCCACATCGGCACAGAACAAAAGTTTCTATCTAGAACATTGTGTTGTATGGATTTTCATCAGTTAGACAGGGCAGAAAATCATTGCAGAGGAAGCAGATAAAGAATTTTTTCCCAATGACATTGGCTTTAATTGTCCTAACAAAACTACTTGCTTTTTTGCTCTCTTCTGTCACCACATTTGTAATCAAACACTAAATGCAGCAAAATTCACACAGCAACGTCTTGGGTGTCAAAGCTCCTTATATTAGAAATACAATCTACATCAAGAGATCACTCATGGCTCTATTAATCCTCTTAGACCACAGCGCTGCCTACGACACCTTTTATTTTCAAACTTCAATTCAGTGACTTTAGCTCTGAAAGACTGCTTCATCTCCTATTTTCCAATGCCTTCTTCTTCACAAATGACAGTTCATGCTTCTACTCAACAGCAGCAACAAGTGAACCAACCCCAGCAACAGGTTTTTAGCAGCAATATGACTCTGGGGACAGCTGTGGCTCAGGAGGTAGAGCAGGTCTGTCGGTGATGGCAGGGTTAATAGTTCAGTCCTTGTACAAGACACTGTTGCAACCAGTGGTTAGACCACTGTCATACATGGTAGTTCTGCTACCACTGGTGTATGCACGGGTGAATGAGAGGTGCTTTGGATAAAAGATAGTAAAAAGCATGGTGTATTGTGTATCAGTGTAACCTGCTTTGTGTTTGATGGAAACAAAGAGAACAAAGTTGAACCGAGCACATGTAACTGATAAACTCAAGTGTTTTCTGTTTGGTCTGTGGGTTCATAGGAGTCTGGTTTATATTGAAGTACTGTTGCTGCTTACTCTTGATCTGTCAGCTTGGAGTGCACATCTCCTGCTGTAAAGTGCATTAAAACAGTGGCAGTGATGGAGTTTAATGAGTGTTTATGTCAGGTAAACAGTGATAAAGAACATATCTCCAGCTCCCCTGCAGTCATGCTTGTTCATTAGAGGGAAAATGGGATGCCTCTCTCACACACACACATACAGACACACACAAACGTCACACATAAACATACAGCTCAGAGTAATGCACACATATCCTGCAGGCCTTGCAAATGAGTTTAAGATCCTTTTGTCAGCTGAGTCTTGGCACATAATGCAGTTTTTTCTATCTTTTCTCATGCTGCAGCATTTTTAATCAGACTTCCACTGCTGAAGGCTTTAGTTTTGAATGTGATGGGGGGTTGAATCCTTTAGGATTCTTTTTATTTTTAACCTCTTATATTCATAAGAAGCAGCTTGACTTGACTTCAGTTGATCATATGATCACTCAAGATGATGGAAAATAACGAGGGCATTTACATGTTCAGTTGCAGAAATCTATTAGCTAGCATAGGCTAATATTCTGGCACACTGCTGTTGCAAAATGACTTCCATGATAACTGCCTTAACTTCTGTTTCTCCCCCAAATCGATTTTGTTCCTGCTTATGGATTAATGACTATGATTGTCTGCATTTAAAATAGTCTATGATAGTGTATATTCAGCATGGCTTCAGGGAGCAATCCATATGTCAGTAATGTGGACTTTTGAATAGTCGTAGCTCTACTGACAGTCAGAATCCTGTCTTAGCTGAAGGGTCAAGCAGTGACGATGTAGCGAAGCCCTGTCAGGATAATAACCCTAGTGGGTTAATCACTAAGGCATCTCTGCAAATAATCACATGTGCTTGCATGCACATACATGCATGCCCAGAAACACACCTCCAAACCCAGCACAAACACAATATGTACAGGCACGTTGCACACATGCCCTTGGTGACCCACCGGTAGTGACGCAATCCTGAACTGTGCGTGACTCCAAATGTTTACTCGTTGGCTCTCGGCTACCTGTGGGTCTGTGGCTCTCAACTCTCTACAGCCCAGGCAGGAATGCAGTCCTGATTGAAGCCTTGACTGTGAACTAACACAGTTTAACTTTTTATTAGCTTTGTTTAGAGATCGGTTTCTTCAAGATTTATAGAAAGCAGATTCTTTGTTTTCACATGCCATAATATTTTCCACAGTCTTGATAGTGGCTGCAGCAGATGCTCATGCCATGCTGGGAGGCAATCTGTTGTGCTGTGTGCCGTGACTGTTTAGAACCAGCTGAATCACTGTATACTGCCAAAGCTTGTTGAGTCACCTCTCTCTTCTTGTTTCTCTCTCTCTCTGGTTCTCTGTCTCTCTGTCTCAGGTGGTTCCAGAAAGTGGGTCAGTAAATGGCAAAGGCAAGGCACAGATGGATGACACCCACACGGCAGCAGAGGAGGATGAGGGGGAGGAAGGCCACATACCTCATACACAATCTCCCCCCATCAACCATTCGCTCACCCACAACCTGGCCTCGGACCAAGCCGGATGGCCAGCACTTATTAAAAGAGAGCCCGGGTTGGAGCTGACCAGCATTGCACTTCACCAACATGTATGCTCTTCTGTGGGTTTTCAGAATGGTTCTACTGAGAACCTGACAAAACCTAACGGTGCTAATATGACCACTGGGTCACACTCTGATCTGAAGTCTGCTTTTAAAAGAACTGCGATGGCATCAGAGCCTCAAACGTCAATAATAGCTACAATTCCTAAGGACTGCTCTGAGAACGGACCCAAGACTCCTCCAGATGACATGTCAGTTCCACTAAAGAAGATCAAGCTGGAGGAGCCGTGGGTGTGGATCACTGAACAAGCCACCACACAGCTGAGTGATGAAGATGAGGTCTGTGAAAACCCGCTGTCCACACTGGCGGCTGTGGTTTGTCTTTCTGTCAGGGAGAGGAAGGGATTGGAAGAGAAACTCTTCTGCTCACGTTCTTCCATTCTTCGCTCCATCAAAACGGAACCACCAGATTTGCACTTCGTCAAAAAAGAGCCAGGGGACTTAAAGAATGACTTGTGTCAGAAAAGCACTCCTGTTAGCCAGCAAAAGACTCCCCAGCCTATGAAAAGTGAACCTCCTCCAAGTATCTTGCTACCAAGCGTGCAGTCTTTGGCAGAGAAGAGAAATCTTAGTTTTGATCAGGCTATTGCTATTGAGGCCTTGACTCAGCTGGCAGCTATACCTGAAAGTACCCCAGGGTCCATTAAAGCTGAAAGTAAGTGTGAACATCCCATTTCTACTGCTGCCCCATTTTCAACCTCCAGCACAAATACAACCCTGCAAGAGGCCAAACCCACAGCAGCTATCTGCTACAACAAAGTCTCGGTCATAAGCTCACCACTACACCAGATGTCAGTCATACGCCCTCCTGTGGCCAGACAAGGGAATGTCATCCAATGCTCCCGGGGGTCGAACTCTAACACAAAGCTGTCTCTGCAGGATCTCTTAGAGGCCAGTTCAGACAGTGATAAAGCACCCTGCAGGAGGACAGAGCAGGGCTTTGGTTCTCATTTCATCAAGTCTGAAAGCAGCTATAAACATCCCAGTGATATGAAGTTCAGTAAAGATCATGAGCGGTTGTTTGGGACAGAGGACAGAGACGGGGTTGGTAAAGCAAGGAGAAACAGAGATGAGGAGGAGGTGGCAGCTCAGCTGGCAGACCTGGCCTTTATCATCCAGTCCCGTCAAAGCCAGCAATCAGAGAACAACCCTCCAAAAGGAGCACCAGTGTCGGCCATCAAATACAACTACAACTCACAGCTATCCCCCAGTCAGAAAAAGGCCCTTGTGAAAAAAGCAAAAGCTACACCTCCCAAGCCCAGAAAGAAGAAGATAAGTGATGGACTACACGAGGGGGTCAACCGCAGGACCCCCCTCTCAAAACGCATGCCAAATGGAGAGATGCCCAACAGAGGCAGAGGCCAGAAGATTCTTCCACAGGGGAAGTCAGGCCTTCACCACAAGAGGAACCTGTTTTTGCCTCAGGCTCAAATTGACCTGAAGAGATACTTGGCTGAGGCTCAGGAGGAAAGGAGGCAACTCATCCATCACAGTAACTCACACAATACAGCCCTCATAGGGCCACAGACTCAGAACTACACCACTCTCACGAGGATCAACCACACTTGTGGACAAGAAAATCAGCCATGGTCCCTTTCGAATGGTCCACTCCACCAACATAATCCATGCAATGGTCATGCTGCAGGACCGGAGCAGGAGTGCGAAAGGCATTTGTTATCTCAGGTAGCGCAGCCCTGTGGTGGGCTGCAGCATGGTGCTGATCCTAACACCAGCTCAGCCAGTACCGCTCTCCTCAGCCACACCACTGGGCACCATGGTCTGGCTAATGGCTTCTCAGGGGCTCGACAGTCCCCTCCTCCAAGCCAGCAGAGCTACTACAAGCTGGAGAGGTCAGGACCTGTCACTGTCCTGTCCACAGCTACTGATGGGGATATGGGCCACTCTGCAGAGTCAACTCCATCCAAGAACAGCGTCAACAGCTTTCTAGAGTCTCCAATGAGTTTTCTGGATACCCCTACCAAGAACTTGCTCAATACTCCTTCCAAAAAACTGGCTGACCTTCCATCCTGTCAATGCATGGGTGAGTTGGTGCTCTTTAAGATTTCTCAAAAGAAGACAGGTCTGTAGCGTCTGCATTGGATATATTTCACTTAGTGACTAAATTTGCTGTTCTTTGACCTCAAACTGACTTTCATTTTGTGTTTCCCTCTCTCTGACGCAAACACACACACACACACACACACACACACACACACACATACTAGCTGTGTCCTAATTCAAGGGCCAATTCAAGCAAAAGAAAGCTGCATTTCTCTGCCATATTTGGAGCAGGCTTTGGGATGCTTTTTGGAGCCTTGTTGATCCATTATGATGTATTTGGTCTTGAAATGCGGACTTCCAAGCTGGTGGCCCCTGAATTGATTCTAGCTACATTTACTGTGCAAATCACATGATCTGCTTATAAAGAACGTGTTTAATTAGAGTGTCAGTGTTTTTCCTCAAAAACATACCAGCATCACAGTGGAATCAGACCTGCGGCTTGTCTCTGGGTATGACACTAGTCTCTGAGAACTCTGACAAAGGTCATTGTGCTGTTTGAAGGACAGTCCTACATTCAGTGTTATGATATCCAACAGATGTTTGTATTTTTCTTCACAGACCAAATCATTGAGAAGGAGGAGGGCCCGTACTATACTCATCTTGGGGCAGGACCTAGTGTTGCTGCAGTGAGAGAACTGATGGAAAACAGGTAGAGTGACTACTACAACTCTGTTTACACTGTGTGCGTACATGTGGGTGTGTTTACTACCAAACATGAGAACCTGCTAGTCAACCACAGGCTTGGTGGAATGAGGCGGGGTTACAGCCCAAAGAGTCTGTCATTAAAAGGAAGCATTGCTGAGCTAGTTCAACACATGCATGATCTGTCTCAGCTACACACACGTACACACAACACACACACACACACACACACACACACACACACACACACACACACACAGCATGTTGAAAGAGGAAACCCCTAGAGCTGAGACGAGGGGCCTGTAACCAAGATGAAGCCTGTTTAACACAACTTGAGGTCCATCACAGTCCATCTGACAGCCACTCTTAACTGAAAAATTCAGTCCTGCAGTTAATGGGTTTTTCACTTACAAATGCATTTTTTATGAAATCAGTTTGAGTTACTCTGTACTTAGTGTAGACTACTGTGCTGTGCATTAGCGTACATGAACCACTTAAAAGTCTGTGCATTTTATTGATTGCAAGTGTGGGCACAAATGTTCAGTCGGTAACAGCTGAAGTTCCCCTATTTAACATTTATAAGCAGTATATAAATATTTCATACATTGTTTTTAATACAAGATATTGTTGTTGTAAGCAGTTTTAAGGACATTTATAAGTGTTTGCCATATTTGTCAACAATTATAACTTCTCCTCCACTTGAGGGAGGTGAAGCTGGAGGAGTTATAGTTGACAAATACATTAATAAATGTATTTTTAATTTTATCTATCTACTTACGAGTACATTATAGTGTGTTTTAAACCATGTTCTAAGTGTTTATATACTGCTTATAAATGCTAAATAGGGGGACTTTGCCTTTGCCAACCAAGTGCTGCTGGTAATGGCAATGAAATGTGTTGTCAGTGGTATGTCATCTGTAATCAATGGCACAAATTTATGCTTTGTCTTACATGTGTTGTGTATAATTCACAGGTATGGTGCCAAAGGAAGTGCAGTAAGGGTGGAAGTTGTTGTTTACACTGGGAAAGAAGGAAGGAGCTCTCCAGGGGTGTCCAATTGCTAAATGGGTATGTGGCTGGTGTTCATGCTAGTATCTTAAATATCTGCAATATGTATCCTGTACTTTTGTGTATCCCACCATAGTGCTTGTTTTACTCATAACCTGCTTATTTTCTGACAGGTGATCCGGCGTGGCAGTGAAGAGGAGAAGCTGCTGTGTTTGGTCCGCCAGAGGCCAGGGCACTACTGTGATGCCGCCGTGTTGGTGATCCTTATCCTGGCTTGGGAGGGAATCCCTCGGCCTGTGGCGGATCACCTCTACCAGGAGCTCACGGAGACACTTTTTAAATACGGCTCCCCCACCAGCCGTCGCTGCGCTCTCAATGAAGAGTGAGTACCTCTTGTTTTGTTTTGTTTTGCAGTGATACTAAGTCATCCCAGCTTTGTTTACTTCTGTAACTTCCTATCACTTCTCCGTCTCAACAGTCGTACGTGTGCGTGCCAGGGTCTGGACCCAGACACTTGTGGAGCCTCATTTTCCTTTGGCTGCTCCTGGAGTATGTACTTCAATGGCTGTAAGTTTGCCCGCAGCAAAGTGCCCCGCAAGTTTCGCCTGCTTGGAGACTACCGGGAGGAGGTGAGGGAGTGGTCAGCTTGCAAAAATCCTGGAGGGAAATCATCCATTACAATCTCTCCTATTTGTTTCTACTGGTGTTATAGTGTTGTGAGAGAATGTTTTGTGTATAATCAGTGTGTTAGCTCCTTGTTAACATGTTTGGCTATGAAGGCATAGTATGGTCAGTTTTTACTCTTAAGTTGTATAAGGCAAGTTTTGTTTCTCAAATCTTTGCCAAACATTTGCCTTCAAGTTAATGCTGAATATAACAATCACACCTGTAGACAGAACAGTTTATACAAAGGAAACTTTTTGAAAGTTGGCTATTTTTCACCCCAAACCTGTCTATTGCCTTCAGGAGGAGAAAATAGAGAACAACCTTCAGAATCTTGCCACTGACCTTGCACCTCTCTACAAAAGACTGGCGCCTGAGGCCTTCCAAAACCAGGTATGAAATATTTAACAGCCAAATTTACCTCTGATAATACCTAGCTTTACAGGCAGGCTAGTAATAATACAAGTCAAATAGAATTTCCATTTGGATGTCACATTATTTGTTGGGTGACGTTTCATTTGGATTGTATGCACCCAGACTCTGAAACAGCCTCCCCATAGACTGGAGAATGTGTCCTTATAGCTTTTACGAGAAAATTTACCTCAAGCTGTTTTCACCACAAACCAGACTCCTCTCGTGTTTTGTCCTCTCACCTCTCACAGGTGGAACATGAGGAGACAGGTTGCGAATGTCGGCTGGGAAGGAAGGAGGGACGTCCGTTTTCTGGGGTCACTGCCTGTGTGGATTTCTGTGCTCACGCTCACAAGGACACTCACAACATGAATAACGGCAGCACTGTGGTAAGCAAGAGAAGACTGTCTTCTACTTCTATATCATGTGTCTAAACACACCCTGACCTATTCAAAGGTTACTGGTTCTAGTTTTGCTTCAGTCTCTTGAGTTATTGATTGAAAATGGCTGACCGTTTGGTTGAACAATTTGCCTTTTTCAGGTTTGCACTTTAACCAAGGAAGATAACCGTGCAGTGCGTAACATACCACAAGATGAGCAGCTCCACGTTCTGCCACTTTACAAGATCTCTGACAGGGATGAGTTTGGTCAGGTTGAAGGCCAGTGGGCCAAAATCCAAAGTGGTGCTCTGCAAGTTCTGTCTTCCTTCCCCCGTGAGGTGAGGGAACCGGGGAGCAGCTTTAGCTCCTTGTTATCATGTTGTTTCTTTTGTCGTTCTAACTGGTTTGAGTCATTATAAACATAAATAAATCACTGATTTGTTTTTATCAGGTGCGTCTGCTGGCTGAGCCGGTGAAATCAGCACGGAAGATAAGGCAAGAAGCTCGTCTGAAGGCCCAGGCAGAGAGACTGGAGAAGAAACTCGGGTTGGCGCCTCTCACTCCTGGGAAAATGAAAAACGATACCCCCAACAAAGGTAGTAAATCCAAGTCTCTGGTCATGCTGTTAATTTATCTAATAAGGAATACACTTAAGTCAGAATATAAATGTTTTTGTTTATCACATCAGCATTGTAGAAATACATATATTTTCTTCATCCACAGAGCCACAGGGCTACTACAGCTCATACAGAATACCACCCAGACCTGCCAGTGTCGGTAGGTATCTACCGGAGAGGAACCAACACAGCACTTACAGCCAGAGCACCAGCAGCTATCCCACTCCAGGTGCAGGAGTCACCCCACAGGGGGAGGTCATCTCCCCCAACCACCACAGCTTGCCTGGCCTCCAGTTTGGACAGAATGGCTCAGCTCTCAGTTATAAAACAATGAGTGACAGCGTGAATGGTTATTCTCCAGCATCTGGTGACCAGAGTGTCCACTCAGAACGTATACCTCCACATAATGTCCTTAGTGACTACCCCTGTACTTTTAAAACTGAGCCCAATAAGGTGCACTGCTCTTCTCTGTGCAGACCCTCCCCCAGCGGGAGTGCTCCTCCTCCCTCCTCCTTCTCCCCGAGACCTACCTCTGAGGGCCTCTTCAGTAGGCTCAACGGACTCCACAGGGCTGCAGGAGATGTCACGGCAGAGGTCAGGGGTCACGGCCTCCCTCCGCTCTCATCTCTCCCTCTCCCCTTACAAACTCCTCCACTTGAACCAGAGGAAGTTAAACAGGAAGAAGTGTGGTCAGACAGCGAGCACAACTTCCTGGACCACAACATAGGCGGAGTCGCTGTGGCACCCTCGCACGGTTCCATCCTGATAGAGTGTGCGCGGCGGGAGCTCCACGCCACCACCCCTATCCTCAGGCCAAACCGCAGCCACCCCACACGCATCTCTCTGGTCTTCTACCAGCACAAGTCTCTAAATGAGCCAGGCCACGGGATGGCTATGTGGGATGCCAAAATGGCCAAGAGGGAGCGGGACAGGGAAGAGGAGGCTGAGAGATTAAGGATGGAAGACAGCCTGAACAACGGCAATGGAGCTAGAGGTGCGGAGCTAGAGGAGGAGGGAGGGGAGAAGGCAGAGGAGGCAAGGAGGATCATGAATGTCCCCACACGTCAAACATGGACTCTCCCGAGGGATGGCGTCATCACCGTGTCCCCTTATGCTCTTACCCAAGTGACGGGCCCCTACAATCGCTGGACTTAGTCAACATGTTTTACACACATGCACACACACACATGCACACACACACTCACACACTCACACACAGAAAACTCCTACACCCTGTGCTTCTGCCTTACCTCAACCAACTTCAAATTGCTACTCTCATTTTTACGTCGTTTTCATTGTGCTTTTCTAATATCCGTTTGTTCACTTTGTCCTTCTTCATCTCTGCCTTCAGAGTGATGAGGAAGACCAAAGTTTGTTGGCTTTTTAACTGTGAGTTTCGGTGTTGGTTTTTATTGTAAAGAGATGGTGCTTTGAAGCATTTTAAAGACGTTTTTAAACTGGTTTTATACAGTATACATGATTAAGAACAAAAAAGATGTGATTATTTATTGTGATCATAACGATTTCTATTTAATTCCTGGTGTTAAGCCTGTTTACTGCAAGATTTCTATGATAACCTGCATTATGTGTTGACGCTCAGAATTTATGTTGTACAGTAGGACTATGCTCTTTTATTTCAGCCAATAGTTCAATTTTCACAAGTTGAATCCTATTGGCTTTTACATTGGTGCCATTCTCACTGTAACCTTTGTTAAGCAAATTCATTACATCACATAATGTAGAAAACAAACTAATATTGTGCATATATTTACTACAGATTGTCACATGTAGCATTGTGCTTTTCCTTCTGCTGCCTCTGACTTCTGTTGGCAGTGGATGAGAAAAATGTACTTCTTTGGTTTGTTGTTTTGTTTATTTTCTCTATGTCTGGATGGTTTGTCTTTTATTCACAGATATGTATGGCATATTAAGAAGCACTTTTTTATTTTCCTAAACTTAACTTGAAAAAGGTCCCAATCCATAGGCCTGAATATGTATGTACAGATAGAGATATATATGACAGTTTAGCATGAACCCTGTTTTATTTTTACAGCTTTTCTGCATTTATATGATTTCCATTCATTTGATTGCAAATGGCATACATATCTAAGGAAATTCAAAACTTAACATAATGAGGAATCAGAAAATGCTGCAACAATGACGTGCTTATCATTACTAGCACTTAACTTGTGTTCACGTTCTGGAAAAAGAATTCAAAAGTCTTTCATAGGGCACGAGTGTGATCATAGGATTTCAAAAACTTACTGTACATTTTAATGGTGCTAATGAGACATCACAAAGTGTCAGATATGTTCACAAAATATTGCCAGTTTTTTATGTCCATACTCTGGATTTGAACACAAAACTATGTTAGCCAATGCTGAATAATCAAAATATTTCCCTTTTTTTGCCTCCTCTCTGCTTTTTTTGAAAAACCACTCAAACATCAGATCCCACTCAGACAATTGCCTAAGACGATTTCGGGTGCTCGGCCCTTGTGAAGACTTTGTTTACAGATAGCTTTTTTTACAGGGTCTGAATAAGGGGGTTGGTGTCAACTCCTGGTGAATCAGGATTTTTGTTTTATTTTTTTATTTTTTACCCATGAAAGAGAAGTTTTTCATCAATGAAACTTCAGCACAACCGATAAAGACCTTTCACTGATATTCACACTAACACTGGTGGTATAACATTTCCTTTGAGAAACATTTAGGTCTTTTACACACTTTGACTTCCTTTTGGTGCTAATAGGAAAAGATGTCAAGGTACATGCATCGACTTAGCCTGGGTATATGCTGAACAGTGACGGCATGGTGCTTCTTTGAAACTCAGCACACACTGATCTATGATTCAATACAGTACAAGGTAGTTTTGTCATTTCTCTGGATGATTACTGGCTGACAACAGACACATCTGTACGGCGTAGGTATTCCACCATTAATCAAGATGTTCTCAAGTATCAGTAAAATAGCAAATTATTGTGAAAATGTGCATCTAGGGCTCAAATGTCTTCCACAGATAACTCTCGAGCAGTTCTCAAAAATCACACAACATACACACAAAATGATATGAATGTAAACAGCTTTTAAATCAGTTGATGTAGAAGGAACATTTTTGAACATCACATGACAAAGTTACAGCTGTAAATGTTTCTTTTAATTTACTGTGGGGGACATTCTCAGTCCACATTGAAAGTCTTTGTATCAACAAGGAACTAACAACTAGCACCAGCATTCAAAAATCTGAAAAAAAAAAAAAACTTTTATTAGTAGAAAACATGTAAATATGTAGGTGAACCATATTGTTTTTACTGTACTGTTAATGGTGTTTAGACAATGGATGATCTTGCTTATTTTGAAACGGAATTACTGTACGTTGCTGAAAGTATATCCAGTTTAGACTTGAGAAGAGACTAAATTTAGCATTCCTTTCATGGATGGCTGATCTCTTTCGGGATTGTGAAATAAAGTCATATTTATATTTTGGACCTGATCATGATTGCCTCTGTCTTGATTTGTTGTGAATGTTTATATAGTTCAGTTACATGTGAGAGCTTTTTGAAACATTGATTCTCTGACAGTGTGCTTTATATAATTACTGACCTATGAAGTAGGCTTATCTGTTTTTAACAGGCCAAACTGAACACATTATGTTGGTGAATTTTTAAAAAGACTTCTTTTTTCCTTTTCTGAAAATCCCACACTAACATACTGTATGACTCACTTCTGAGGAATTTCAGTCGAGTAATTTAGACTTTGTCCTCTTCATGACTAGAGATGAATCACAACTTGTTTTTGTACATTTTCTCTCCAGAACTATTAATATTTTGTTTTTTTAATCTCTCAGATGACATTTGGATGACACAACCCTAGCAGTACTGAGAAATGAGTATTGAGATATGAATCAACATGCTGAGCTCTACCATCTATCCCTGGATTTTAATCTGAAGAGTTGCCTGTATTTTGCCCATAATTTTTAAGTTTAATGAAGTTTCATTTACACAGGATCAAACTGAATTAATCAATGTTTCAGAAACAGTTACACAATCCTGCCTGTTCTATAAAACTATTCACACCATTGTAGTTGGACAAGAATTGTTGAGTAGGGATGCACCGATCCGACTTTACTGATGCTGATTCAGATTTTTAAAATCAAGATATCTTCAGACACCAAGCTGTCCATATATTCACCAAGCACTTTATCAGGAACACATGTACACCTGCTTATTCATGCAATTATCAGCCAAAATCATGCAGATACAAGTCAGGAGCTTCAACTGTTCACACCAAACATCAGATTGGGGAAAAAAATGTGATCTCAGTGACTTTGGCTATGGCGTGGTTGTGGGTGCCAGGCTGGTTTGAATATTTCTGAAAATGCTCATCTCCTGGCATTTTCACACACTGCAGTCTCTACAGTTTATACAGAGTAGTGCAAAAAACAAAAAATATCCAATGAGCAGTAGTTCTGTGGACGGAAATGCCTTGTTGATGAGAGACATTGGGGGAGAATAGCTAGACTGGTTGGAGCTGATGGAAAGGCTGTGGTAACTCAGATAACTACTCTGTACAACTGCTGCATCTTAGAATGAAAAACATGTTGAACCTACAACAGAGGACCATGTCAAGCTCCACACCTGTCAGATGATAAATCTGAGGTTGCAGTGGGCACAGGCTCACCATAACAGGACAGTTGAAGACTGGAAAAACATAGCCTGGTCTGATGAATCTTGTTTTCTGCTGAGGCACGCAGATGGTAGGGTCAGAATTTGGCGTCAACAGCATGAATCCACAGGCCCAACCTGCCTTGTGTCAACAGTCCAGGCTGGTGGTGGTGGTGGTGCAACGGTGTGGGAAATGTTTTCTTGGCACACTTTGGCCCCCTTAGTACCAGTCAGTCATGGTTTGAATATCACAGCATATGGGAGTATTGTTGCTGACTATATACATCCCTTTATGGCCACAATATACCCATCTTCTAATGATCACTTTCTAATATAATACTGCACAATGTCACAAGCAAACTAAAACTGGTTTCATGAACACAACAATGAGTTCAGTCAACTTCAGTGGCCTCCCCAGTCACCACATCTGAATCCAATAGAACACTTTTGGGATGTGGTAAAATGGGAGATTGGCAGCATGAATGTGCAGCTGACAAATCTGCAGAAATGATGTGATGCAATCATGTCAACATGAAGCAGAACCTCAAATGAATTTTTCCAGCATCTTGTGGAAGCCATTACATTAAGAACTGAAGCTGTTTTGAGATCAAACAGAGGTCCTACCCAGCATTAATGTGGTGTTCCTAATAAAGTGCCTTTGGGGTGTATATTCATCATTGTCTGTCATTGTTCTAAAGACTAGGTCACAGCTCTCATGTTCAGCCCTGGATCACTTCTGCTGCTCAGATATGTGATTCTGAATTATCTGGAAGGAACACCTTCACCTCACCTTAACATCAATGTACCAGTTTCAAGGTGTCATCAGAATAAACAAGGACGCTATGTCTCAATCGTGTATGAGTAACTGCATCATTGGCTCCCTAGAGTATAACACATCAGAGCCAAACATCCTGAGGGCACAGCTGTCGAAATAACACCTGGCAGCGGCCGCGGCTGGATTTGTCTCCATTTAGTGTGACTGAACAGACAGCAGATATGAAGTACAGCAAACGCGACTCACAGAAGAACATAGGACATCAGATAAGATGTAAATGTATTGTATGTATATGCTGATGTAAAGTTACATCCTTTGCAGGTGAGATATACAATAGAGAGGCCAGGTTAAAAGTCCTACATGTAATTGAATTGCCAGTTGCTGAAAACATTCCTGCACACATTCTTTATCTAAGTGAAAGTAGCAATTCTGCAATGTAAAAATTACTTTGTTATAAGTAAAAGGCATGCATTAAAAATTCTTATTAAGTAAAAGTGGCTTGTAAAAGTATAGCATAAAAGTACAATATTTTACACTGAAAAATAGTGGCGTAAAAGTATAAAACTGTAAATTGTATAGCTCTTAATTAAATGTATTTAGTCCCATGATTGTAAACTCAACATTTTGGGATTTTTGACCGCTGGGCAGTCAACAATAGCAATTAAAATATGTCAAGGTGGGTTTCAAGGAATAATGATTGATATTTAACACTATTTTCTGACATTTTATAATCCATCATTAAATATGTATGAATAATGTATTAAATAATGAAAATAATCTTCTGTTGCAGCCTTACAGTCAAAATTATAATATAATATATAATACTCTGTTGCCCCAGGTTTTCTGTTTGTTAATTACACAGAGAAAACTTGATACAGAATCCCTCTATAAGAAAAGGTCAAAATGATGGAGGATTGAGGGCCAATCATACATGGTTACACAAAAGTTGTGCAAATTTCTGATAGATTAATCAAATTATATAGATCCAAATGATTTTGAGTAAACCTGGTTGGTTAACCATCTTTGGGAAGGGGGGGTTGTCATTGTTGCAGCACACGTAGGGGGCCCAGATTTTTGTGCTACATCACTGCCCTTCTTGGTTTCACGCCACCAACCCTAACATGGACTGAGGCGGCTTCCGTAGGAGTGTGAGTGGTCGGGGAGTGACGCAGGGAGCGCTGAACGGGCAGAACATTTCTACTGTCAAGATGGCGACATCGGAGCCGGTAAGAGAGACAAGAGAGGGCTGAAAAAATCGACAAATGTGCACGGAAAGATTACCCACATCTTCGCTGTATCTGGCGACTTGGTTATACAGTGTCGCTTCCTTTAAACGGCACCTGGTATTTTTTGTGTGGCATCGGAGTTTCGGTTGACAGATGTGTCAGCTGGCGTGGATCACAGTTAGCTTTAGCATGCACAGCAATGTGATGCATGAGACTTTGTTGGCAGGGAGGGACTGACTGACTGACTGCACGTCGTTCATTCAAACTCCAGTCAACGATGTGTTTTTATATTCTTTGATATCAGAGTCAATATCCTATGATGATTTTAATCAACCGTCAGTACCTTTAAATGCTCACACTGTGATATTATCGATTAAATCCTTGACAATCTGGACACGTGTGTATCTAGCTTGTAGCTAGCGTAGCACGTCTGCTAAAACTAATGCTAGCAAACGTTCATTTAGCCAATCATAAGGTTAGCTTAGATTTTACTTAGCCTGTTTTGTTTATTAATTTTTCCCCAACCTAAAACTAGCTGTTTGTTTGAAAATGTTAATGTTGTAAAGCTTGATATTACTGACAAATATTTAAGTTAATAGCCTACTTTGAAATGATTATTTTTGGATCGTGTGACAGTGCAATATAGCATTTAACTGTGTCTCATAGATAAGTCAATAAATTAATGACTGTAATGTGGACATGTCAGGCTATCAATAGTTTATTTATTCAGCTGGACCAGTTATACAGGTCACTTACTTGTAATGACTTTAAGATCAGCACAATTTATTATTATTTACAATTTAAGCTGAACTATGAGATAACTGGATGTGTTGGCATTACTCAATCAACAGAAAACTAAACCTCACGTATTTTGTTAATCGGTCAGTTCTGTCATTTATGAAACAAAACCACTGAAAAAAATGTCACTGCACAAATGCATTGACTTCAGTCTCTTAGCTGAGAGCATTTGCGGCTTTTCTTTGCAAAGTTATGTGGGGAATTTTTTCACATTTTTGAAATGTTTCATACTCATAGATTAAATGTTAGAGAGATTTATTGCTAAAGAAAATAATTATTAGATTCAACTCTTAAAAATACCTGTAACCTACATGCCTCATCTAGCCTCATGTGGTTGTATGAGACTCTCCCACATCTCGCCTTTGCATTAAGTCTGCTAACTCTGCACCTAATTGATGGCGATCTATACGGAGTGACCTAAATATTTTGTAAGAATGTCTTGTTTTTTAAAGAAGTTACACAATGTGTTTGTGTATGTGTCTCCTCAGAAAGCAGCTGAAACTGAAGATCAACAGACTGACAGCCAAGTCGTCGCAAATCCCGAGCAGTATATCAAACACCCCTTGCAAAACAGGTGAGAATAAAACAGCTGCTGTGTTTGACAGGATATTGCAAACGAAAGGTGTTTAAGCTAAGACTGACTACGATATTATGATGCTCATGGAGTTTAAAACAACACCAACTGCAGTGCTGAATTCACCATGAAAACTACATTTTCTGAGTGTGAAAAGTTTTATTTTTCGCTCAAGATGGACAAAAGAATGTCAGGGTCACAACAGAAACAATCAGAGAAATAATGGGACTGAGGTTATTTACTAGAAGGAAACTATGTAACACAACATGGAGTCATGCAGAGCTTCAGGCTAAAACAAGCTCTGCAATGTAGTCAATGGCAGTAAAACAGAACTCTTTTTTAAATCATATGGCTGTACTCTGTAGAATAAGGTCAGTCTATATTTTGCTTTCTATATCAACATATTTATCCAGCAGTTGGCAAATTAAGACTGCATCCCCCTATTTTGCACTAAAGAGTATATTTCATCTTTATCTTGTTTGGGGGAAGATCCTCACTTTGGCACTTGATCTTTGATCTTACACACAAAGGTTATTTACTGATTTTGCAATCCTTGAATGTTAGTCACTGCTGTGGAATTTTAACTTAAAGTGCTTAGACTTACTCCTTGCTATGTGGGGAAACTGGTGGTTGTGATGCTCACTGAGGAGAGAACAAAGTCAGTTTGCTTCTCTATGGTAACTGAGAATGTGTATTAACTGAGAAAGGCCTTGTAAACTTGTGTTCTGTATTAATGTGTTTTCAACAATGACGTTTTTGGTGAAATGATTTGGAGCGCCACAGTAAGCCTAAATGGTCAAAAAATAGTTGTGTAACATCTGGTGGACATTTGCACTTTGTTGAAGAAACAAAAAAAGAGTCACAGATAATATCATGTAAGTTGGGCCTGTTTTCAAGCTTAAATCAGAAGCATAGAATGAATAATTCTGCCTCCTACTCTGCGTGTTAGTGTTGCAATTGTTGTTCACTATTGTCCTTTTAGAAATGTTATCATAGTTCTGTGGTGGTGACGACCTATTCAGGAGCATTGTACAGTCAGTTTGGGAAACGCTGAATTGTTCACTTAGTAAGTCACTTTCTAGGCCATTCTGCTTGTTCAGCTCAGCTTCAGAGGTCAAGGTTGTCCACCTCTGCTGCTCTTGTCTGCCCATTCTGGTTTTAGGTGCCCAGATTTTATTTGAACAGACTGTGGTCAGGGTATTATATTATGATGTGTCCACAGTAACACTCTTTAGTGGTGGATGCCTCAGTTAGTGGGCTAGATGTTGTCACTTCTGTCTTGCTTCACTGACTGTTTTTAACCATAAGGAAGTCCTGTTGAATTATTTGGACTTTGTTGTGAAATATTATTTACATATGTTGTAACTCATCTTGTGCTAGTGTCTCAAATGAATGAATGACTGAGTAAGTTGGCTAAATGTAGTGTCAGTTTGGCATACAGATAAAGAAAGCCTTTCTTTCCTCAAAGCAACTTAAGTTTAGCTGAACTTGCAATGAACTAAAACCAGCAAAATAACAGATTTAGTCAGACTTGTCTGGATCAACTGAAACAACTGACCACATTGGTGTTGTTTTAATAACATTTGAAAATCAACTAACAGAAACTTGACACAGGTAATGCAGCAGTATTAATATCATATTCACTTTTATTTTTGTCAGAAGTTTGGCTATCATCCTGTGTTCTGCGAAGGTGAATGTACAGATGGATTTGAACAGGCTGCACAGCTCCATTACCCCACTGTAACATAAGTAGACATGATCACTTTCAAGTTTCAAGTCATGCAACATGATTTTCATATGGTACTGAAATAAAGCGTAACCAGCAGCTGCAGAAAAGTAGGAAAAACATGTACAGTTTCTTGCTGCAGAGAATATTCTGCAGTAATGTACACTTTCCTCTCCCCACTTCTCTCTCCACTTATATTGCCTTTATTTCAAAAGAGGAGGCCACACTTAGCTAGAATAGCTACACCTTTGTTTGGCAATCCAGTCCACTGCCACGCCTGAAGAAAAGGGTTAACTGGATTAGGATTTTAGACTATCTGAGCTGGTTCGCCACATATCAGTCTGGCAGGATTTAGCAACATAGGAGGAGCAGGGCCCACGATAAATCCATCACTGACTTGATCTACTGTCTGCCATGTTCGTTCATGTGCCATGACAAGTGATGTACACAAACTGTGTCCTCAGCTGGGTTCACTTGGTTGTCTCGTCTCTCCACCTGTGTTGTGTAATAATGTGTGTCAGTGGAGTTACTATATGGTACAGTCTTATCCTCTGACTTGGCTTTGCTTGGTTTATTAATATCTGCGTTTATGAGTGGGGTTGATGGCTGGTTATTGTTGTGGTGGGGGCACAGGGTTCAGCTGATGTCCTGTCATTGCCCTCATCCCTCCCCTGCTAGCCCCACCCCTCCCTGGGAATAGATGAAAGAATAACAGCACCCATCATAAACAAAGGCTGCATTTGTAGTGCTTCTGATGGCCGGCTTTCTCTGTTCTTTTGCATTGATATGCATGCTTTTGTGACTAGCTGTTGTGTTTTGTTGTGAAATCGGGTGTGTATCTGTGTTATGACTCTGGCTTAAGTTTATTTTGTTTTTCATACTAAAAGCACTTCCAGCAAATACATTTTTAGACATTTCCTCATCCCACTGAAACTTAACAGAAATGTCCCTGATTTGTTCTTCTGTCTAAAAAATTACACTTTTTCTGTAAAATAAAGAAATGATTGTAATTCTGCCATTTTTCCACAGTTCTATGAATACTGAATGTCTTGACTCTTGTCCTCCCCTCTCTCAGATGGGCCCTGTGGTATTTCAAAAACGACAAGAGCAAAAGCTGGACAGAGAACTTGCGTCTCATTTCCAAGTTTGACACAGTGGAGGACTTTTGGGCGTAAGTTTTCTCTTATAATCGTGCAATGTAATTGTGATTTTCTCATTTTATAGAGGCATAAGAGGAGCGTTTTGGAAGAATGGCACTTGTAAAAGTAATAGTGTCTTTTACTCAGTGATACACATGTAAATTGTATCTAACACTGATTGAGGCAGAGATTGCTGAAAAAGTGACGTAAAGCCACATGAAAATATCATGTGGGCAGCTTAGGAGTGCAACAACCCCTTTGTTTATGTATACATTTCCCTCTGTTGTCTGGATCACACTCATTGTATGTGTGTCAGCAATTTACAGTATTGTCCTAGATAGGACAAGAGATTCAGATGTCTTAAAGCACCACAGCCACTTAAAATCAAAGTGCTGGATACGATGTAAAATTGAATAATTTCTGAAAGATTAGCTCAGTTACTTTTATAGAATAGTGATTTGCGTCTTTTCAGATATGACATGTAAAACAATGGGCATCCACAGATTTAAATGCTTCTGTGAAACAGGCTCAGTATGTAGCACTTTCTTCTGTATTCTTCATTGTACCGTTAATCTGAACTATGGCAGATGAAGGTTGCGCTGTCACTGATGTCATAAATCTGATTATTCTTTGTTTCTTACAGATTATACAACCACATACAGCAACCAAGCAAACTTGGCTTTGGCTGTGATTATTGCTTATTTAAGGTAAGGCCTTTTTGTCATTGCAAATTCATAGTAATGCGAAACCACTTGTTTCTTTAATTATTGTTTTTTTTTTTTTTTCTCTTCTTTTTTTAATGAAGTATTTAATGATGGTTCACTTTGTGTGTTAGGATGGGATTAAACCGATGTGGGAGGATGACAGGAACAAGCTGGGGGGTCGATGGCTGATGACTCTTAATAAACAACAGAGACACAATGACCTTGATCGCTACTGGATGGAGACGGTAAGATTGCAGTTTTCACTGAGTAGCTAAACAGAATGAACCAACATTTTCCTATGTTTCTCCAATCAAATGATTTTAAAAAAAAAACAGTATGGTTCGTATAGTGTGTCATATTTTCCGTGTTTTCCAGCTCTTGTGTTTAGTTGGTGAGTCGTTCGATGAGGCAAGTGAAGATGTCTGTGGAGCCGTGGTCAATGTTAGACCCAAAGGTGACAAAATAGCCATCTGGACGAGCAACTGCCAAAACAGGGAAGCCATCATGACGATAGGGTAAGTAGCAAAGTCACCTTGTTAAGAGGAAATGATGTAAAAATATACATAGATTTGCTAACTGCAGCTGACCACTAGATGGTGACACTAAGTTAGCATTTTTCTTCACATAGTATTCAACTTCCATCTTCTGTTTCCACAGGCAACTTTATAAAGAGCGCCTCAACCTCCCCATCAAAGCTATGATCGGCTACCAGTCACATGACGACACGTCCAGCAAGAGCGGATCCACCACCAAGAACATGTACTCTGTTTGAACCCTCCTCCCCTATTTCAACTTGCTGTAGATTTAAAAAATTACCAACCCGCATCATCACATTAATAATTTTTTGAGTTGTCAACTACTGTAGTGTCCTTTCCTTTTACTGAAAAGAGAAATGTTCATAGTGTGTATAGTTGGAGCTTCCCCCCAACATGAGAAATCAGTGGAGTGATAGTTATAAGTAAGGAGGAGGTCGGAAAGGAGAAGAGTATTTGGATGAAGATGTCATACGTGAGCAAGAGAACACAAAATGATTTCTTTTTAGATTTGAAGAGTTCTGTGATAATACCAGTGACCTCCCTTAGCTAGCTGAGAACAAGCTTTTTTTCAGTATCTAATGGCTTTGATTTGCAAAAAAAAGTTTCTTAACAATAAGGCCTTGTGTTTTTCTCATGCTGAGTTCTCACTCCTTACAAAAAGTGTTTCTCACCTCACAGGAAAAGGTGGTAGGCAACTTATCCTTTCACAGAACAAATTTTAAGGGCAATTTTAACTTGATTTATCCAGAAGTGTTAAGCATGAGTTGGGCTTTCAGGCGCACCAGTTTGAAGAATCTACAGTATCATAAAGGTTTATAAAAGCCGTGGTCACACTCCAAAGTGTAGGGTTTGGATTTGAGGCCACTTATTGTTTCAGCCATGCTGGAATTGTGGAATATTGCTTGTAGTACTTTTTGAACTTTTTTTTCTTCCCCTTACATTTATTTATAATGTATGCATTGCAGTTGAACTACTTAGTTGAAACACAACCATGAAACTCGTGTTTTTTCAAATCGTTTTTTTTTCCTCTTTTGTTATTAAGGTTAATAATGTGGACTACTGCATATAGATGACATTTTTTACAGTGTACCATACAGTAAAGATGCTGACAGACTTAGGTGTGCTTTTCACTGTTTTCTTCCTAACAAAAACTGTAGATAATGTCGCACTCCTCTCTTGGTTGATGCGAAAGAAAGATGATATTCATTGTGAAATGACTTTGCTCATAATGTATCTTTATTATCTGTAATTCCAGGATGTATATTACCTTCTTTCAAGTAAAGGTTAAGTGCTTTGCATTAAAACCAGAGCTATGTTGCCTCATTTTGTGAGAATTTATGGTTTCACAGTGTCTGAAGTATAGCACTGAGTCATGAAAAGACTTGAACCTGCAGTAGCTAATGTTTTGGCCATCTGGGGGCAGCAAAAATAAGTTGTGAACACAACACCTTTAAAGGTGATATGGTGCATTTGTTAGCAAACACCTAAAGAAAAACAAGAACAAGATCACAAATACATAAATATCTAACCAGACCTGTTCTAACTTTGGGGTTGAGAAAGTTGAGAAAATATGTACAAACGTGAATGACATTCAGATGTCATCACAATAGTTTAATGCTCACATACACATAATTATACTAATAGACCCCACCTAAGAACAGACAACACCCACGCTTTAGTGCATTGAGAACATTCGACGTAATACCTCTGCATCTTAACCTGTTAAGGTGTTGCCCTTCTTGTGTTTAGGATTTTGTGTAAATGAATGTCAAACTAATTTTTCTGTCACTCAGTCATCCAGTCAAACAGGATCTTGTGACGTTACAGGGACTTTAAATCTCTGAATATGTCCTCCACCCTTATGATAGAGCTTCACAGGCAAATCTGTGCATCAGAACTGTGTATTGCCAGTTTGCATAACAGTCATGATTTTATTAAAGTGCCATGGCTATATGTAAATGCTGACCTTAACATTACAAAACGAGAAATTCTTAGTTCATTGCTGATAATGCCAACATCCAACGAAAAGTTATCGCACAAAAAAATCTAACAAAAAATTGATCAACATACTGTAAATAAGGTATCAGTGTATGACACCTCAGGCTAATTGTTGTCTGGCAGAGCATCAACATCACTTGTGCAAAAGTACAATATGGCTGATATGTTTTGTTCAAATTGCTGTACAGGCTGGTTTGTTTCAATAAATAAAAGAATGTTTTACCTGAGGAACAGAAATGCCCAGTAAAGAAAATCATACAAATTCAGGCAACAGTATCAAGAGGGAGGAATGAAAGTGGTCATAATCCATACATGGATATAAATCCATCTCAGCAGAGTGATGGAAAAAAAAATTATTGACCCTGCAACCATGGTCCAGCCACAATCTTTGCAGTTGTCTTACTAAGTCCATCGTCACTGCCCCTGTGCTTCAGCTCGACCCTGACAGCCTCACATCAGGACATTGTCATCATCAAAGGCTTTTCCTCCTCTCGTTTACTCAGCAGATTTGAAAGCATGAAGGACGAGAAGAAGCAAAACTCCACGGCATAGCTGAGCTCAAACAACTCCAGGTTGACACTAAGCATCCACTCAAATATAGCTGATAGGTGAACGTAGAAGTGGTCCTCTTGGGCGAACAAAACAGTATCTTCGGGTTTTCAAGTTAAGGATGTACAGAACAATTGGTGGCAGTCATTGTGATGAATGATCACTTAAAAAAACATTTCAGTGTAAATTGCTACTGAGCAGATTGAAGATCACATTAAAACCATTAACAACATTGGTTTGCAGTGTAAACACTTTTATGACAACAAAATGGATGTTTATCAAGGCACACATACACTTTTGTTGTATGTCTACGGGTACTAAGTCAAAGGCAGCTGGACTTGCTTCAGGCCTCAGTTCAAATAAACCTTTTGGATTCAAGTTGAATAATTTTAAAGTACTTTTACTACACAAGGAAACATGCTACAGGTACCAGCTCTTATCATCCTGTGAATTAGTACCCCACCTTCTTGCACACATGCACTATGTTCAATACTGACTTCAGCCACTTCAAACTTGGGGCCTAGAGGTTCAGTCCCCACACATCGATGTGTGCATTAACTAGTGTCAAAGTGCCTTTGAGCTTGATATCAAACCCTAAACTCCTCCAGCAGAGGATGATGTGTCACTGTGCAGCTTCCAGATAAAAAAGTGTGAAATATGGAGCTGAATGTAACAGGAAAACAATGGTTAAAGATTGATAAGGTTAAAAATGCCATTAATAAATAACCACTTCTGTCAGGTAAACTGTACTGCAGTGGCCAGTCCTACTTTGTAAACAGAGCAGCAGACCGGATCCAAATATTGCACAAAGGGACTGTAGTGCTGCAGAGCAGCTGGAGAGTGTTAACTCAAGCGTCACCGCTGACATGCTTTGTTTGAAGCCACACCAAATGAACCTTGTAAAGTTTACTGTCATCCAGCTATAGCTAAGATTTATAAAAGGATACAGCAGAGGGTGACAACGGTTTGAATTACTGTGGAGGTGATGCGAAAAGGGTAGAGAACCTTTTCATATCCTGTCAGCGCACACTTCCTGGTCAGCGCAGTGAGCAGGACAACATAGAAGCAGATGCACGTAAAGCTGATGGCGGCTCCGAGGTAGTGAAGGAGCGACAGGTAAAGTGGCTGTGGAGGACAGTCAGCAGTTTCCAGGTGTCAGTGGATGAACAGATGGTTGAAATCAGGACAGAGATTGTTATAAAGGTTGTTATAAGTGTGGATGCATATACTGATTTTCCATAATACTAAACTATTCAGGATCGAAACATGTCAAAATAAAAATGGCACGGTTTATTTCAACATAAGGTTTCTATGGAAGACGTACACAACTTATTCAAATACATTCAGCAGGAAGTGTCATCCTTACATTGCAGTTTCCAGCTGCGAATGCCCCCATGGCCGCCACCACACCAAAGACCAGTGCAAACCTGCTAAGCATGGAATGACATGCATGTCTCTCCATAATATGGGCATGGTGGAATATACAGAACAGCAGAACTATGGAGGAGATCACAGTTTGTTAAACACATATCATTCATATCGTACATTATATGTTACATGTATGAGGCCTTTAGCAGGTAAACTCACAGAGAAAGGATCCAGCATTGATTGTGGCTGTAAAAAGTGAATTTTCTGGTAGATTGCTTCCACTTGAGCTGCAATCATATAATTTGTTAAATTTGTTTTATGTCACTATTTGATTCCAGGAGAGAGAATAAGCAAAAGCTTAAAACTGTATAAACTATATAAACTGTATTTTTTACCTTATGGTTGGAACAAAGCAACATCCAGTGGACACATTCCCTTTGCAAGCGTTGTCACCTTCCCTGTAAAACAAATTAATGAAGCTGAGGAGAATCTGTCGCATTCAAATGTTGATAATCAAATTTTCCATAATAATGAGACACAACTTACCAGTCACTGAGGGAGCACACATGGTTGTTGGAGAAGGCTAGGCCATATCTGGATATATATATATTTTTAAAGGAATTAGGAATTAGGAATTAACATTCAAACCACAACATTGTATTTTTGTACTACACCATCAAGAAAGGACTGCCTTCCACTTGTTCAGAATAAAAGTAAATCATTAACAGCACATTCCTGTTGACTACATCTATTTATGAGGATCACTGGGATGTTAAATAAATATTCTCCAACTCTATAAAACAGTAAACAGTTGTGGGTAGAAGAGAGGATATTTTGAACAGCACTAGTTTTTGGTGTTCATTCATCATTATATAAGTCATGCAGATTCACTAATAAACCAACATAAATATCTCTGACAAGAAGAAAAGACAGAACACCTATCCACAGTCTGAAGAATGAGAAAATATTACACAGGGTAACTTCAATAGTAATTGAAATAGAAAGCAGTATAATGAAACATATATGTCATGTATGTCAGTATAAGGTGTTCAGATTAAAGATTAAATGGAAGTGAATGACGAACAAAGCACATTAAAATTAACAAACAAAAAACATTACATGGATAGTCACTGATGACTAACAGGGCTTATCAACATGAATAGCAATTAGATTTACAGGTACTCATGTTTCAGTTGAAAGAGCAATTTGTTAAACAATATTGTCTTTTGGCATTTCTTGACTGTCCGGTGTGCACACCTAGCAGCAGACAGAACTAACCAGATCACATACTTGAAAGGCTGCTGTTTCACAATATGTTCAAACGTTAGCAGCAGGTATATTTTCTCATGTCTTTAAATTCAAATGCTGTGTCACTTTTATATACACTTTACACAGATAGCATATTCATAGAGCTTAAATATTATGGTGAAAGCATGTGAAAAGCAAAATAGAAATCTTTATATTTAATAATGAAGTAGTTCAGATTCATCACTGTTAACGGTGCCTGTCAGGGGTCACCTTACAAATACCTTGATCACTTTTTAACTATAAGATTTAAGATGGGAGTAGTACTAATGAACAGATGCATTTACAGGGTCTAAAACGAATGTGAATTTGGCATTCACATGTAAACACACAGGAGATGCAGAGTTAAAGTTGTACTTGAAAAAACAAATGTTCTAATAGTTATAACAGGGTGTGAAGACAAATGAGAAAGTGTGAATTTCTGGTTAACTTACACACTCCATGTTCCAATGAAGGACACCAGGGAGAGGGTGATGGGGAAGATAATCCAGAGCATGTCTTTGTGGTGAGGGAGACAAGCAACAAATTAAAACAGAAATTTCTAGAAAGTCCTGGTGCCTTTTCAAACACTCAGCAGTAGACCTCTTCAGTCCTCATGGAGTCAGCCTCATACCTACATAGCAAGATTAGTACTGGAACAAAAAATGAAGTCCCAACCCTCTATGATGTAAGTGTAGTTCAGGTTCTTCTAGCAGACAGCTGCACTTCAGTTGGTTATAATCTTCTACCATGCAGAGTACAGCCCCTTTATGGGAGAGTCACTCTTTTTCTGCCACTCCTTTGAAGAACCACTTTGCTCTGTCAGAGCGAATGTTGTGAAATATGGGGTTGGCCTCCTTTAAGCTAAGCCATATTGTTTGTTTATTCCACTGCAGAGTGATTGTAAAAGATGATATGCAATATTCTGGAATGGGCCATTCTGCACAATGAGTACTTTTACTTTTGGTACTGTAGATATAGTTTGATGCTTACACTTTTCTACTTTTGTAAGTAAAATCTTGCTTTTTTTTCAATGTGATATTTCTACTTTTACCTATAATAAAGATCTTACCACTTCCTATGTTAACTAATGAAGAAAAGCTATTGATTATTATCCTTAGGGCACTCTATTAATAACAACACAGTAATTAACTATTTGAATCTTATCACTGGACTTCTATATTTAATGCAATTTTCCAAACTTTTCTCTCCTGTGACTGATAAACATCCTGGCTGTTTCAGTGAGAAAGTTAGATAAAGGTCAGCATCACTGACACGTGTGATCAGGATGATGATGCTCTGTCAACCACATGAGGTCCTCATTTTCAAAACAAACAAAATGGCGGCGCGCTTGAGATGGGGTCTTCACCAGTTGTTGCGAGCAAGAAATACGGCTCAGTTTCGGTTTGAACTTCTATATCTGCAACTTATTGTTTTGTACTGCTGTTATGACAAGTTGTGATGCTTGTGTAAAGCTTAAACTTGGCGTACTGGGGTGTGGTTGAGATGATGCTTTTAGCTAGCAAATTAGCTAACAAGGAAACTGCGACACTAGGCAACGGTGTGTCACTAATCCTATCCACCCATGTACAGGTAGAGATACCGAAAAAGCTAGTTTAGTCTAGTTAATTCCACCTTTTTAGTTGTCACCGATTTCATATGTGGCGTGCCTCTCGATCCTTATTATGTCTGTTAGCCGCTAACGTTAGCTCACCGTGAACTTCATTGATTGTAAAATGACGAAACATTTACATAGTTTATGTGTTTGTACATCAAACCCTGAGCTGATAGGTAAACATTTGCTTTCATCCCTCAACACGACATTACTGTTTAATCCTGCCTTTAAAAAAGTGAACGACTTGAAGTCTTGTATTGACTGACAAACAGAGTTATACTCTTTATGTTGTAAGGTTTCCAGACCAGATCCAGGACCTCATACCACTCTCAGTGCACGACCCAGAGCTCCAGAAAAGTTCAGCTTCAGCCCGGGACAGGAACCACGCACGTATCAAGTGAGAAATCATTGTCCGTAATCAAATCCCCCCCAAATCCCCAGGTTTACTCCATATCCTTTGGGGTTGCATAATTTGATTAATTGCACATCTGTCACAAAGTTGCTCAACTTTTGTTGTTGAGTTTTGTTAAATGTCTTCAGTTTTTTTCATGAGTAATTAAAGCACAGAAATGGCATCTTAGGTTATATATAATTCCATCATAGGAGAACTGCAGGCTGCAACTAACAACTACTGTTTTTGTTAGATTATCATCATCAGTATGTGTCAGTATCAGTATGTCAGTTGTTTAGTGTATAAAATGTCTTCACTATGACTACTCTTACTCATACTATTAATAATACTACCAAAAATTACAATTTAACCCTGACATCAAAGTTGACATGCTCTAATTGCTTTTGCTGTCTGACCATGTGTCAAAAATATAAGAATGTTGAGTTTACTGTCATAAAAAAACAGGTAACTAGCAAATATTCACATTTAAGAGGTTAAAATTGTGGCATCATAATTGATGAAAAAAGCAAACAAACTGAATGATCTAATAATTTCAGCTCTAGAAAACCAATTAATTTCTGGGTGCCTGTGGAAATAATGAAACTGCGATGTACAGATTAATCAGACCATGACCTTAAAAGATTCACTCACACTGTCATCTTTCATCATCTGTTAATGATACTGCCATGTAGAAAAGAAAAAAGAACGTTAATAATAAATTATTTTTGTGATGTCTTTCAGTAAGACACCTGTCCATCCAGACTCAAGACACGCCAAACCCCAGAAGCTTGAAGTTTCTCCCTGGTAAACCTGTCCTAGGAAGTGGGACACTTGACTTTCCCTCGCCAAGCTCAGCTGAATGTTCATCTTTAGCCAGGTTGTGTGTTTACTGTTGTACTTTGTCATGTTCACTTTGTACAGTTTCTAATGTGGTAGACATTTTAAAAGGAGTGCATTGTCTCCACACTTTAGAAAAAACTATTAAGTGTTACATCTCACATTCATAACTGAATTTATTTCAACTCATAAAGATCCATGTTGTCAGAACAATGAAAAGAAATATCTAAATAAATGCATCAGAATTGTGAATGTGCGGCTTTCCAGTTCCTCTCTTTAAAAAGGAATAATAGTTAGATAATGGACATTATTGTCATTGAACTATTCATGTTTGTGTCCTCAGTTTCTGAAAGTGATGATCTTGCATGGTTGAAGAGTCACACAGGAGATGTGACAGATGAACAGTCTGACCGCTACACTATGTGATACTCCAGGGTTTCTGTGAATTAAATCAACTGAATGCACGTGTGATGTAGATATGTTTTTTTGCTGAAACGAAACAACAGCATTGTGTAAAGCTTCATGCTGTCATGGTATGTTTCATTTTTGTTGAACAATAACATGAAAAAATGTTTGTTGCAGGGTCCTGTTTGAAATCGAAGGAGTAAAAAGTGTGTTCTTTGGCCCTGACTTCATCACAGTCACCAAAGTAAGTATTAAATGTACTTTAACACCTTGTCACTATGTTTTTATTGATATGAAATCTTTGTTTGGAGAGATAACACACTCATGAGATTTTTGGTGACGTGTCAGACAGATGAAGATGTAGAGTGGACAGATATCAAGCGCCATGCCCTAGAGGCAATTGCCAAGTTCTTTGAAAGTGGTGACCCGATAACAACAGGGACAGTTCACCATGAAAGCAGTGAGTATGCAAATGGACATTTTGGTCAAGCATGCAGTTTTTTCACAGAATATTTCTTAAATATCTCCACACTGTACAATTTGTAGGTCTCTCTGAAGATGATGATGAAATTGTATCTGTGATAAAGGAGCTTCTGGACACCAGGATCAGGTACACTTCTAGTAACGTTAAGAGCAGTTTAGGTAATAATTTCAGTCTGTGTCAGTTTATTGTAGTTGGAAAGCTCACTGATTCATAGTTAATGTGTTGTAAATATTATTTGAATCCTGATCAAATATTTCCTAAGTCATTTTGCTATGATAGGCACTTAGTGAAGTGATGTTGACAGTGTGGTGTAAGACAGCTGTACTGAGATAACAGTCTTAATCTTTTTGTTGTTTCTTTCTGTACACCACGATACGGTGTATTTCACTTACAAGGCCTACAGTGCAGGAGGATGGAGGTGATGTCATCTTCAAGGGTTTTGATGATGGCACAGTCAAGCTGAAACTGGTTGGTTCCTGCACAGGGTGTCCCAGCTCCACAGTCACCCTGAGGAACGGGATTCAGAACATGCTGCAGTTTTATATCCCAGAGGTAGACAAGGTGGAACAGGTGATTATCAAGATATGTCATACAATACGATAGAGGCTTTGTAGTTTCTGTGTAGGATTTGTTTCTGCAGCTGGGGAAAGATTTGTGCATGTTTTTGTTCTGAAACCAGTTGTCATTTGGATATTTTGATCATCACATACAAGGAATAGTGATGTAATCTCCTTTTAATTCTTATTTTTTGACCCTCAAGGCTTAGCAAAGAAACCAGACATTTTTTTTCAGTCTTTGGGTGCAGTTTTCCAGCTTTTGTGACTAGAGTTGAATAAAATGATGAAAAAAAAGATGATTTACATATTTGCTACTATATTGAGTTGAGTTTATGTCATTCTTTGAAGCGTGGTAGAATATATATTAACAGACTTTTATGTTACATTTTAATGTTTTGTCAAATGTCTTTGTTTTTCCAGGTGGAAGATGAAGTGGATGAAATTAATGCAAAGGTTTTCTCAGACCTGGAACGCAAATTACAAGAATAAAAACTTGTTCGACACCCATGGACTTTGTTAGAATAAGAAAAAAAAAAACACAGCCATGCATTATTTCCATTACTATTACACAACATGAGAATGAAGACAAAAAAATATTTCCTGCTATTTTGTGTGCATATACTGTTAAGCATTCAAGCTGTAATTTGTGTGTACATACTGTTAGCCCCATACTGTTAGGAAAGAAGAAATACTGTATACCTGTATGCAGGAGATGCAGTCATTTTTCTATTTAAGAAAAATGTTCTGCTGTGATGGCTGTAAATCTTGAGTTGTATTTATTTCTTATAAATATTGTATATTTTGAAATAATATTTTCATAGGATGGAAAGCTTTTGACAACTGGTTATAGTCAGACAGAATGAATGAATGAAATTAATGATTTGATAAGATTTTACTGTTGTTGTCAAATGAAACGGCTGTTTTTTTTCCCGTCAGTGTATCTGTTAATTAAATAAAATGTTAGCAAGGCTACAGGTTTGCACCCTAAACATTCTGTATGCTGTTTGTGAGCTTTGTGCTCCACTCACACTCACTCATCAATAGCTACAGATTTACTGTATCACATTAAATAAAGTTCACAGTTTGAAAGCAAATCTTAGTCGTTGATTATTTTCTATTAATTTCTATTACATTCAAACCAGGCAGAGCAACAGACCTCTTTGTATGATGCCGTACAGTCAAACAGCAGGAAAATGCAGCCTCCAAAATGATTATACAGTTGAATTAACACTCATTTAACATACTTTCAAGGAAAATATTATAACCTTCACGGAGGGAAGATATATTGAAGGACTGTTGTATTGGACTGCATTAGTTTTAGCTAGGTGTTTAACTACATACAAATTGACAAAAAGATAAACCTATTGCATAAAACGTACAGTGTCTATATACAAAACAAATGTAAACTGAAAATAGGATGCAAACAGTAAGGGTGTGGGGGAGTGCTGGAATAAATATTATATTGTACATAGCTACAGAGGGCTTATGTACAGTATATGCACCTATACAGGTTTATACATGTATACACTGTACATAAAAGTATGCCTGCTTAGTTTTATATTTGAATATAATTTGTAGGCAAAAGATAGAGAATTGTGACACAAATTCTTCACCTTTTTAAGTCATGCTCTGGAGGTACAGCCACACAGGGACAGTTTATTTGATGGGTAAACACAGGTAAACCACTTTATACTGAGTCAGCCGCCTGGAGCATGGGTCGGTTTCGGCGCATGCGCAGCTTCTGTGTTCATCGGCCGGTGCAGGGGGACAGTGGTAAGCAGTGATGATAATGTTTTAATCAAACCTTACTACAGTAGTTATCGTGAACTATTCACGAACATTTGGCGTGCAATTATTATTTGCATGCAGGAGAGTTGTTGCCATTAGTGATCGTGTGTTTTTATGCTTTTGAAACATTCAGAGACAACTGCCAGCGAACGTTAATTTGGGCCTCGCTCTCTATAACAAATCAGCACGAGGCTAATCTGGCAACAAAGCTAACGACGTGCAGATGCTAAGTCTTAGCTAGCGTTGTATACAGCAAGTGTGTTACAGCAGCTATGCTGTGTTTTAATATGGTTTTAGCTAACCAAGGTGTGTTTTAACAATGTCGACGAAGCTACAACAATTTAGCTTAAAAGAGCGTTAGTCAGCTGCTGTTAACCATAACAATAACAGCATTAGCTAGCGCTAGCCTACTGTCAGTTGAAGTGGCTAACGTTAGCCAGCCTGCTGTGTCAGCAGTTATCCTACTAATCTACGGAGCATTACCGAAATTAAGGGAAACGCGTTCTGGTACTTCTTGTCTACGAATACGTAATTTGTTCTTTCCAACTACTGACTCTTTCCCTCAAATGGCTCAACCAAGTTATTGTAAGACAGTAGGAGCTAGCTAAAGGTAAACGTTGTTTTTGTTTTTCCAGCCAGTGTTGACAACATGCCAGTCGTGTAAAAGTAAACTTTTTAATTCGAAGTTGTCATATTACGCTATAACGTTATAACCCTTTCCTTTGGGTAATGCCTCCTGTACAATACCTAGTGCTGACTTGGATGTTGTTTCGGTACTCTCTGTTTACCCTGTGCGACTTTTGCTGCAAATGCATACACGTCTCTCTATGCAACTGTGAACAGTGACAGGGCATGGCCATTAAAAATTGTCTGCTTGGGATTTATTTTCTTACCCAAATCGTATTTTTATAGCATAATAATGTTCATAAAGTTTTTAGTTAGTGTAGGTGCAGAAATTATCAAGATTATTTTTTCTCCTGATATCTGCCAGATGTCCTTCAAATATACCTCATTTTATAATTTGTTTTGTTTATAGTGACAAGCATTGGTCTGGTGAACAGAGATTGCCCTTAACCTGAATGAGTCATGGCCCAATTTGGGGGACAGAAGAATCCGCCCTGGGCGACTCAGTTTGCGGCCACAGCAGTGTCCCAGCCGGGTCACTCAGGACAGTCTCTTGACCTCAACAGTTTGCACTGTAAGTATAGCAAACCGGAGGGTCTGGGCTATTTCTTTTCCTCTTTAAGCAGAAGCTTAAGGGCAGAAAACATTTTTTTCTTTGAATCCGGTGCCTTATTTTCTTTCTCTGCAGCTCTGGGTGTGCAGCAGCCATCTATTCTGGGAGCATCTCCCTCTGTTTACTCTCAGCAGTCAGCCTTGGCTGCAGCCTCCCTCAGTAACCAGTCTGCTGCAAACTATCAACTGTCTCAGCAGACTGCTGCCTTGCAGCAGCAAGCTGCAGCTGCTGCAGCAGCAGCACTACAGCAGGTCAGTCACAGCAAGGTAGTCAAAAGCACAGTTAGCAGCCATGGTCACATGTAACACTGTTTGATCAACTACAATCTCTCCCATGTGCTTTTTAATGTATACAGTCTCAGATCAATACAGCTCTACAGCAGTATCAGCAACAGCAGCAGCAGCAACAACAACAGCAACAACAACAGCAACAGCAGCAACCTCCCCAGCAACCCCCTCAACAGCAACTGTACAATGTACCTCATCAGGTGAAACATAGGCTCATTTTGCTTAACGCCAACCCTAATCCTAACCCTTTATTTCAGATAGTCATACTCATGGTAACATTTGAAAAAGTATTGCTTCCCAAAGAAATGTCATTGGCATTAGGTTTTATATTTAGATTTCTGTTGTGGCTCTGAATAAATTGTGAATGTAATTTGATACTACTCAAGTGTCAGTATGTTTTTATATGTAGCGGTAAATAGATTTTGTTTCAACTGGCAAAATCCATTAGTGAGCACACAGCCCATTGGGCTGTAGAGAATTGTTTTGAGAGCAGAAGGTGCACCGTTTTAATGTGGGTAAATCTGTTGTATCGAGTCAACAAAATGGTCACTCTTAATATTTTCTGTTTTCCTTCCTTCTTCACAGCTCCCACAGCCTCAACAGGCACTGATTTCTCAGGTAATGTGCAAAACACATACATTTGCCGCATTCTGTATATTGTCTATCTTTTCCAAGATACCAGTCCAGGCTTGCAGTTGGGGTTGAATTATCTGAGTTACTGAGAAATCTCATATGTACTTTTTTGTCTCTGTGCATATCCATTTATATAGGCGTATCATGTTCACCATTACAAGGGGATGAAGCATATTGCAGCATACATTTAGGTGTACAGCACAGACTGACTGTGAGGATATCTGTGTAGTTTTTCTTCATTCTCTGTTCATTGTTTGTTCTTACATCAAAAACTACACTGGTGTAAAAGGGTTCCTTTCAGCTTTACTTCAGAGCAGCGCTCCCAAGGTTGAACAAAGTTTAAAATGGCTTCTTTCACAGCCAGACTCTTCTTGCTTTTCTACCTGAGCTGCTACAGCATTATTGGACTCAACCTATTGTGTGGGCCTTCCATCACCATATAAATATTTTACCATTTCACAGTCTAGATCAGTCCTGTTAACATCTAAGCATTTGAATCTCGAATGTAGGCCAAATTTTTTCATAGCTGATCAGATCAAAGCTTTTTTGCTTTATTGATTCCTTAGTGATTGTTCCAAGTTTTTGATTTGCTATCAAAATGTTTCCCTTTGTATTCTTGCAGTGTTGTGTGCCCATTGTATTTATTGATAGGAAGGGTTGAGACATGCAGCCAGAGTGTATTCATAGCAGCAGTTTTTTTGAGCCCTCTCTCTGTTCTTTACCCTCAGCCCCCCGTTGCCCTGCCCACCAGCTTGAGCCTCTCTAACCCCCAGCAGACAGCCCAGATTACTGTGTCCTACCCAACACCGCGTTCAAGTCACCAACAGCAGACACAGCCACAGAAGCAGCGAGTCTTCACTGGTGTCGTCAACAAGTTACATGACACATTTGGCTTTGTAGATGAAGACGTCTTCTTTCAGCTAAGGTGAAAGAGAGTATGGTCCCTGGCATCTCTCAGACTGTATTTCTTGTGGGAATGAGGTTGTTGGTGAAATGACAAGTTAAAATCTCAGTGTCATTAGCCATAGTTTCCTCATTGTATGTATTGCATTAACACCTCCCTCTTCTTTTTACACGGCCTATGTCATTTTCCAGGCCAGTATTTGGCACTGTTATTTGTCCAATGTGAAACGGACATAGAGAGATGTCTTAATGCTTTTTTTATATGCATCTTTTCAGCGCTGTGAAAGGGAAGACCCCACAGGTGGGGGACAGGGTCCTAGTGGAAGCTGTGTACAACCCGAATATGCCCTTCAAGTGGAATGCCCAGCGCATCCAGACCTTACCTCAGCTAGCAAACCAGTCGGTGAGAACACTCAGAGGTTGCACTAAGTCACTCAAGAATAACATTGTCCAACATGTTAACACAATGTGGGGATTTCTGCTTAAAAAATTGCTCTATCTGCTACAAACATATGCTTCGTCTACCTTAAATATAGATACAAATTCTTTATGTAATAATATCTACATGATTTTTTTTTCCACATTTGCTAAGAGTCTCACTGATACTTGGAGTTGTACAAAATGTGAATGAATACATTTACCCCAGTTGAGTATTTGTTAAATTCAGTTAGTTTTAGCCTTTGGCCTTATTGATCTGAGTAGGTCAATAAGGCCAAACACCAGAACAGTTGTTGACTTGCATCTGTGACCAAGCCTACATGGTGAAAATGACAACATATCTATTTGAATTTTGAATATTTAAAAGTGGAATTTACAGGTTCATTTTAAACCCTGGACAATTCACCTGTCTTAGTCTGAGGAGAATAATATATTTAAATGGTTATTTTTCCTTTTTTTTTCAGATTTAATCTTATCCCTGTACCTCTCTGTCTTTTACTGACTGCTGTGTTCTCAATCCCTCCTAGCATCAGCAGCAGCCTCAGCCTTTACCTCAAGCTTCTCCACAGCTCGGCAGCCTTTACAGTGAGCCAGGGATGCAGCTGCGCTACTCAGACATGCACTCCACTGCGGACAACAGACAAAATGTAACCCCCAAGCCCTGAATCACACACTTTATTGGTCTTTCTTCCCCACTCTCTTTTTTTCCTTTGCTGCCTACCTATTCATGGTGAACCATAGTTAGAGCTATTCTTGGTTTAACAATACATTTCTTTATTTTAAGGTACATTAACATGTCTTACAAGGGGACTGTTTTTACAGTATTGCTTAATACATTTTTGAATGTACTTTTTTGTGATAGATTACAGCCTTGTTACCCAGATCATATTTATTTTTGTTTGGAAAACAAACTAATGTTGCTGGAGATATTACTTTTGTTTCAGAGGTGTTTTCACACTTTGGGCGTTTTAATGTTAAAATCAGCAAATCTCTCTACAGGGGACACTGCAGAAGACAGGGACTTCAGGAAAAGCTGCTATAAATAAGAATACATTTTCAACTTATTTTAAATAATGCCAGAAACAGTATACGGGGTGAAATGAGCATTTGTCCAACTATGAAGCAAGAAAATACATTTTACGTAACTGGGCTGGTTTGCAGTAATCCTGAGTGTGAAGGTTTGGTTTGAAGTAGCATGCAAATCATTACCTTACCAGTTGAATCAGTGCCTTACCAACCAATGGGATACATACAGTTTTAATAATGATATTTATATTAGCGTGTATGTCTCTGAATATTGTAGCACTGTGGCCTTTTGGTTCAAGTGACTATATTTCAACCAGAATGTTGCCAAACTTGTCTGCTCACTAGATACCTGAAATATTCTCAGAAAATACTGCCCATATACCAATACTGCCCTCATAAATGTTGTTACATGCAACATGTCATTGATAAAGCAGATCTGGTCATGCTGGCTTATGGTCTTGACAAATGGAAAGAACTATTATTAAAATTACCTTACAGTTAGGATTTCACAGTGAAATAGTACTAGTGTGATTCCCCAACCCCCAAGATGTTCCACACAGTCTTGTGTCAGCGTCAGGCATCAGCAGTTTGACTTCTGTTTAAATATGAGCTCTAACAAATATTACAGTGATGTCAAGACATGTAGTATGAAGAAAGATTTTATTGACATCTCAGTATACAGAAGCTTGTATCTGGCTTTAGGTGAAATAATCTCATATGAGATAAGTATAAAAGTCAATACTGAGAATATTCTTAAACAGTACCTAGCCATAGTTCACAGATATCTCTTCAAGAATGTATCTTTAACCATTACCTTTGTCTCTGCTTCTTGTTTTCTTCACCCAAAAGATTTGATAAACAAATATAAAGTTTTTTTTACCCAAACAGGTCAAAACCTGGATTATTACTTTACTTTTCACCTTAAGACAATTTGAGATTAGGACATTGTCCCATAGCAAAACTAAACTGAGATAGATGCCCCCTGGGTTGAGATTTTGTTTCACAACAGGTATTCTCTGATCAAGACAACCTAACAAGGCGCCTCTGATAAGATTTCCTCAATTGTTTCAATCAAGCAGATATTAGGACCTTCTCCTAGCTTCTTCTTTCAAGCAGCCACTGACCAAGATTTTGTACAGTTCCTCATCTTATCTGTTGTGCAATCATTGGCATGTTAATTGAAGATTGTTTCAGGTTTGCCTCTGAAGTTGTCCTCATGTCTCAGTTTTTTTTACTCTGTCTTTTTTGTCTTTTCTCTAGAGCCAACCTCAAGCTCCTAACATGATGAAAGCAGCCCCCACCATCCTGCAGTCGCTACCTCCCCCAACCACATTCAGTGTTCCGTCCCAGGCTCCCCCTCCTTCCCTCCTGCAGGCCCAGCTGTCTGCTGCCTCTCTGGCTCCTCTCCTCCAAAACCCTCCTCAACCTCTGCTGCCACAGCCTCCGCCCAAAGGTAAGTTAGTGGGGTTGACTATTATTTTTTAGATGTTTTGGTACAACATTAAGCACAAAATCAAAGCTGTCTGTGTGGTATTTAAAGTGCTTTGTTTTATGTGTTTTGTCTCTAGATGTGTTTCCTGGGGGTCTGCTTCAACCCCCAGTAAGGATGATGCCACAGCCGCAGCCTGTCCGGCGGATTGAACCTCCACCTCGTTTCCCCAGTCGCAATGATCGAGGCCCTGAGCTCATCCTCAGGAGTAAAGAAGAACGCAGGTGAGATGACGATAGATATCATAGATGATCTGATATTTACAGTTGTAGTCAATATCCTGTAAACTTCTGCCTGCTATTAGTGAGCAGTCATTAGTCATTTTAATGTTTTTACTTAATTCATTAGCCGAGACAGAGACCGTGAACGAAGGCGATCGAGAGAACGCTCACCTACACGCAAACGCTCCAGAGACCGCTCACCGAGACGGGACCGCTCACCGAGACGGCCTCGCAGGGTAGTGCCTCGATACACCGTCCAGTTTTCCAAGTTCAGCTTAGATGGGTGAGAACTGTCTTTTCAGTGATTCATGCTTTGTAGCTGGAAACAGATCATAGTGGTGTTACACTCTAGTGAAATATTTAACTATATATATAATGTGTGTTGCTAAAGTAGTATCTGTCCTCTCTGTGTTCTCCAGCTCCAGCTGTGACATGATGGAGCTGAGGAGGCGCTATCAGAGCCTCTACATTCCCAGCGACTTCTTTGATGCTGTCTTCACCTGGGTGGATGCCTTCCCCCTAACACGACCCTTCCAGTTTAGTAATGCCTGTAACTTCCACATCTTGCACAAAGAGGTGGATCCTCTAGTCAAGAACACAGCTGTGCTGGACCCTCCTGATGCCAACCACACCTACAGTGCTAAGGTAGGACTACCAGTGATAAGTACAGCTGCTAGAAGGGGTGATCTAAGAAGAGGACCAAACTAATATGATACTGAACACCTAAAAAATATTCACGAAATATGTATCCTGTACACTAAAGATTTAGTTTACGACTGGCCGACACAGTAATTTGTCCAAAGCAATTACATTTTAGTCTAAAGAAAAAAAAATTGGAAAGAAAAATCTAATTTCACCCCTTTCCATAAGTATAATTTAGAAATAAATGTATAGGCCTGCAGATATGCACAACATGTAGCTGAGATGATTGAGGTCTATGTGCCAGGGCTTTTGGTACCACTGCTGCTATATTAATCCAAGAACCACCTCTCTTTCTCCCTACACTGGGATATTCTCATGCATTTTGGGGGAGGATGTTTCCAGTTCAGGCTGTTACTAATCAGTTAATGTGGTATGTTTGTGGTGTAGGTGATGCTGCTGGCTAACCCCAGTATAGAGGAGCTCTACCACAAGTCCTGTGCTCTGGCAGAGGACCCCCAGGAAATGAGAGACTCCTTTCAACATCCTGCTAGACTCATTAAGGTACTTCACATCTTTTCCCTGCCTCTTAACATATACATGAGCTGACAATGATGTTATGATCCTATTCCATTGCTGAACACTCACAATGTTGAAAAGTCCTGACTGACGTCAGCTGCCATGTGTCCATAACGCTGGTGTTTTAATATCTTTTGGTAGAGGATCCTCAGAGGTATGAATATTTGGACATGCTGCTGACCTTTTTGTTTCTTTCTCTGTCCTCTATTTTTTTGCTCTTTCCACCCTCCACACCCCTTTATCCATATTCCCCATTTCCATCTAACCTGTACTCTGTGGCTCTCCTTGTACCCGTCTGTCTTTCTCCTCCAGTTTCTGGTGGGAATGAGAGGAAAAGATGAGGCCATGGCCATTGGTGGTCACTGGTCTCCCTCTCTGGATGGAGCTGACCCAGAAAAGGATCCCTCAGTCCTCATAAAGACAGCCATACGCTGTTGCAAGGCACTCACAGGCATAGACCTTAGTCTGTGCACTCAGTGGTAAGAGCTGCTATTCTCATCAGTATTTATTTGTCTCATTGATTGTGTTTCTTTTTAAACTCATTAACTCTGCTGGTACTAAAATCTCAAATTGAGTATCTGTAATATGCTGTTAATTTTACTACCTCTATACTAAATCTCATCCTGGATATGTTGGGTGATATTTTTTGTTTCCTTTTTATATCAATGATTGTTGTGTTGTTAATTTGCTACCTATTATTTACTATTATTTGTTGTGTTGTGCAGTGTTCTTTTGGCCTTTCGTGTGTTGTCGTCTTGGCTCTCTCTTTCTGTCACACTCTCTATACTTATATACGCCTGTTTCATTGTGATGAAAAACCAAACGCATGGACTTTGTGGCTGGAAGCAGTAGCCTGGACCAGAAGACACTGCCATTACTTTTTTAATTTTATTTTTTTTCTGTTTTCTCTGTTAAATATCTTACATATTTAACTGGCTTTCACTGTCCTGTTGATTCTGTCTCTCTTCGCACAACTCTAATGTAGTGCGTTAAGTGTATCCTAGGTTAAATGCAGCGCACTCATCCATAATTGGCTGAAGCTATAATGGGGATGAATTTGGGGGTGTGATTTATTTTATGTGATTGTCTGTCAACTTTCTCAAAATGGCTGGCGTAACCTGTGACAACAGTTGGAGAGCTGCAGACTGGGTCCATTTGTCTATGCTGTGTGTTGTATGGGAGAAAGGTCACTGTAATGATGTGTACGATCATTCAGTGACCTCATGGGAGGGAGTAGCTGTAGAAGGCTCGCCTTAGCAAGGCTTGCCTTTTATACTGTGCCCTGACCAGAATGTTTCTTTCCAATGCACCCTCTTCCTTTGCGACAGGTATCGTTTTGCAGAGATTCGCTATCATCGGCCAGAGGAGACACACAAGGGGCGGACAGTCCCTGCTCATGTGGAGACAGTGGTTTTGTTTCTTCCGGATGTTTGGCATTGTCTTCCTACCCGCTCAGAGTGGGAGGTGCTGTCACGGCGACTCCGGGAGCAGCTGGCTGAGAAGCTGTCGGCCGAGCGAAAGGAGGCGGATGGAGAACAGGCACTGAACCGCTAATCCCTCTCTTCTCATTTCCGCTTCTCACAGGAAGGCACAGGAATTACAAAAAACAAACCCCAGATACACACCAGACACAAAGCACACCTCACCATTCACGCACACAGACACGAACACAGGCAGATTATTGTTCCACCAAACCTCACCTAGGCTTCTTCTGTTTACTCCTCCACCTGTCCCCTTCTCCTCTGCTCCAACTCCCATTCCTCCATCAGCACTCCCACCTTCCCTCACATCCAGCAGACACATACAGTGGAAGCAGTGAGACTAGGGTGTGTTGTGTAGGCCCCGATCGCAACTGATAAAACAGCTTCCAGCTCCTCAAACACCTCGTAATTGGGTGCTAATCTGGGAGTAATCATTGATGTTAATCCTGGCAGTTTGTCGAGCATTACATTAACAACATTTGCTTAACCTTTCATTTTGGGTGCTTACAAATTGGTTTGGCAGTGAGCTCAAATAGTCTCCCAGCTTTTAACCAGTGGTGATTTTTTTAACACTGGAATCTGTAATGTTTCTTAAAACTGGAATCTGTGGAGTCAGTTGCGTATAAATAATGTGTTTGTTGTAGAAATGTGTATTTTTATGATTTTTTCACATCAATTTGATATCATCTGACTTCGAAAAGAGAATCTCCCCCAAGTCCTGTTTCTTGTCTGTTCTTGTTGTTGGATTCTACACTTTCATTTGGACTATATGTAGAATTTGGTTTTTCCAGGGCAGTTGGTTGGACAGAAGGACAGATGGCTCCTATCTGACGTAGGTGTATAAAACCCATAAATGGCTATACCCAATACCCAGTCATAGACCATGGTAGGGCCACCCTATCCTCACTCCGTTTGGAGCCCAGCTTCAGTTCACCTGATGTACCTACACACCTTTTGGACACACCTCTCATTGATTTTTACCTTTTTTGTGTTCCACAGATTGATTGATTGGCAGCTGGGGGGCATTTCTGTTGGTTTTCATAAGAGCTAGAGAGCTTCCCTGTGTACGCTTCAGTAGCAGTGGACTTAAACACAGTCGAGAGCTCACTAGGACGAGACAATGAAAGACAGATGTGACCTTGCTTCTTGCACGGATCAACTTTAAAGCTCACGAAAGGCCACGAGTGTTGTGCTGACTGTTTGCTATCCCACCTCTTTCTCTCTCTCTGCCTGTCTCTATCTTAATGATTTCCTGTCAAGGAGGAAGAGGAGAAGGACGACGATGAGTCGAAGGACGTTAGTACTCCCACTCACTGGGCTAAACTTGACCCGAAATCAATGAAGGTAAGGTTCAAGGAGATAGTCTTTGCACTGATCGTTCAGCTACACATATGACTGTATCTGTGTGGAGAGCAGACAATGAACAAACCTGTTAAAGTACCTGTGGACCTGTAAGATATTTAAAAATACAGATTTGTGTGTATTCTCTGTGTAGAAATTCTTTCACATCTGTTTGAGCAACTACATGGGGCCAATAAGTCATAACACCAAGAATGCGCTCCTCTCTTCACAAGGTTAAATGTTTTTCTCTTGTTTTCTCTTTTTATAGGTAAATGACCTGCGGAAGGAGCTTGATTGTCGCTCGCTAAGCTCTAAGGGGTTAAAGTCGCAGCTCATCGCTCGCCTCACGAAGCAGCTGAAGGTGGAGGAGCAGGTGGAGGAGTCCAAGGAGCCAGAGAAACCAGAGAGTAAAGTTGCTGAGGAAGAGGAGCCATGTCGCACTGAGGAAGACAGAGAGGTACAGAGAAATCTATTAACTGAATAATTATGTGGAAAAGTACTGATAATATGAGCGAATTTAGAAGTAATGGCATTTTTGTTGTTGAGGTAGAAATAACATAGATGTCTCCTTTATATTGTACAAAGCATCTGTTCAGTTGAGAGGTGAAAATTAAATGTCTTAGTTTTGGCAATTTTTGTCAGTATTAGTAAGTAAGTAGGTAAGTAACCTTACCTGTGTGTTGGTTTGATGTGTTCCTCTCTGTTAGGAGGAGGAAAGGAAGAGGCAAGAGGAGCTTGAGCGCCAGCGGAGAGAAAGGCGCTACATCCTCCCTGACGAACCCACCATCCTCGTACACCCTAACTGGGCAGCCAAAAATGGCAAATTTGACTGCAGTGTCATGTCCCTGAGCGTGCTGCTGGACTACAGGCTGGAGGACAACAAAGAGCACTCCTTTGAGGTGAGACTTGCTGCCATTTTACATATAGAATTTACACTACACATTTGTTCTTTATTGGTGTGTTATGCCAGTAGAATGCAGGCTGGTAATACACTGTCCTACTTTTCTGTCCAGGTCTCTCTATTTGCTGAGCTGTTTAATGAGATGCTGCAGAGAGACTTCGGCTACCGTATATATAAAGCCCTCGCTGCTCTTCCTGCCAAGGACGAGAAGAAGGAAAAGGAGAAGAAAGCCAAAAAAGAGGCAGAGAAGAAGGAGGCTGAGAAGAGGGAAATAAAGAAGGAGAAAGATGAGGAGAATGAAGAACCAGCAGTGAAGAAGACC
The DNA here is from genome assembly GCF_001640805.2 of Lates calcarifer. Taxonomy (NCBI): domain Eukaryota; kingdom Metazoa; phylum Chordata; class Actinopteri; family Centropomidae; genus Lates; species Lates calcarifer. Next base: position 8,648,642 of record NC_066848.1, read on the forward strand.
AAAGAGGATGAGGACGATAGGAGGAAGGTAAGCCATTACACGTGCCTGGTCTTTTCAGTCTGTCATTTTCTCAACAAATGATGTGTGTTTTCATGCAGTTGTATATGACTTGTGTTTTTAACCAGTATGATGAAAAGACTGTGAAAAAGGAGGAGTCTCGCGACGAAGAGGAAAATGAAGACGATGGCAGCACAGCTAATGCTGAAGAATACGACCCTATGGAGGCCGAAGATGCAGATGATGACGATGATGATGGTACAGCACTCTGTCTCATTTTCTTTAAATACGTCAGATTATTTTTTCATTTCCCACAGTATAATTTGGTCATTGATGAGAAACCATGCACCACGCTGAACCTGTGATGGACAGCATTTCCACAGTTTCTGAGGCCTTATGTGGGGAAGAACATCACTTTCTGCTTTTGCTATATACATTTGTCTTCTGTTCATACTGCTTTAACACTCAAAGAAATAATAATAGAATTTAAATATGTATTTAAGAACATCAGGGACCATTTAGTTGTGAGTCAACAACTTTTTTTATTCCACTGATTTCTGACTAAAGTGCTCCATTCGTCCCCACTCTGTTCATTTCTTAGACAAGGATGACGATGACTCTAATGACAGGGACAGGAAAGACCGCAAGGACGACCGCAAGTCATCAAAAGAGAGGTCATCCAAAGACAAGGTTTGTTAGTCACTGTTGTATGCCTAGTGTTCAGTCACTGAAGTAGTGTAACATGGTTGTTGGTATAAATTTTGTTGTCGTTAACACCAGGAGAAGAAGCAGATGGTCACACACAACAAGGAGCTGCTGATGGCATTTGTCTACTTTGACCAGAGCCACTGTGGATATTTGCTGGAGAGAGACCTGGAGGAGATCTTGTACACACTGGGACTGCACCTGTCTCGTGCTCAGGTGAAAACACGTCAAACCTAACTATGTCTATGGTCTGTTTCTGTTTCTGGATCTGCATCCCTGATTCTTAGTCTGTCAGACTGTCTATACTCCACTGCTTGCCTGCTGATGCTTTTGCTGCTGCTTTTTTACAGCTTAGTTAATCTGTCTTGTGGATTTTTGTCTGTTTTCAGATAAAGAAGCTGTTAAACAAACCAGTGGTCAGAGAGTCTTGTTATTACCGCAAACTGACAGACAGGGGAAAGGATGAACCGGTTCCCTCGTTTAATGAAGCCCTGATAGAAAACCTGTTAGGTAACACCATGTTTCTAACACTCTCAATTTTTTTATTTACCATTACATCAGAAGTGTCATATGACAAACTCTCTTCCTGTATGAAATTCTCTCTCTTTCTGACAGGTAATCGAGGACTACTTCCTGCTCCAAAAGCTCGTGTTCAGTCAGAGGCCAGTGAGTCTGGTAATCTGATCGTCTATAATGGAGCCATGGTCGACATTGGCAGCATGATGCAGAAATTGGAGAAGAGTGAGAAGGCAAGAGAGGAGATAGAACAGAAACTCATGGTGCAGGATGCCAAAATGGGTATGATTTGAATTGTATTATGCTATTTATTAGAGTGTCACGAGTTGCAAGCTACACTCTGTGTCAGTAGTCCATCAGGACGATGATCTGGCTCAATTTGAGCTTTGCTACAAAGAAGTCCAGTCTCACTTTATTCAACAGTCTTCCCTCTGTGATTTCCGTTGAGATGTGGACTGGCACATTGCTACCAACTACCGCATACAAAATATAAAACAGGATATTATATTTATAGAATGGAGAATAGTTTTTGGTTGATAAGATTAATATTTCCACTATTATACAGGTTGAAAATCCCATATTCATTAGATGTAGATTCTTGAGTAGTAGCAGAGTATAATTTGACCTGACTTTGCCTCTTGATGTCCACTGTGCTTAATTGTGAACCTACATTCAGTGTAACCATCCTTGTGACTTTTTGCATTGCGTCATTCCAGATGAAGATGCAAAGGTTAAGGCACAGCTGGAACAAGCAAACAAAGCCTTGTCCAAGGAGCTGGAGGAAGTTAAAAGCACCCTGAGCCAGACTGAGCAGACTCTGAAGGCTGCAGAGGAGCAGAAGACTGTCTACCACGACCACATCAGCAAGACGTCCAACACTTTGATGTCCACTGTCAAAGGGCTGCTGGCAGTGCTGAAAAAGGTGCACTGCTTTAAAAAAAAACAGGCAGAACTGTTGTTAATCCAATTATTTTTTTATGTTCAGACAGGATCTGAGCTCACATTCACTGATTACCTTTTTCTTTCTCTCTCAGGACCAGGAAGTAGATGAGTCTGGTGACGAAGTCACTGGTGATCACATCCAGGCTTCTCAAACAAATGGCGCTGATGAATGAGTGACACATTTAAACTAAATGAAGCTAATTTTTAACACTGATTATCTTAAAAAATGTGTAAATAAGCTCACTAAACATCATTCTTTTGGACCTATCCTCTCTTAAGTACATGTATAAATTAATAAGTTCCCTTTTGTTAATTTGACCTCGGTTTCCATGTACAATAGTTTTGTTTCTGAGGAGTTACTTTTCTTAACTTGAATAATTTTAACTATGTCAAAGCTTTGAAAGGCTTATTTTCATAGTTTTAAATTCAGTTGCTAACATTTCTTTTTGCCATTGCTTTAGCTTTGTTTTGGCCATTAAAATGCCACATTGTAGATTTAAATGCCAGTATGTGTGAGTTGTACTTTTCAGAGATTTTTGTTTTTCTAATGAGCAATAATGATGCTATTTATGTGAGAGAGAATTCGTTAAAAAAAAAAAAAACTATATTTAAAATAAACTAATTTTGGATGGAAAAGGGTGGGAGGGGGTTCTATGTGGCTCAGACAGAATGAATTTCTTTATAAATTGTTCTGATCCACTGTTAAACCACAACTGTGTTCAGTAAACACATTCGATTTACATTTCTTCTGCTCAGCTAATTTAACCTGCTTCTGCTGGGCTTTTTTTTTCTTTCCCCAAACACATCATGGCTATGCATGATTCCTGCCTTTCTTGGACCTTTTTGCTGTCGGCACCTACAGGCTGTATCCACCGAATGCTGCGCTGCCAGTTACAGTGCTTCACCTTTTACTGTGACAAGCATCTGTTTTGTTTTCTGAAAAAGGAAAACTACACATGAGCCAAAAAAACATAAGCTCAATGAATGTGTGAAGGAATCTTTGCTGCAGAGACATGAACATTTTGAAATCCATCTATGAATTGTGTGTGTTGGTTTTGGGTTGTTCTAGAGAAGAGCCACAATTATATTCAAATGTGCTCCAGAGCAGGCAATTTTATTTTTCTATTAAAAATGTACTCTATGGATGTCTTGTGCAAGAGTAAAGTGGTCTGTTTTAACACTACAGTGTGTCTGCCTTTTTTCCACCAGTTTTTTGTATGACTTAATAATTAACTGAAAGATTTCTCAAATTTGAAAGGCCCTTTTCACAGTAGACATTGTTACTTGTTGTAGCTGAAAAGAACAGGTATCAGGTGCTTTTCCTATTATGGCACATTAAAATGTCCCCTGAGAAAAAGACCTGTTGTTAGTGGTAGAAACTAAATAATGTGACTTTTAGGAGGAGTTTTATTTTTGTTCAGCGCTGGTATTTTCTGCTTGTATTACTATGCTGCTCACCAGCAGGTGGCAGCAGAGTCCACAGTTTTTGACTTACTGACCAGAAGCGATTTTGTGAACTTAAAGGTTGAAAGCATTTATTAAGCAGTTATTCACTGTTCTTCAATACCATCTTCACAGATGCAGTTTGACTTGTCATGGGAATAGCTCAGGTGTTACTAATGATATTAATTATATCCCTGTCCCAGTAAACAAGCCATTCCTGCTATGATAAAGTGTCTATTGTGGAAAAGGCCTATTAAAATGAGGTGGAACAAAGTCTGGCACCATAAAAAAATGAGCAACTTACTTATTATTATTTAAATTTGACTACTTTTTGCTTGTTTCTTCCCAGCTTGTGACTGGACCATCAGGTGCTGGACTTTTAGTGGTAAGAGGAATTCTAAATCTTTCATTTCCTGTCAAGTATGAAACAGATGAGGTTAAAAATCAGTGAAGTGATCCTCAAAGCAAAGATCTCAGCACCAACGGGAAAACGTGATGAAGCCGAGATCAGAGAGTGAGAGTTACTTCACACCATTTATCAGGAATAATATCCCTGGTGGTGGTTGGAAAAAGAACATTATGGGTGTGACCAGACATAGCTCAGACAAGGAATATTAATTATGTAGCACATTGTCATTGAGTTTGTCTGAGGAACAGGGAGGGTCCTGCCTCTCAGCCTCCTGTAGATCATTTACCTTTGAAGCTATTGTTTCCTGAGATGTCCTTTTATGTCTTCGAGCTGCTGGATTTTTTTGCCTCCTGTCAATGTAATGCTGGCTTCATTTCCTCTCCCACCACACCCCTTACAAGCCAACACTTTCCCTCACACTCTTTCTTCCACCATGTTGTCAGACTATTATTAGATGGGGTTTTACTTCACATGCTATCAGTGATCAATAATGACCTCTTTAATAGATTTCTGCCCATATTGTTGTGGAAACAGTCACAGCTAACTCATGAAACATTTTGTGTTTGGGTTCATTTTATAGAGACAGTGTGATTAGTCAAGATTTTTTCATTTAATCCCACTTATATCACGCGGTGCTTCAGAGAGGTGCTACATCTATGAAAGTGATGGCTAAATATATTCCCTCTCAGATGTAGACCTACTTCACATAAAAAAACAACTTTACTTAGCAGGAAACATCTCTGTCTGTTTCCAGCAGCTTGTCTATGTCATTTCCTAGAGAACAATGACTATCTGTCACCCAGTGCTTTGGTTATGTGGCTGCTTTTGTCCTGGTATCGTGCTCTGAATACTTGACAAACAAACCTCATTTGTCCCCCGAGGAACCACATGCACACGCCTCACCCCTCAAACTCCTGCAGCAGCAGCAGCTGTGTTTGTGTGTGTGCATGTGTGTGAGGTTTTGCACTTGGATGTGCACGCTTATATGTATGCATGCGCATGTGATGTGTGAAATTAGACCCCACCGCAAAGACCAGGGCAGGTAACCCCATTCCCTGGCTGCGACAGAAGGCTTTTGTGGCCACATCCCTGCCTCTCCTCTTTAACCCCCACCCTGGTATCAAAGAGCTGCTGCACTCACAGGCTGGTCTGCTGACAATCAGGCTGATTCAATGGTGGGTCAGAGTTTTCAGGGGTAGGGGCAGACAAGGTTAGTAAAAAAGGGGAGTTTGGTTTAGTAACTGATCATGTTGCCATTTTAACCTCTCATGTATGTAACCTTTCATGTAAATCAGACATCTGAAATCTCTGGGTGTGGTTGTAGAGCATGTGCAGAAATAGTATGACGTTACACTGGTCTCATTGTTACTTAATTCTTGCTTTTCCATTCCCTTGTAGATTTTTTTAAATTCTCCCCTCTCCCCCCCACTCAGCACTTTGGCAAATCACCCTTTCACATTAGCACCCTCCATCCTATGTGCATGTCAAAAGTTCAGAGTTGTAGTTATCATGACAAAAGCAGTTCCCCCTGCCTCACACACAACCCGTAAAGTCCCAGAGGGTCGGCTTTTCAAAACCTGTCAGGAGTCACTGTTTTTTTAGCTCTCTGCATTGTTTCTGGACAGTCCCGCCTGTGATGGTGACATGATAAGACACAAATGCAAGTCTCAGCCCAAATGTAGCCAAACAAAATGCTGTATTTTACACTTATGCTGGTATTTTTGTGCCCAGAAAAAGGCAAATTTTAATCTAAAGTAAACTGAACCCTGCAACAAAGCTCTGTCTTTGCTGAACTTTCTTTCACCTCAAAAACTGTACAAGATTTATTATTTGCTCATTATTTTCTGGTTGTATTGTGCAGTACAGAATTGAATTTCCTGGGCGATAGAGATAAATCATTCAAACGACAAATGACCCAGCTTCCCTCACACATCCTCTGGGGGTAAATAAACCCCACTTCAATCCCAACACATATTTGAGTTTTTCAAGAAATCTCTCTGAGCACCAAAGTCATACAAACAAGTCAACCACCCTCTTATGAGCTGTTTGATATATCAGGTAATTGATACATGAGAAGCTCTATTGAGAAGCTCTGTTTTTGTTTCTGTCTCCCCAGCAACCTGCACAGGCCCCTGCTAGAGGAGAGAGGGGCCCCTGTTCAGCTGGAGCTGCAGGAACCCAGCTTCCTTAGGAGCGGCACAGCAAAGTGGTGCAGTTGTTGAGGAAACGATCCCCCTCTCAAAGGCCTTTCCCTGGGAATACTGGGTTACAGTGTGAGAAAGTTCCTCGGCTGTTTTTAACAGTGTGTCTCTGGGGCATCTCCTGGGGGGAATGCAGGAACGCCTCACCTCTGCACTGAGTGGACGACCACCACAAGACCATTAGGACCAGAAGAGCATTGGCAGTCCACTGTTATAGTATCCTCCTCAAGTGCAACGTTGGTATGAATGACAGGAGCATATACAGGGCTGAAAAATCAGGTGGCTCTTTAATGCAACTGTACACCATTTCCCATCAAGTTTCGCATTTCACTGGTTAACAATAGTTACACAAAGCGCAGCATTCATCCAAGCTTAGCATCTACACTTTGGGGGAAAAGCAGATATTCCCTAATTGCCACTGCATGCTGCCCTGAAGGAAAGTATGTCACTCAATAAGATAATCATACAGTGGGAACCCAAGATTGCCAGTACCAGCTTGCAATTTGGAAAAACAAACATTTCCATTGTAAAATTGCATAGCTGGCTTTGACACGGTGCATGCAAACATGAATCAAAACATCTACAGTGCAACAATGTGTGTGTGTGTGTGTGTGTGTGTGTGTGTGTGTGTGTGTGTGTGTGGTAAATACAGGAAATATTTCCATTCAGACCAGCTGGTACAATAACCACCAGTCAGGCAAAAAGCTGCAGGTGTGCAGGGTCAGCAGGCCAAGAATTCAAACCAATTTAAATATCTGTAACAAATGTCTAACATCTGAATCTGTGCTTGATGTGTAATTCTATTTTTTCTTCCTCTGTTTAAGATTAATGTTAATTTATCTCATGACAACATGTTCTGATCTGATTAAAGTCTTTATCCGAGTTTAGTACATTTAAGCTCAGTAGGCTCAAGAGACAAGATGATTATTGGCCCCAAAATCATTGCTACAATAGACAGCTTGGTGAACTTGCAAACATAAGTATTTTTTCTTAGTTTCAACTAATCCTACTACACCAACAACAAATTAATACAACCCATATTACCTCTGTAGCCAAAGCCTGATATATAATTCCTCTGTGCCATTGAGCTCCACTGTCATCCAAAAGCTATCAACAACACATGCTGTGTTCCTTTGTCATGATGAACACAACTGCTTTAATTTATATTTGTGTATGGCCACAAAGTCCAAAGAACAGTCTCTTTTAACTGTGTTTTGGTCTCCACCAACCCCTGAGGGAAATATCTGACTGACTCTTGATGAGAGTGAATCAGAGTGAAATGAGGGGGAAAGCAAAGTGTAATTCTTTGTGGTTTTGTCATCATGGGATTTCACATAAAGGGAATGATCTGATCCATTGTTTAAAAAAAAAAATTGATTATTGCCACTCTAAAGATTGAACAACATGTCCTGAATATTGCAGCCAAAGTGACAGTTAATGTCTTAAACAAACCTCCCCTCTGCATCCTGCTTCCTCCAGCTCTCCTTCCTGCACTTCTTCCTCTCTCAAAGCTGTAAAACAGGCCAGGAAGTCACCATGAGGCATTTCCTGCATATTTTAAATCTCCTTGAACCAGGGGTCACGCATGATCTTCCTAACAACAGTGTCCTCCATGTGTTCTTGCATGTATATATACAGTATATCTGTGTTATAGTAAGAACATGTGTTACTTCATGTATCTGCCTCTGGCTCAATAACGGTATGTATTTTTTTGTCCTCTGCAGGCGGTGTGCTCCACTAATGAGGCTCATATGCTGCACACGTCTTTGATGTCACATTACCATAGAAGCTTTCAGGCTCTGCTTCTTCAGTTCAAAGCTCCGGTCATTTAGATCCTGGTTTAATATAGTTAGTTGCTGCCTGGGTGTTAATTTGGTGACAGGTGACACATCACAGACCGGAATAAGCCTTGATGTCGGTGAAGTCTACCAATCATTTGATGGCGACTGATTTTAGCTGCATTTAGAGAATAGGTCCAAAGCCAGGAACCTGGTGCACATGAGCAGAATGCAAAAAAATGTTGTGGACAGATGGGGTTTTTATTAGGTACAAAAATGAGATGAATCCAGCAAAAGAGACAAAAAACCTTGGACTGATGTTCCTCATAAAATCTGTATCCGTTACAATGGAGAGGCTGTAAATAAACTGAATAATTTAAAAAATCTGAGAAAACTATATTGTAATGAGATTCAAAGTGACCTGGAGACATTTGCTAACAAAACAGTCTCAAGACAAGATCCATTTAGTAGCTCTGTACCTCTCCAATGCAGGTTACACAGAGAGGGCCTAACTTGTTTTCCTTGTCTCACTAGTTTTATATCAGAATTGTTTTTATTAATTGATTGATCATTCAGTCAAAATGTCAGGGAATAGTGAGAATGCCCATCATAATTATCCCAGAATTGTTTTGTCCAAAACCCAAAGATCCACTAAAAATGATTTAAAAAGAAAGAAAAGCTGCAAATCCTGACGTGTGAAAAGCTGAAAGTAGGTATGATATTGTCTGCCCTGTCCTTGATTTTGGTCCAGAATGAAATGTCTCAGCAACTATTGGAGGATTGCCATGAAATTTTGCCCAGACGTTCATGGTCCCCAGAGCGTGAATCATGAATACTTTGGTGATCCCTTATCTTTCCATCAGTCATCCAGAAGAATAAAACAGCCCTCTATCTCTCTATTATTTTGTCTGGTTACCCACCACTTAAAGCCATAAAAAAAATCTATCACACAGGAACACAGAAAGCTGCATGGTAACAAAAAGAGACTGTTATGGCTTTACGGGGGTCAGTGTTTGATGAGAGTCGGTTGCACCTGTGAACTCAGTGGTGTGTACAAGGACAGTGCACAAACACTGAACAAAGTGTGAAAGAAAGAAGAGACTAAACCAACCGACCCTCCTGCGCTCTCACACAACCTCAAAGTGCAGCTGTAGACATCTCTCACATGGCTGTGATCTTTAGCATGTCCACAGGGTCTTTTTGTGTGTGTGTGTGGTTCATAAGGATGTGGGTGTAGACCATCACTCACCACCTTCTAACACACTGTACACTGCTCAAAGTAACTCTAAATCGTTCTTTTTCTCTTCCTCTCTTTGTTAAAATGTCTTCTAAAAAGCTCTGAGTATAAAAGCAGCCCACCTCTTCTGTGTACTGAGTGCTTTGCTGGATTTCCTCTGTCCTAGACTTATTAAAACAACATGAGTCAATTATAGTCCCGACTTAAGTAATCATGTTTTATGGCAAAACCACTATCATTATGTTTGTCTGGCTGCTTACTGGCTCCATGAAGTGAGTCGCTCCTGCAGGTTTCACTTAAGATGTGCATTGATTTGTGCTCTGAAGCACTTGAGCGTGAATACATTACTGCCTTGAATGTCAATACACACTGCAGAGACTGAGCTCAAACCAGCCTGGTCTCCCTTTGATCTTGGCTGCGATGGCAGAGTGCTGAAATAATGAAATTGTAATAACAGAGTACCGGGACTGATGTTAGGACATGTTCACTCAGGCTTAAAGATTTGAAAAAAAATCTTAACAAGCAGGATTGATGAAGGAATAAGGTTTTTGATCCAAGAGCAAAAATTTATGATGTCAAATTCCTTGGCAGAGGAACCCGAATGTTTTTAGAGTCCATTTCTAGCTTCTTTAAGCAACAGTGGGAAATATACTTATTTGCTTTATTGCAGAGAGAAGATTGATACCACCCTCATTGTCTGAGCTCAAGCTGGAAGGTAGTTAGCTTAGCTTAGCATAAAGATAGGAAGCAGGAGAAATCTATTGTTAATGTAGAGACACGAGAGCAGTGTTCTTCTTAATCTCAGCAAGAAAGCGTAATTGTATAGTATATAGTAGTAGTAGTAGTAACAACTAGCCTGGCTAGAGCCCCTGAAATCCTGCAAAATATAACATGTTGCTTCTGCCTTTTGGATATTGTTTGGTGACGGTATCCATTAAGCGCATTTCCTAAAATGTCAGTCTCCTTTTAATACCCTCTTGGTTCAAGAAAGCAAATGTGTGTGTTGATGACAAATAGCATGTCTAACTTAATATGCAATAGCAATCAATCATAACCCTGTAGCCTCATTTCTCCTAAATATCTATATCCACATGTCCTTTCTAGAATACCATTTTGACAGGTTACTGAACAAATGGCCTACACCTGACCCTCTAATGACCTCTGACCTCCACCATATGAGTCAACACTGACCCTTTCTGTTTCCTCTCTGTTACGAGTCAGATTTAAATTCCTCAGCACCATCCTAACACTAACAAAGAGATGATACAAGAGATGAAACACATGTAAGATTTACAAAAGTGAAGGTTTTATTGATGCAGAAGTTATGCCATATACTGGCTCATGAGCATGAATTCTGCTGAGGTTTAGGGACGTTTTGGGTCATATTTATTCTTGGCATGGAGGTAAAGGGGAAGCCTTCTGGGTATATTTTAGTCAGAAAATCTCCCAAGAGCCAAGATCTTATAGCAGGACCAGATGTTTTAGTTTGTATGTCGAGACTCAAAATTTAGGTTCAGGATTGTGGTTCACTGAAATTATCATATTCAAAATATACACTGTGATCACGTCAAGGTTGTTGCCCTGTAAAAGACACCTGATACTACTTTGAAATTGCTTCAGTGCACAGCAGAAAGGAGAGATATGTATGCTAATTGAAAATCAGGGGCCAGAGTGCAGGATTTCATGTAATTATGGTAACTTGGTGAACTTTGCTTCTTGATAATCAGTCCCACCAGCAGACTAAACATTCAGAAGAAAGAGCCCTCAGATTTTAAAATGCGGGTCAGGCCGGTGGGTCAACTTCCATTGTCCATGCTCAGATAAAACAAAGTGTGTGCCAGTATTTTTATCTGGAGGAAGTTAATGGTATCAAACAATGACAGCATTTCTGCAAAGTTCCATGTAATGCAAACAGTGCTAAAAATGTTTTTGTGGTCTGGACATGTGTGTAATGCCATGCATGCTTTGTGTTGTGGGAGTAGTGGTAGTGGCCACAAGTCACAGTATTTTTAGTAATAGCAAAAAAAGCTATAAGCTTTCCCATTTTATTTTCTAAATTCTATTTCTCTTGTTCTCGTGTTCTAGAGGTTTAAGGGAGCATCCCATGTAATCACAGCTCCTGGCCTGGGACCTTTGTTGCATTCCTCATCTTTCTCCCCTCATTTCCTGTCAGCTCTCTACTGTCTACTCTCTAATAAAGGCATAAAATGCTCCGGAAAAAAAAGCCTAATATCTTGTTCATGTCCAAGATGCCTCTCCTCTGGCCTATGTGTGAAGACTTGTGAACTTTAGCAGCTGCCATTAGCAGCACAAGCCGGAGTAATTTAGACCCAAAGGTCTTCTAACCACAAATCAGAGCTGCAGTTCTGGGAAAGTGGGGGTACAAAAGCCACTCAAAACTGATAAATAATGAATCAGGAATACCAATTATTATGAGAATAGTTTGACATTTTGGGAATTATGGTTATTAATTTTTTTGGTGAGAGTTACACAAGAAGATTGATACCACTCTCATGTTAAATATGAAGCTACAGCCAGCAGCCGGTTAGGTGAGCTTACCACAAAGACAGAAATCCAGAATGGTGCCATAAACAATCTTGGAAGACTCCTGTAGATCAGTGGAGTAGTGTGAAACCATTGGCAGGACTGTGCATTACATCACCCACATGTGCATGTGCGTGCATGTGTGTCCTCGTGTGCATGCATGAGACAAACGTAACAGGGACCTGCTCTGCTGTGTAGGGCTGCCACAGGTGAAAAGCTCCACAGATTACCTTTAAGGTTGGAAAAACAATCTTAGTTTAGGTGAAGTGTCTAGACTAAAGACTTCATGTTTTTATGACTTATTCCATTTAATTGAAATATTCATTTTATAAATGTGTCCCCCAAAATTCAGCCTGACAGGTTTGGTATCTTTGGAAATGTTAAATCATGTTCTGTGGGTTTGAACAAAGTTTGGCTGCACAGTAGGAGTTTGCAATGACTGTAAAATTTGGTCTGAACTGGCTGTGTTTAAAATTCTTATCAAAAGCTTTAAAAATCATAAGCCACAAAGGATCTCTTTGACTCATGTCTTATTAAAAGACTTAAATCTTTAATCCCACACAGAATCTTTGCAAGTTTTCTCCTTTGCCCCCCAACTTCACTCAGCTCTGTTTCCCCAGGACAGACTGCACATAATTCATCCTGTGTAGGCTGAGGTGATGTATTCTTTTCATGTACAGAGGAAGCGCAATATCCTGTTCCTGCACGGGCTCTAATACCACACTGAGGCAGACTGGCCCCTGGCCTCTAAGGAGCCTTGGTGCTCCTGAAACTAAAGCCACTGGCTTTTTGAGACTGTGATATATGAGGTGTCTGTCTGTCTGTGCTTCAGACTCCTGCCTGTTACAGCCTCAGTAAAAGCAGGCCCTAATGGGGTCCCTCTTTTGAGAGCAGAGGAGGGTATGGTTCTCATTTTAGGGGGTAAATATGTTCCCTGCAGCAGAGGCTCACGCTCTTTTATTGAATCAGCGTTTTCTCTTGTTAAGTCATTGCTGTGAAATGCAGTAATTCAAGTTTCTGTTATGTAAATACAATACAGGGGAATACATTTTTCTCACAAGATCCCTGTTTACCACACACACATTTTGGCTTTGGCATCTGTGTTAAATGATGTAGGTGTGGTACCAACTTCCCAGGAGGAGTGATGGAAATAAACAAATCTCATGTGCATTAATTCTAAATCCATCAACAAACGCTACTTTCAAGATTTGTTGGCACCTCAGTCAGCTAGGGCCTTCTTTGATGGGGATTCGTGCAACTTTCTGTGCAGAAAGTGTTTTACGAGGCCTCAGTGTTTCCTCAGTTATGGATAAGATTTGTGCTTGCATTGTAACTTGTAGGCTACTTTGCCGTCATCCCACAAAGTTAATTTGATCATTAAATCATCTTTCTAGAAACATCACCCTGTGTTTAATGAGACGTGACTGAGTTTTTACAACAAAGGACTACACAAATAAATCATATAATAAAGCATAGAAACAAAACAGAAAAACAAAATGAGAGCCCTTTTGAGAGTCCTGCTGGGGGATCTCTTTCTGAATGTAGGGTTCTACTGAAGTGTCTACGAGCAAGACACTGGCTCCTTGCCGCCTCAAGGATCCTGTTCAATAGCATGGATCTTCTTTTTTTCCGCAAGGGTTCAAGTGAGGGGGAAAAAAATCTACTTGAACTTTAAGAGCAGGCTGTCATGTCATTGTGATTTCTTCTCAAAGACTGACATGAAAAGCGTCACCCGTTCGCCAGGTTCACCTGTGAACAGTCAGTGGGAGGTCTACCTGTGTGTCCCTGCAGCAGGCTGATGAGCCCTCCTCCTCTCTGCCACCGTCACTGGTTTCCCTGGAAGCAGAGAGAAACCAGTCGGACGCCCTCTGCGCCTCCGGTGCACTCAGTGTAGGACTCAGGCGCTCACTGGAGGAACGCGTGGCAAACCCCGGCGTTTATTTGGTTTTTCAGAGGAGATATCTGTCTTTTAACAAGTGCATTTTCATTACGAGCATGATAGCTCCTCTCCGGAGCCGTTAAAGGCGTTAGAAATGTCGCACCAGCAGCGGGTCGTTCAACTCTCCGCCGCTTCGCTCGCCGTAGTCTTCGGCCCTGACGAGGAGAGTTTGCGCGCCGGCGGAGGTAAACTCAACGCCAATCCTGCGAGTGGTCAAGAGATTTTTGCGGACTTCAAAGCGCAAAACTTGCGCAGTTTTTGGAATAAAAGACTCGTCAAGGCAATAGCAGAGGTGTATTTCCAAGGATGGATGGAAAACTTTGTGCTTTTTATTCAAGGGAACGCGAACAACCTGGAGGTGCTGCGAGAGGCGTGGATGCGCAGGGCTCTGAGGTCACCCAAGGGGTTCATCATCAAAGCTGTCGGTATGTAACCACAATACTGTTACCAGTGATATCATAAAGTATTTATGAAACAATGGTAGTAATGCAACTGTCCATATGCACCTGAAATCCAGAAAGTTACCAGAAAAAAAATCCACTGACAGTACAGAGGGGTGCAATGCAAATAAATGCAAACCATAGCAAATAGGTGATGGCGCAGGAATGAAAAACACTACAGTAAACAGCTACTACAGTCATCTAGGAGCTTAATGTGTTTTTTCTTGTAGGGGACGCTGTAGAATCACACAACATTTGTTTACCACACTGAGAGACCTGTGTGAAAACCATAAACTTTGGCAGGATTGAACACCTCTCCTCCTCCTCCCCCTCCTCCTCCTCTCTCCACCTCTTGATTTTCATTCTAATGATCACAACCTTTAGTTAAATCTGTTGGAAAAAAGTTGTCTTATCTTTACCCTGAAGTTGTAGTATTTGTGGAATCAATCGTGATTTATTAACAGTGCGTCTTTTGTCCTTAGTGAAATAATCAGACTCTTACTTCTTAGATGTTGCAAAGTGTAGAGACATAAAACTCCCTCATGCAGCAAAGAATGGCACCGTGATGTTTTTTCACATTTTTCACACAAAGGTCCTTTCAAAAATCAGCATAATTTGTGAATAGACCAAATGTTGTTGCCATGAGCAGTAAAATGTTACCACTGCCACCAGTTTCAAACCATTTACAACATAACAGGTTGTTTTTCATCAGTGTTTAAGCCTCTGAATCCACTCAGATGGCCTGAAAAATGATACTGCTCAAGACTCTATTCTCCTAAATATCGTCTGGTCGGTTTGAGAGGATTGCTTTCCTAGTCAGCTTCCCTTTGTTGTCGACACCATGTTATGTTTAACAAAGCTTGTTAACAAAGCTCTGAATGCCATGTAATTACTTCTAATTGCTCCCCTCCTCTTGCTCTCCTTCTTGGGATGTGTTTTAAGGCAGCATATAGCTGCACAGGGACAAAGAATAGAAACCTTTATGCAGCCTTCTATATCATGATCTCATGGGCTGTAAATGCCTGACAGCACCAGCTGCTGGAGAAAATGACAACCCTGTGTGGGTTTTAGGCCTAATGACAGTATTCTTACGAGATACACCAGGTTATTCACATTTTTTCTTACTCTAGAGGAAAGATGCTAAACTGTAGGTTATAGAAAATACGTGTGGGAATTGAATTCATGTTTCTGCCACAAAGCACTACCTTCCACTCAAAAAGAGAGCAATTATCCCATAAAAATCAAAAACTGCAGGGTGCAGGAGTGTTAGAGGTATCCAAATGTTGGGAGGGTAGCTGAACTGTAGCAGGTTCCTTTTGGTTGTTGAAACAGTGTCCCAGCAACACACACTTTGGCTCAGACTTGCTATTCGGTCCAGCTGCCTTGCCTCTGTTTTCCAATAAGGTGTGTGTCTTTGTTTAAGTGTCATTATGTCTGGATTCAGGCTTTGCTGCTGTCTACATGCTGAGTTTGTATCAGTCAGTCACCTCTGCCAGACTGAGCAGTGCACCGACAAGTATAGGGAGGAATGTGAAGGGGAGGAAGAGACCACACACCGGGGAGGGTGGGGGGTGGGGGGAGACGACCCGGGAGGGCGTGAAGCAACGGAGGAGGGAGCAGGAGGGGGCGGGAGGTTGTTCTGGGATGGTTTGTGGAGGCTGACATGCCATCCCGCTGTGAGACAGTTTCTGGCCCTAAGCCTCAACTCAGCACACAAACAAGCACCATATGGGCCAAAGGTGATGCTGAGCTTGTTACAATGCACTGTGTCAGCACAAAGGTGTACGCAGACATGCATGAGCTCACGGTCGGATGCAAGGCTGGAAGCCCGTGCCGACATCTTGTGTTTGAGCTTCACACCAGAAACTTGCGAGCAAACACGTCTGTGTGTGGACATGTCACCTCCTTCTCCTCCTTAACAAATCCTTCGCCTCACTCCGCAGCAATTTGTATGGAAATCAGCTCTGGCAGGCTGTCAGAACCTGGTTTACTGCCTTCTCACAGAGAATTGGTCAGCAGTGAATCACAGTGGGACTGGCTGCCGACCACAGCCGCTTTTTTGTTACCCAGGATTGATGTCCCTCCATTTCATGGCCAGTGAGGGACTGGAAGTCAGACTCCTAGATTGATATCAAGCACGGACTTAAAGGCCTTGACATTGTCCTGATATAAATATGTCAGCTAGAAAACAGAAAAGTTATGAGTTATGGGCTACAGTGAATTTTAAACAGCCCTATTTCCTTTCTCAGGTCAGAGCAAGGTTGAGATGTGACTCAACTGACGTGAGGAGCTTTTTTAAAGGGAGAGTTAAGGGGCCAATTGAGGAGATGTTTAGCTAAAACTAACCATGTTTAATTTAGTTAACAGCGCTCAATAATTGGAGAGAGATGTGGATGGTAATACAAAGCTTCCACACAAACAGACACAATCACTTTGATTTATTTGTGCTAATTCCTCATTGGTCCTGTCTGGTTATCAGTGCTAAAAGCCTGAGTGAAGACGGATCGTTCTATGGGCCAGTTAGCCTCCTCTGGGCCTCTTCAGTGGGGAGACTATGTAGAAAAGGAGGCGTGCAGGAGGTGGGTAGGGTTGATGGAGGAAGGGGATCGTAGTGAGGTTAGGCCGAGGTAAACAGACAGGGTGAGGAGTTAGTATGAACAAACTTTGTTGTTATCCTTGTGGGAATGGGGCCCACTGGTACTGGGGTTGACCCCTCCACTTCAACTCCTGAATGTCTGCAGGGTGTTTCTCATTCTTTCTCTTTTACACTGAAATGATCTCTTCATTTCATCTCTGGCTTTTAGCAGTTGTTTATAGAATAATATTGCTGCAGAAACATTAGAACAGTGTGAGTAGAGTTGACATCCCTCTTGCCAAGAGTCTTGACATTCATTATGTTTACATATACACTGTAACCTGAATACTGTGAATAATCAGATTTAGGTATGGTTTACAGTAATCCTGTTTGAGTTATTTTTTAATAATCAGGATGTGGTATCCTAGAGGAAACAGAAAATTTAAGATGGAAAATCACTGTCTTGCCTCTTTATTAGTGGGCATATTTTTAACTCTGGCAAGAGCCAGTCATAAACTTTTATGCTAAGCTAAGCTAATCCTCCCCAGCTCTTGTTCCATATTTAATGGACAGACAATCTTTTTTATCTAACTCTCTGCAAGAAAGTAAATAAGCATATTTCCAAAAATGTAATTCTCTTCCTTTAATCTGATTTGAACAGAGTTTTTACTGTGTATGAAAGCGTGGTGTTGGTCTTGTCAGCAGCTGGCCCCCAGAAGCTTGAATTCTCACTAGAGAACCACCAAAGCTCTCCCACTGAAACCAGAGGCTTCATAATGACTGCTATCTGGGTCTGCATTATTTAGAGTCACTATTGTCTCTGCAGCCGGATGAGCATGGATCCACAACCTGAAACATTTATATGGAGTCAGCCAGTGGTGTAATGAGGTGTCCTGTATCCTCCCTACAATCAACCCCCGTCCTCTTTGAACATGGATGTGAATGAGTCCTCTGGATAGGCCTCTCACTTTCGCCATGGATAACACTACTCTGGTCATTGTAGGACACACTGTAGGTCTCCCTGTGTGTATTTTCAAAGAACTAGGGTATGGCTATGCTGCACTTTTAAAGCCAAGTTTCCTTTTTAAATGGTATGTTTCATTTGAATTCGCCATACCATGAGGCGGCAAAGCATTCCTGAAATGCTTCATTTACTCTTGAGATCATTTCCTGAGCTCGCAGGCTCAGCGAGCCTCATTTCTGCACTTTACTTTTCACTTGAAAGTGTTGTACTTTCACACAAGGGGTGTCTCCTTTCATGAGGGTATTTTGTCAAAGTCTCAAAGCGCTCCACTAATGGTCATAACTCTTCCAGATGTTAGCTTATTAACCATGACACCCCCTTGCCGGGCTCCACCAGCTTTAAATGGCCCACCCTGTCCTAACTAAGCAGCACAGGTCAGAGGTTGCAACCTTCCTGCTAACAAGCCACCTTGAGGTCAGTTAGCTTCAGAGGGCTTTTTTAGGAGGCAAAAAGAGCAACATACATCACCAAAGTATCCAGGTGTTGTTCATTCTCAGGCCAGAACAGCTTCTGTTGGTGTTTATATCAGTGGATCCCAACCTTTTTAGTCTGACACCCCACACCATCTGTCATGTTCCAAATATGTTCTTATGAATGTATTATATACTGGATGGTATTTCACACTGTTGATTATATAGAGGTTGATATTGTAATAATAAATATTTGATTCTATTCAATTGTCAATAGGTTGCTTTGGTCAAGTCACAGTATTGCACTACAATTTGGTATGGCAGATGCTGAACATTTCAGTTATTTCATCACTTTTTAGTTAACTATTTTTACTGTTTATTTATTATTCTGTTTTAGTGTATTTATTACTTTTAGCTAACTAGCTATTTTAACAGCTTAATCTTTAACTATTCAAACTGTTTATTACTCTTAGCTAATTGTTTCTACTGTTTCAACCATTTGAATCAGTTATCCATTACTTTCAACCCTTTATTCCAGTAATTTAGTTGTGTTTTTAAAAGACAGCATCACACCAGTCTGTAAAATTTTGCTCTTTAGCACAAATATGTATGTGTTTTAATCTAGTCACAATTTCTTTTTTTCAGCTGACTTAGTTGCCCGCTCGAATGGGAACAAATACATAATATGGAATTTTTCCTGAAACAATGTTAAAGAACCCCCATGATTTGTCAGTGTCTGTTTTTTATTTCTGGTTAAACACAGACTGATGGAGGGAAATACTCTCTGCTTCACTCACCATCTGAGCTGCTTTCAGACAATATTTGTTAAGAAATAATCACTCTCCAGCTCTCTTGACACTAATAGTATGACATTAAGCTGTTACACAAAATATATGCTGCTGTTTTTCAGGCTCAGAATGATGAAGAGTCTGTATTGTGACAGCGGTCGGTTCAGTCTTGTTCTCACAAAAACAGAGGTGGAATGTTTTTTTGAGGAAACCATATGCTAAATCTGCTAGTCCCCATTAATATGGAGGTTCTTATGTCTGACTAATGTTGGTTTGGTAGACCAAAGAACACGTAATTTCTTTTATCCTAAATAACAGTTGACTGGAGATAAATTAAACTGTAACATTAAAGGTTTTGACTTCTTGTAAATGGAAAGAAAAGGCAGCCTGAGTGATTTATGTGCAGTTTTGTTGAACTTTAAAATTGCTTTTCAAATTACAATGTTGATATAATATAATAGGCTGCACTTCCTATTATATTTTACTGTGCCAGGCCAAGGGTATGTCTCTGCATTAATCTAGAATGTCTTGTTTTCTATTTCCTGTACTTGTAAAAGATGGTTTATTAAAAGAGTCAGATAGAAGGAAACCTTGACCTCTGTTCTCAGGTGTGACCCTACACAGTGCCTACACGTGTGAGAGACTGTGTGTGTGTGTGTGTGTGCATGCATGCCTCTCAGCACATCATTTGTTAGCCACATCCTTTCCCATTGAGCAGGAAGCTCACCCCCGGTGAGAATCAGGCATGTCGGCCTCTTTATCGACCCAAATATTGGGCTCACCCGTAGCGGTGGAGTGGAGCAGTGCCAACAATAACAGCTGAGGAGTTTCCTCTGTATCCCTCAGCTTACACACCCTGTCAGCAGCCGCTTGAGTTTCCCTCTTGGGACTTAACTTCATTCATCTCTGGTCGGACAAATGAGTCGACACAGAAGTGAGGCTATATTGTATTAAATTTGGTATTACTATTACTCTTCTGTTTCCTGACAGGATGTTTTCTTTGCTTCATTTAGCATTGATAAATGCAATGGTATGCTAACATCAGATCTGTGATAGCAAAGGGCTGTGTTATTGTATTACAAGAGTGAAAGATACTTTCAAGGATCACGCCAGAGCTCTGTGCTGACCAGTTGTAGAGCTTTAAAAAGCGACGGATCATATGGCAGGCACTGGACAGGAGCTCTGTTCTAAATACTGGGATAACAAACACAGAAATCTGCTGCACCTCAAGCTCAGTTAAATAAGAGGAAATGGGTTTCATCTGCAACCAATGACTGCCATCACTCTTGATTAAGGGGTGTGGATCTTCTGGAAACCCTTAAAGATTTTGTGTATACATGTTTTGATGCGTAGGGAAAGTAGGGTGAAAATACCTGGATCTTTGAATAAGACAGATGTGGAAGAACAAGAGGTTCCTGAGCTCAGTGGTTAATGTAAGAGTGAAATGTTCAAACACAGCTTAGCTTCATCATCAATGCAACAGTGCAAAAGAGACATAAATATACATAGCACAGTACAGGTGTTAAAAAGTTGACTAACATCAGAATAAATGGGTAACAGGATAAGGCCTAAAACTGAACCTTGGGGAACACCTTTGGTTACACACACAAAAAAGATTGAATACAAAACTTTTTTCACACTGATAACACTTAGCAAAGTAGATGTGAAATCAGACCCACACAACTGAATCAGAGCCAAAAAGTCTGAACAACATCAGGGAATCATTGACTGAATCAACTGCTTGTAAAGGATCAACAAACAGAGCAGCATTGTGTTTTTGTGTATTTTAAAGATGTACAGATTAGACACTGAAATGACATTTTGCGTCAGAGTAGAATACACTACCTCACAGAATTTATTCAGGTTGTTCAGAGCTATAAATTGCATATATGATTTTGCATTCCTCATTGAGAAAGAGGGTCAGCAAAACATCTGGACAAAGACCAGGCTTTGTTGGTTTTTTTTTGTCTTGACTAAAACATGTGAACAAATGCATGCACTGGATCTTTTACCTTAATCATCCTTTAACTTCTTTTTTTAATCAACCACAGAATTAAAAGTAATTACCAAGTGATTTACTGTCAGTTTATCCATCCACTCATGCATCCAGTCTATTACATTTTGCTGATATGGTCCCAGTTTGGACTCTCATTAATTTGGTGTAATGCTGGTTTTAAGGTAATTATAATTATTCCCAGGGTCCAATTACTTTTAAAGTCCCAAGTATGGTCTTTTAAGATTGTTTAGTGTGGGCTTACTTAGCTCTGTTATCAGCTGTAGCAAATTAAGATTGGTGTGTATTTAGGTAAGACAGTCTGCAGTAATCGATAACCAATCAAGATTACAATGACCCAAAATTAAGAGGGAAAGTCCAGAAAGTCCATTCAGAATATCTGCCGCACCACCAGACCCCTACTAATATGAATATTGAGCTTTTGAGCGAATAGTTATATCAGGTTCTGACAAGGAAATGTTTTATCTATTTCATTTTAAGGTAAATAATTCAATTTCTGTGGCACAGAATGAGCTTTCTTAAGTTGGAAAAACCCTGTTGATGTCATGCAGAGTTATTTATACAAGGGACTAAAACTGAGGATATCTAAGCGTCTGGAAATAATTTTGACCATTTTGTTTTTTAATCTATCTGCAGGCCCTTAATTTTTATGGAAGTGCAACACTAATCTCCGGAGTATCCCTTTAATCAAACCTCTTTTAATCAGATAAAATGTTAGGTTTAGGCTTAAAGACATTATATCTGGCCTGGAATCATGCAGAGGTGAAGCAGTTACTCAGGAGATTGTGACAAGTTTGGCATGAGAGGAGGCTGAGGACTTGGATACAGTTTCTGTACATTGCAGTAATTTGAAATGTTAAAAACATGTATGTGGCTGCTGAAGAACAAAGGACAGGCAAAGTGGCCCACATTTAAATGGCTTGGACTTCCCAGGCGTCTGGCAGAAAAGGCACTGGCAGACTGTGGGGTAATGTTCATGTTCATGAAAGTAGACGAGAGCCAGATATGTTGGGGTGTGGCCCACAAAGTCTGAGGTGGTATGAAGTAAAGAATGAAATTGTGCTTTAAATCCTGTCTCCTGGCACTACCATGCATTGGTATCATGTTACACAGCGCACTTTGGGCTGTGCTATAAAATGCAGTCCTGTGTACCTTCACATTATTACTGGCCCCGTTACACACCTGGTCAGGTGTGATTCCTATTTCACAAGAACATGATAACAGGGTTTTTGCGCACCAGTTCAACACCAGGTCATTTATTTGTTATAGCGTGAGTTGGGCTGCTATTCAAATAGTTCTTACTTTGAATCAGATGGTAAAAGCATTATTTAATGGCATTACAGATGCAGGGATTTGCAGCCAAGATCTGTGGTAACCAGCTATGTGAGAGAAGATGTTTTAAGCTCTGTAAATGTCAATTTGAGAAGCTTAGTCACAGCCTGTTTATGCTATCTTGCCAACATACGTTAAATGTCAAGGAGCTGGTTTGGCAAAGTGGGTCTCAAGGCTATAGCTGGATTATAGATGTCCTTACTGCACTTCTGCTGCTGTTTCTTCTTTCTCTTTGGCTTTGTATTGCATGTGGCAGGTCGCTGCCACAGTTAAGGTTTCTATGGCGATGTGAATCAACACAAAGCCTGCCTGTGTTTCTCTTCATTGCTTTAAGTTTTAGCTCATGATTCCTTTTTAGTCGTGGTGTTTAGATTTTTTCTCTTATCTGTTCCTCTGCTCCCTAATGACTACTGCCCATGTTTAGATGTAGCATTCAAAAGTCAGCGTTTCTATCCTGACAATAGGCCTAAATCAGATTAAATAATTCACACGGTTGTCCAGTTTTAATCTAGTTAACCAGAACTAGCATTGCCACGTTAGCCTGCCAACAAACACATTTTCTCAAACACTGATTACAAAGAGGACACAGTCCAGATTTTACACTTTTCCTCCCACTTCAATGCTTCACTTAATATTTAAACACAAGCACTCTGACAGATTCACCATCAGTGAGTCAGATTAAATATTTACCTAATTCTTTCAAGTTTGAGCACAAATCCTGGTTTTATTGTTGTAGTTCAATCAGTAATGCTGTAAAATGATCAATGGCTCAGTCTTTCCATTTTATTGCTCATTGATGTGTTTTAAAGTGGGATGGTGGCAGCTGTGTTGTTGAAATTTTGCCTGCTATATACAGGAAAGTCATTTACAGTAACTATACAGTATGTTCAATATGAGATTTTTATTGCAAACATTTTGATCTAGCGTTGATGGCCATATTTCTTTCAGAGTGGAAGGACAGGAATAGGACGTGTTGTTAGACTGGGCGAGGTTTGGTTGTTGGGACATTCAGGCTGTGATTGCTCTCTGAAGGGATCTTTTCACTCGGTTTATTGGGCCATTTAACTGCAATGCCCACATCTGTGTGTTCTATGGGAGTGAAAGACACAAACTCGTAAAGTACTTCTACACACACACGCACACACACTACACACACACACACTAGGGGAAGGCGGGGTCATGGAGGCCTGCTGGACCAAAAAACCCAAAACAAAGAGAACTGGTCGTGGGACTGGGAGGGAGTCACGACATAAATTACAGCTGGCATCTCTTCTCATTACACTGACTCTGACTGTATGAATGTTTGACATTGTCTCACCCGAGACATAACTCAGATCTTTCCCGTACAGCCTGCAGATTCACTGAAGTATGTCCCTCACAAGGTCTCAGTCAATGGGAGACAAGGAGAGATTTTGCAGTTTGGGCAGGCCTCAAGTTCACGTTGAATGCCATGCAGTGTGTCCTTAATGAGGGAGACAGAAGATTAGCCTGTTTGCTTACTGGAGCCTAAAAGATTATACGATAGGAGGATGAGATAAGATGGTGTGTGTGTTTGTGAGTATGTGTTTCCTGAGAGGCCATGGAGTGGGGGGTTGTGGCAACAAACCCGATGTTTCAAAGTGGTGGTGTGATCGACACCCCTAGGGCCATGCAGTTAGCATGGCTAGTAAGCACACAACATTATGACCAACATCTCAGATTTAAATGAAATGTGTTTAAAATTTACAGTAACCTTACTGGGCTGCTTTACAGTACAAATTAAAACCAGGTTTTACTTTGCACTGCACAGTATTTTTGATGTTTTCTGTCATCAAGGGCTGGTAAATGATGGAACAGAGGATTACTCTACTGCTGTGCTGGTTTGTAAAATGTAAAGTATTACATATGTCAGCTAAATAGAAAGATGAACAGGTACTTTTAGGCTTTAAATGCTAAATATTAGGTATACATAATGCCCTTTCCATCTAACTTCTGATTAAGAGGTCAAAAAATAATGCTGCTGCAGGACTTCTAATGTTGCTTAATTTATATCATCTTGATCGTCACATGACTGCAATTATAACTGGAAGTATTTTCCCTATTTCATTTTCAGTAAAGATAATTTAGAGATAGCAGTATGTACTGTATAGCATGGTGTGTTAGTATTTTCCCTCAAGAAACTGGAGTTAATGCAATCACGTAAGAAATGGGACTCATGCGGCTCTGAGGCCAGCTAACAACGTGAATACATGTGGCATTGATCAGTGTCAGCAGCCAAAAAAGTCTCAGTGGGGATAGAGGAGAGAAGGTCTCTGTCAATCATCTCCACAATCTGAGCTAGTCAGCTTCAGGCATTTTTCATTTTTTATCCCCCAGGCAGCAGTTTACTCTGACATGGAAAGTTTATGACATGGGAAGAAATATAAGTTTTTAGCTCCTGTGTGGAGAAGAGGAATAGTATGGGCCTTGTCACTTTATTTTAATGCTGCGGTGAATACCATAAAAGTAAAATTTCAGTCCTCTTATGTTAAGTTGCAATGATCTCTCTTAATCCAAATTGGCATATAAAGTATGCATTATGGAAGCAATTCTCACTGGGATACTGTGAATACAATTTTGAGGTCAATTATTCTTTGCCTAAACTGTTTGCCTCTTTGCTTATTGGTGTCTGTGGATCACAAGACATTGCTTTACTCCAGCAGTTTAGTATTGCACTTCTATTTGGAGACATGCAAGAAACCACATGTGTAGCAAAGGCTGAGATATCCTGATTTTCAGTCCCTGGTGTGTGTCGAGCTCCAAAAACACTGGATTCTACACTTGTTGTAATGCAACTGATCAGCATTCTAGTTGGGTTATGCTCAAAAATAACCAGCTTGTTCAACATGATGTCCAACCACTACAGAAATAATAATTGTTTCTGAGTGGCTACACTCAAAGGTGGAGCGACAAGCTGGCTGACACGGAGAGCAAGGAGACGTGATATTGTTTAAATATGGGGATAATGGTGTCTGGGAAGGCATTCATGGTGTTTTACTGGATTGTTCACATGTCACAGAAATAGTTCTGCAACATATGAGAGCGTGAGAGAGAAATTACCTCCACACAGATGACCAGTTATAAAGTCAAGTGTGTGGGAATGTCATATTGCACATTGGCAGCTTTAGACTCTCACAGCCTGATAAACACCCATGTCTTTAAAACTCTGCACCCCCAGTTTATAAGTCAGCCTTTAGGCTAGTCTGCAAACCCCAAGGTGACATAACCTTGATGAGATCATGGTGACATGATCAGGGTCATTTTCTCAGACTTGACAAATCTGTTCCAGAGCCAAAGAAGACAGTTAAAACCAGGTTTTACAACAGTTTTCAGAGGCTGAGCAGGACTGACTATTACTGGTGAACAGAACAACATATCAAATTTGGTGGATTATACTGGGCTGTTGTTCCTCCTAACTTGCTCTAACACAAATCTCGTCTCCTGTTTGATTCTCGAGCTATTGGTTCCCTCCCTCGCCCTTGTGGCTCAGGGATTGGTTGCCATGGCACCCAGCCGGGTATCATGCTGTGTATGACAAAGGGTGTAATGTCGGTGGCCAGGTCTTAGATTACAGGAACACAGAGGTCCGTTCCCCCTGGAGAGAAGATGGTTACAACAGTGAACCTCTCCGACGGTCACGCCTGCTAATGTTAGACTCAATAGACTCAAACACTAATCCTCTGCCCATTGTTCTATTACACCAAGATTTTCCCACAAATAAACTACTATAGGTGTATTTTTGTTTTCTGTTTCTCACCTATGTTGTCAGTCTCACCTGTCTGTTTAATTTTTTAGTGAGTGCTGCTATCCAACTGTAATCAGTCAACTGGCGTGTGGGAAACATGCTCTTGCTTGAACCTATTTCTGTTTTTAACTCCCTAAGGAGTACAGATCATGTTAGCAGGTGTACGACAGGATATCCGTTTTAAACCAGGACGTGGTCGGAGAGGATAATGCTCAATCTACCAAAACTACCTCAGTGCAAAGAGATTTGGGAAGTCTTTTTAAAGAGGTAATGCTTCCCCATTAGTTTATTAATTCCCCGTGATCAGAATATATTATTTGCCTTCTCCCCCTCTGACTATAACATATCCTTAATGACCTTTTGACTGTTGACAGTGGGTATAAGTGGTTGCTATGTGGACAGCCATTCCTATAGGAAGTTAACAATGAGGAGCTAAGTCAGCAGCACTAATTCACTGCCCAGGGAGACTGCTATTGAGATATCCGCTCTGAGGTTTAGTCAGATTAACGTCTTCTGTCAGAGCTGGGGGAAGGCAGATGGTTTTTTTTTTGGTTTTTTTTTACAATCCCTCTGTGTGTCATAGGATCAGTTTTAACACAGAAAGACCGCTGTCTGTGAAACTTATAAACCTTAGTTGAGCACTGTCCTAATAATTGTTTTTTATTGATTTTTCTTTACGTATTCATCACTGAGAATAAAGCTTTTTTAATTTAACTAAACACAAATTAAATATCTGTTTGATTAAAACATTTCAGAGAGGAATAAACTGCTTTTTGGTCAATGTTGCCAGATTGGGCTCTTTTCCAGTATATTGGCCCATCCTCTCCACTGATTAGTTGACTGATATGACTGATAGCTGATGACTGTCAAAACCAAAGTACAGTTTAGTGTAGTACAATTAGACTGAACCATTTTTTTCTCTTTTAAAATCATTATTCAGTTTTGGCTTTGAGATAAGAAACTTGTTAAAGTTTACATCTGTTCATATAAATGAAGATGTTTAGCTATAGGTAATCCTATAAATGAAAATTAAATTAAATTGAGCCACTATTATTTTTATTTTATTCAGGCAGGTTCTAGGCTACTTGGGCTACGTTTTGTCAGTCAAATCTGGCAGCACTGTCTGTGGTGCTTCATCAATGGTAATAATACATCTGGGCACATGCACATCAGACAAATGTTACCATCAGACTTTCCGGGATCTATCAGTATGTTTGAGTGTGGTACGTGTGCGTTCTGTCATACTTTACCAAGGCAGATATTTGATTAGTTGTTTATTTTCCCTGCCTTGGACATAAGTGGTTCAAGTGTGAGGGTTGTAAATGTTTAGTTTACATCAAGCGTGCGCTCAGCAGTATTTTCACTGAATGGCCTGGGGTTGATGGGAGAATCACTCACAGTCACACGCCACATGTTGAAGCTCAAGACTGAATTCACACAGTTAAACACTAAGTGTTGTCAGCACAACTGGAAAGTTGAAATCACTCAGGGAAAAAGTGTCTGTCAATAACAAACACAAGTTGAGGCTCCAAATGGCTCAAAAGCTGGATTTAATTATATGTGTGTGGCATTTTTACACTCAAGTTTAGACTCAAGTTGCATTGGATACTGTTGTTAGTAAATAAAATACAACAGGTAGACTGTAATCATTGAGCACTTTTTGTGTTGTCCTTTTTTTTCTATACTTATCCCTTCTTGACATTATTGCAGCGTAGCTGATTAACTAAAATCAATTTTCCAGTCCTGTGGGTAAGGTTATGCCCATGCCCTTGTGTCTGCTCTTCATATAAAGGGAGTTTGTGTTAACCCAGCCCAGATGCTAATCATTCATCAGCAGTGGGATCTGGTGTGTTGTTTTCAATGAGCTTTCAATGAGCTCACTTCTCATTAGTAAACATCCACTCTTTGTGCTTTGTCTATGAGTATTTATTTGTGGAGATGCAGACAAAAAACAATTTTATAAAGGCTGCAAGAGCTATGCAAACATTTCTCAGTTTCTCTTTTATGTTATTACCCAGGGGTTTGCAGTGTGTTCTTAAGAATCCCACTGCAGTTATGTACAGCAACAAAACCCTCATCCACATTATTATCATAACCATAACCACATCAAACTGGGCTTAACCCCAACCATCTCCAATCCTAACCTAAAAATAAACATTTGGACTCCACTGTGTACCTAAAACTAACCACCTAAATTCTTATAACTACATTTCTAATAGTATGCCTAAACACAGTTTATAGTTTACAGACCATAATCGTGGTGGGATCCAAAATTTAGCACATACAATGACTGGAACTGACATTATTACCCTCTTTGCCCCTGCAGGAATTTGGGTTGAACTAGAGAAAAATGTTTTTAACAAATTAGTCAGATTTTGCTTTGGACATACATCCCTGCAGGGAAAAGGAAAACTGTTTTGTGATTTTCCTCACTGTACTATGAATTAAAAATGGCTACATATCCCTATGTACACAGAATGCTGCGATCAGCTGACTCAAGATAACACATTGACCAATTTAGGGGTAACAAATTAAAGTCCACATTCAGTTTAGATGTCCTATGCTATTAACAGGGTGTGAAAGGGTCTTCAGGGCACCACTGTCAAATACATACCTGGTGTCTTCTCTTCTATAGGGTTTACACAAAAAACTGTTTGCCTGAAGGAACTTAATCACTGCATGTTGCTTCAATTACGCTTCTCCATGTGTGAAACTGTGCTGATTGTTTTTGATACTGAAATGAAATGTTTCTAAAATGTCTGGTTAGCTTTAAAAGCAGCTTAGTTTTATGATTTTAAAGCCTTGTGGTTTTTGTCTAATGGAACACCCACAGTTTGTTTGTATGTCAGAGGAACATTGTCAGCCTGTGGAGACATGCAGATTGGAGGGATTTTGATGGGGTGTATACATATACAGAATGAGTTCCATACTATCTTTACAAACAGAAATGATTCCAAGACTGTTTCTGTCTTTTTTCTTAGTCTCTCTCACTTTTCGTAACGTGTTTGTCTAAGGGCACCTCCTAGACGTGTAGGGCTGTATGATATGGGGGTCAGGATATCTGATCTGCCCAGCAGGCAGACCTGTGGTCATTTCTGTGGGAGTAATGGAATTCTGTGGTCTGTCCCAGTACTGATGGAATTTCAAAAGCAGTCAGGCATGGTTCATATAACTCACATAAATAGACCACCTCACTCATGATTTAGAAGGTGGTTAGGAGAGGAATGTCAGCTTCAGTACTTTGAGTTGTTTTCACTGGCAGCACAAGTCAGAGAGAGACCTCTCTAGCCCAGGTGTGTTTGTGTGTACCACAGCAGGCCCACCTGTTTCTCTCAGTAATCTGTTGGTGTGTGTATTCGTGTTTCAGGTGACCTGTCCCCGGTGCAGATGTCCCCTGTCCCCCAGTCTCAGTTCATTCCCTTGGCTGAAGTGTTGTGCTCAGTCATCTCAGATATGAACTCCTCCCAGATCACCGTCAGCCAGGAAGCACTTGTCAATTACATGAGCAAAGCCCACCCAGGTAATCCATAAAATGCTTTTTCATCTTCCTTGTTAAATGATCTTTAAATAGCAGGATTTTTTGGTGGGGTGTTAGAATAGATTATTAATAAAACCTTTATATCTGATCTCACCTCAGCAAAAAGCCTACCAATACAAAAGACAGTTTAAAAATGTCAATTTGCCATTTTACAGGGTGTTATGTGCCAGACTATTTCTTGGCCAGACAGAGTAACTTCCAAGAAATAGTCTGGAACATAACCACCTGTCAGTTTATGCTTGAATTAAACAAGCAAGATATATTGTGTTAATAATTGTTCCTAGAGGTGCTTGCTGCATTTTGTTACCACTGGACAGAGCCAGGATGGCTGTCTTTGTACCAAACTAAATGGCTGCTGGCTCTAGTTTCATATATAACAGTCAGACATGACTGAATGAAAGTGAACTTTTGCTTTAGGGAAATGGTATTATTAGACTTATACTCTTAAACCAGACACAAATTTTCCTCTTGCTTGTCTTTTGTACGTAATACACCTTTCTCTTTCTTTGTCTCAGGGATAACCATCCCCACTCAGGACATCCTCTATACTGCTCTCGGCACTCTGATAAAGGAGCGCAAGATTTACCATACAGGCGAGGGCTACTTTATTGTCACCCCTCAGACCTATTTCATCACCAACAATGTTGTCCGAGAGAAGAATTGGTGGACTTCTGGGTCAACAGATGACCCTCCTTCGCCTCCTCCCATTACTTACCTATTGAGCAATGATGCTTGCGTTGAGATAACTCAATCACTCCCAGTGGCACACTGCAAGTCTTGCAGCTGCTTCAGTCCTCTCCAAACATCCTCCAATGTCGCCTCCACTACTGTAACAGCCACCGTCTCTCCTTCCACTGTCCCAGACCAGCATTCTGTCTCTGTTTCCGTAAGTGAATGCACAGGCAAGAGCTTAAAGTGGCCCCGACCGTTAGATCACAAACCCACAGTGCAGCATCAGTCCACCTCCACAGCAGCAGACTGTCAGGCAAGTGAGATCAGCAAAACTACCGCCACTACTAACGCCACTGGCCGGAAAGAAAAAGACAACAAACCAGGGAGGAAGTTTGGTTTAAGTTTGTTCCGGAGAAATGGAGGGAAAAAAGAGAAGCCAAAGAAGGAGTATGCATCATTTTCAGGTCAGTTTCCTCCAGAGGAATGGCCAGTGAGAGACGAGGATGACCTGAACAACTTACCACGTGACTTGGAGCACGCCATCATCAAACGAATCAACCCTGAACTGACTGTGGACAATTTGACACGCCACACAGTCCTAATGAAGAAGCTGGAGGAGAGGAGGGAGAGGGGAATAGACAGAGTGTTGGACAGGGGTCTGGATAAAGACGATAAGGGAGTAGACAAGGGAATGTCTACTGAGATCCTAACATTCTCAAAACCCAGGCATCATCACTCCTCTAAGGCAGGGGCAGGGAAAAGGTCTGCTCAGAAGGCCTCTCGCAGCAAGAGGAGGGCACACTCTTCCAGAGAGAAGCAAAGGGAAAGGGAGAAGGAAAAGGTCAAGAGTAAGGCTCCCATATGTGCAGACGATTATCCAGAGGGGGATGATTTGATCCCTACTCGGCTCAGAGTGGAAATCCCTGTTGATGAACCAGATCAAGTGGAAGAAGGTGGAGCTGTTGAGGGAAAATCTCTTTATAAGAAACGCATTGAAAACCCTTTCCAGACTCATCCAATCAAAGACCCAGCTGATGCTGTAATTCCTGTCACCATCAACAGAGAGCATAGAAGACGAGAGGTGAAAGAGGGCAAGGCTCCAGGGCCAGGCCGGAAGGAACGAACAAGTCACCGCTCAAAATCATGGGACCCGCATCGGGCCAAAGTGATCTCAACAGATGGAGAGCATGCAGGGAAATCCCCTACATCTGAGGACAGATACGACTGTGTTCACGAGCGGGATTTTACTGCTGATCATTTGCTCCAAGCAGACATTAAGCTCAATAGAGAGCTGCCACTGGACTACAGCTCAGCCTACCCACAGAGCAGCACACTCCGGATAGAGGATAAGATCCGACATCAGAGGGAGGTGAACAGCAAGGAGAGCTGGGAGAGAGAAGGCAAAAATGCACCTTTTCAGGAGGTAGAGTACAGCAGTGTGCCAGACCACAGCCAAACTTTAGATGATGGCCTGTCTAACATCCAACAATACTCCAATACTAATGCCATTCTCCCTACACTTCCTTATGAGCCTGTTGTAAACCACTCCTATGATCCAACTCCACCCTGGCCCAAGCCCTCTTTACAACGGAAACACTCCCTCAGACTCTCCAACCCACAAAGGGATGATACACAGAGGCCTGACAAGCTCTTTTCACACCAGCAGGCCTGTGATACTACAGCCACCCAGGAACAGCAGGAGATAAGACCAGTCACTATCAACAATAGAATGCAAAGGGCCATGAGCCAAGGAGAAAGGCCAGAGCTGATAGTGGACAGCACTCCCTCGATAACAGTCACTGGTGGCTTCATAGAAGATGACTACAGGCTCTATCAGAGAGCAGACGAGCAGGAGGATGAGGATGCCTGCAGCTCCTTGTGTCTGAATGAGGAGGAGATTAGTGGTGCAAATATGTACCAAACAGGTGTAGCAAACTACCATGACCACCAGTTAGTCTACCATAACCATGAATCTGATTTGCAATATCAGGGACTCCACAGCCACTATTATAATTCCAACTTTCACCAACCACAAGATTCAAGGGACAGCACTTTGAAAGATCTCATTCCCCAAGCAACCCAGAGAGAAGCTTCCCTAAGCCCCACTAGACCTGGAGAGACCAGCTGGAGACTCCATCATCACCATCAGAGGACTAGGTCACCAGGGGTCCAAAGTGAATCCAGCACCAGGCAAGGCACATTGATCCAGGGGGAGAGACATCATGAGGTCAACCTTGATTTGGATTGTCCTGAACCATCTGAAGTAGCAGACAGTAGCATCTTTGATTACTGCCAGACTAGTGAGATCGAATCAGATACTGAGACTGTCCGTAAGTCGGCTGATGAGGGTGATGGTGAATCTGCTCACTGGGCAGCTGAGGTGGAGGCAGTACAGGAGGATGAGTTCAATGAGACAGGTGTCCCTCAGACTCACAGAGCTGTTTTGGGTGTGCCCAGTGGAGCCAGAGGGGCAGAGACTGGGGAAGCAGTGGAAATGGGAGAGAACCAGAGCATCACAGGAGACAGTGGTATAGATTCTCCTCGGTGAGTGACTCTCTTTATAATTCTTCATATTAACTGTAAAAAGATCCTGTGATATTTCATTATAGCTCAGGGGTATCTTGTCAAAGCTATTGAACTTACTGAAAGTTAGATAGCTAACAGTCTTATGAAAAGGTTTTATGGAGAGAAAAAAGAAATGCTCTTAACCCAGATGCACATTCTTTAGACCAGGCTTTTTACTAGTTTTCACACCTTAGGCTCAGTTCTTATCTCTCCCACTGTGAGCCCACACCAGATTCTTCCATTTGGGAGGAGCTTTAGAGACAGGCAAAATAAACACTGTACTGAGGTTAGTTAACCTCTAGGTTACATGTCTGTGGCTGGCCTTACTCCCAATTTGTGTTTTTTTCCCCTTAAAGTAAATTGCAATAAAGCTGAACAAACACCTTGTGACCAATTATGGCATCCAGTATTTGGACAGAAGGGAGTCATTTTGATAATTGTGTGTAATTGCTGTGCAGCACTTAAATTCTCATGTTATTATCAAAGAGGAAGAAAAGACTTATATTCTGACATTGAACTCACTGTGCACCCTGGTATGTAGGTGGACAGATGGAGTGCATGAACACATCACCTTGTTAAAATAGCATATTTAGAGAAAATATCAACCTCATGCCCCCTTTTGTCCCCTACAGCACTCGTGTCAGTTTGGCCTCCAGCAACACTGTCATTCTGGAGGGTCTCAAGAGAAGAGGCTTTTTACAAAACCTGGAAAAACTGCATTCAAAGAGCAGCACCATTCGACCACAGAGCTCACTGCTGCAACTAACTCCTGTCATGAACGTATAGCAGGTCTGCATCCCCTTGCTGAAGCTTTGTGTTGGAGCTGACATCTTCACACATCTCAGTTTGAAAAGGCCAAAACCATGTGCTTGAATCTCAAAGTTCTATGCAATTGCTAAGGTCATACACATATCCACTAAGGTGGGTTTGCATATTGTTGCCTACATATACAAAATGATACCTATTACAACAGGGATCTAT
The DNA here is from genome assembly GCF_001640805.2 of Lates calcarifer. Classification (NCBI taxonomy): domain Eukaryota; kingdom Metazoa; phylum Chordata; class Actinopteri; family Centropomidae; genus Lates; species Lates calcarifer. The sequence continues at coordinate 8,682,455 of NC_066848.1, forward strand.
GTACAGTTGTACAGTATATATATTATTCTTTTTGTAAAGAATTTTAAAATGAATATGCAATGATTTATCTAATCGTGGATTAGCTTGTATGTGCTGTTAAATGTGTGTCTTCAGCATTTTTGTGATATAAATGTACAGTTTTCTTTCTCTACAAATCTCATTGGTTAAAATGTTCATAAGAGAAATAACATGTTGTAGCATTTCTTTTTTTCTCTTTTCACATAGCATTTACCACAAATAAAATTGTGTATATCAGCCAAGGTGTCTCTCTTGTCATGATATTGCTCCCTATAAAAGAAAGGACACTTACCCTCAACACGAGTACCTGAGACAGTGCTGTTACTTCAGTGCTGGCTTTTCTGACTTTATTTAATTTAAAAAATACACAAACTTATCCAGTTTACAAACTGTGCTTGTGAGAACAATGACTTGACATACTGATATAATGTTAATATATCTGTTGGTGGGAGATACTGGACAAAAACATGTTTCAATCCCATCTCTAATGTAAACCAGACTTTGCTCTGCGCCCAGAGCATTGATAAAACCCTAATATCTCTGAGGTGCAGCGGCCATAAAAGACAAAGCATAGTGACTTTTCAAGAGGAGACCCGGAAGTGATCCTCAACATAGGAAGAACTATCGTAGACTCTCAACCTGTGCTGTTTGTCATGTATAGTTTCTCAAATCGATCAGACGTTGACATAGGGAGAAGCATTTATCAATTACCAAAAGCTGTTGTGAAGGAGGAAGTAGCAAGAAATTGACCGAAAAGCACCGTGAGAATGGCTTCCAAACATCTGCGGTTGGTTGGAGCGGAGTCGGATAGTTAAAGGTAACATAACCTGTAGCTATGTTTATGTAGCTGTTTCGTTAGGCTATTTTGTAACGTTATCGTTTTTTCTTTGCTGTGTTGGAGTTTGCAACCATGTAAAAACAACAACACGCAGCAACAATAACTAACGCTCGCTAACTACAAAGTTTTGCATGGTGCAATTATCTCCGCTCATTTGTAGCCATGTTTTCTCCTTAATAGGTGATTTGTTTACGTTGTTGATGTCCTGCCTCGTTACATCGTTTGAGGGAACTACAACTTAGGTAACAGTATACTTGTGGTTTTAGGTTAGATAAGGTTGTAAGGAGTAAAGTTGGTAGTAGTTGTTGATTGTGTTGAAAGATGCCGAATTGTAATTTTATGGGATGTTGTTGGTCGGACGGTTTATGCTAACGGTGCTACTCGTTGCCACAGAAACGATAAATTGCTAGGGCAAAATTCTAAAAAACTAAACCTAGTCTTGTAAATAAAACATCTGTATCATTTAATCTTTTCAATAGACATCCAATTGTCAAAAAAACCCATTAATGTTAATCATTCATTTGCAAAATACGACTTAATCTAGTGCTTGAGCTGATGTGACATTTCGTCATATTACATGTTATATTGCTTTGTAACTTGCTGTCCCAGCACTGAAAGCAAAAATGTCAGAATAGTTCCACACCACAATGTTGCAACGCTCAGCAACCACAGCGTGATGCTGTGCCTGGACGTGGAAGTAGTCAGCATGGATCCTGTCCAATACAGAGGAGAGGAGAGGAGAAAGAGTTTGTAAAACAGACAGGTTTGACTGAGCCAACTGTTAACACATTACTTGAGGCAGCAGTTGATTGATATTTTGGCCGCTTGGTGGCAGCAGAATCAGATGCAAACAACAATAATGACATCTTATAATATTGCTGTTGTTATCTTTTTAACAAACAGTTGCTTATTTACACATCCAGCAAAACTAGCTAATTTGGGGTTGAGTTTCTGGCCACCTGACTAATATAAGTCCTCTCTATTTCTTCTCCTTTTAGCTCTGATCCACCAACACCTTAGAAAAATATCTGTCTCTTTACCTTAATACTTTCTACCATTTCTTTACCTAAATGGCCCATTATGTGGAATTTGCTGTGTTGCTGCTGCAAGTACAGTGGTTTTCACACCTCCTTCTCTAAAACAAACAAACAAAACAGACAGCATCAGTACAGTAAAGTTGAGGCAGTAAAACCAAAACAATGAGCTGAAATACTATCAAATGCTCCTTCAAGTAGTCAGGTCAGTCTTTTCTGTGGGTTCATCACTATGCACGACCCCCTAGTTTTTAGTTTGTCTGTTACTCACTGTGGCTCAGGTTTTCTAACTGAAAGGGACTTGAAATGAGGCTAGGGGTAGACAGAGAGATGTGAAGCATGATCATTTGTACTTCTCACAGTCACCATGACTAAATCAAAAGTGGAAAGCCACAAAGTCACTGAATAGATCAGTATTTCAAGTGGTAAACACCTCAGCTCTGCTCCATTCTTATTTTAACAGCTCTACAAATATGTATCTGTATCTGTCTCAGTAGGGCTCTGATTGCTGATATTACTATGTTACTATGTTGGACACCAGTGATGTCTGTGAATCAGACACATCTTAGGTGTTTAGTTTTTGTGTCTTCTTGTCAGTTTCAGTTGGACAGATAACTTATCATTTTGCCATGTTGGCTGATGACATCAATAGTCACATTCCTGAAACAGACGGCTCCAGTGGGTACTCTCACAGTCAGTGTCTGATTCAGATGCTTGGTTTTAGTTTATGGTTATGACCCCAAATAGAAGCAACACTGATTATTCTGAGCTCAAAGCAAATAAAATTTGGTCTAAGTTTATTGTAGTGACAGAATAAAAGATATACAGATATGACAAGTAAAATATTTAGTGGAGCTGAGGCTTTGGAACAGATTTCCATGGAAATGTTGAAGAGGAACTATCCAGAAATTTCATATATATATTTCACCGCTGAGAGGACATATGTAAGCAAATAAACCCCAAAATAGCTGTAATCAGTTAGATTGGATGAAGGACAGCTGATCCTGCCATTCACAAGATAAAAAAGCCAAAGCCTGCCTCTGTCATACTTGAGTACCTTTGATTGTTTTAGCTGTGGGTTTAAGTTCAGACTTTCATGAAATTAAATCTAATTTATAGTTCATGTTGTTGTGACCAGCAGGGCCACCAGACTTGATCATCTACCTCAACAGCAATTAAAGCCTATACTGTATTTGAGTGTTGGAATGCAGGTACTTTCCTGACATTATTTTGATGTTTTTACATTTTTTACAGACTATTCCCAAGTGTTTCCCGTAAGACGGAATTACACCTTCAACTCAGCTACTACGACTGCAGCAGACTGGTTCAGGTATGGTGACATTCCACTTGCTCCAGCTGTAAGAAAGACAAGTCTTATTAAAACTGATGTAAAACACTAAAACATTTGTACCTTCCCAAGATAGGGAACCAAGCCATTCATTTGATGTAACTGTTAATGCTGCTGTTCAAAACTTTCAATGGTAAAGAGTGACACCATGTGGATACACTATGGAAGTGCAAGGAGCAGAGTAACCATATTTTTACTGTGTTGCTTAGTCAAAAATGACTCACTTAATGGTTTAAGTAAACCAGCACATTGTAATCTCTCCCAGTGTAACAATTACTCATCAGTAATGTACTATTTATCATGTAAGATCTTAAAAATAAGGGTTATCTTAATGAGTAATGGACAGATGAGATTTAAGGCTTTGAGGTTGAATGCCTTTACAATTTCATAAAAATACATCATTGATTGAACACCACAAGAGAGTCAACAACCTTTATTTATCCATATATGTGCCACTCAGAATTTGGGAAGAGGTGTTACAGGATTTGCCCTTAAGAGAAGCCTATATGGATCATTTACAATTTTTCTCTCTACAATGAGGCCATTGACAAAAATGAAGGGGGGAAATAAAGACAATATGGTCGTAACAGTGTAAACGCATGGTAATATACATGAAAGCAAAAAAGCAATAGGTATCAGTGACATCAAATTAAAATGTAGGGTAAGTTAGTATGAATAAGAACAAAAGACTCCTGAAAACCCTAACTTTTTTCTCAAATAACAGCTCGGCATACATTTCTACATAGCATGCAATAAGGCACCTATCTAACACAAGGAAGAAACCTATGCTACAATTTGAAGCACAATTGTTATCCAAATGAAAAGAAAAGAAAATATTGCTCACCATAATGTTCACTCCCATAAAAACTGTATATCTCTCATTCCCTTTCATATAACCCAAGCCATATCTAAAAAAATACATCAGTTTGTAAAAGATATTTTACACAGAACAGTAAATAGAGCGCAATCCATTGGAATTCGAAAAATCTTGTAAAAGTGAGATTTTCGTGTAGTCTTTTAGTATACACAACCTTTTTTTTTTTTTTAGATCAAATTGTGACAGTCTGCAGATCAACATGAGTAAGTGTTACCTATATTCTATACACAGGTCATTGAATTAGTCTCCAAAACAAACAAAAGTGTGATGATGCATTTCATGTACATTTGGTGCTGGGGTACAGAGGAAACTGCACAGTAAATAATTAGGACACGGGTCATGTTGTAATATGCTACCCAGTAGGTTTTTATTTCTATTATGCATTTTCTTATGGCTAAATTGCATGTCATAATAGAGTCAGGATGTCAGCCAGTATTGCTTTCTGTACAGTCTATGCAGCAGTGCTAACCCATAGCAGACATATGAGAAAACAACCTCATAAATATACAAGATGGCTCATGTCTGATGGAGCCCAAATTCAAGAACAAGCTGCATGTGAACACTTGCAACATGTTTATCTCCAACACTTAAAACAAATTAAAGTCATAAAAGGAAAAAAAAAGGTGGAGACAAAGTGGATCTTACTATCAAAAATGTAATCTTTTGGAACAGCACACTAGTCACCTATACATATATATAAAAGAAAATCAATAAGTATTTACACTGGATTTTCAATGTTTGCTTCACATGGGTTATGCAGGTGAAAAAGAAATAACTAAATCGAGACAACAGTTCTTTGTTCACCAATTGTGTTGGTAGTCTTGAATAAAGTTGCAGCTGAGAAGCACGGGTGCCCACCTCAAGGTACATAAACTGAATTCTTCTATCAAAAAGACCAGCCAGAGGGTGAAGCATATTTTCCCCAGGTAACAATTTTATCATGTAGATCTTCAAATCACGTTTTTTTTCTTTAAAAGTGTTCAAAAGAGGTCCCAGTACAAGTGAAGCACAATCACAAACAAGAATAGAGGCTCCTTCACAATCTATTATTATACCCTCTTCAAACTGAGCACAAAGTCCCGGGTTCAGCTCTGAATTATAGGTTACATGGTCCTTTGGGCCAAGCCATTTCCTTTTGAAGATGTGTGTGTTACTGTCCATTTATTCTCAACTGCTCCTCTTCACCATAGCAATGTGCTGACCTGACCACTTTGTCTATAGAAGTTGGCCTGATGTTTCCTGTGGTGTGGTGATATCAATGATGGGACCATTGGTAGAACAGAAATGGGGGGTGGGGGTGTGTGCGCTTGCATGGGACAGCTTGTGAGAGTCGGAGAGGGTGCTCACTGATCTACATGGATCCTATGATGTCTGGAGAGGGAAGATGAATGGTTAAAGCCTTTTCCACACTGGGAGCACCTGTACGGTTTTTCGACAGACAGGATGCGTTGTTTTGGGAAGGCGTTGTTAGGGAATCCCTTTCCTGTGGGGATCGTGCTGTACTGCTGCGGTTGTGGCTGGGGTGGTTGCTGTTGCTGCTGTTGCTGTTTGTTCTCCAAGTGGACTCTCTGATGCCTGGCAAGGGAGGAGGAGTGATTGAATCTTTTGCCACAGTGAGCGCAGGTGTAACTCTTTCCCTCTGAGTGGACTCTTTGGTGCCGAGACAGGGAAGAGGAATGATTGAAGCCCTTATCACAGTGGTGGCACATGTAGGGCTTGTCTCCCTGCTGGTGCACCCTCTGCTTCGGGGGAGTGCCATATGACATGGGTTTCCCAGGCTGAGGTGGAGAAAACACTGGATTCTGCAGGTGAGTCTTGTGATGGCGAGAGAGAGAAGAGGAGTGATTGAAGCCCTTGTTGCAATGTCTGCAGGTGTAGGGCTTGCCTCCGGCATGGACTTGCTGGTGTTTCTTCAGATGGCGTTTGCGAACAAAGCTCTTCCTGCACATGTTGCATTTGTACGGCTTCTCACCCGAGTGGATCCTCTGGTGCTCCCTCAGAGTGGCAGCAGCCGCAAAACACTTTCCACACTGTGTGCAGCGGTGGGGTTTGTCTCCAAGCACAACTGCAGCATGGGTCTTCTGGTGCTGCTTAAGGTTGGAAGTTGTGGCGAAGCCTTTGCCACACTGGCCGCAAGTGTATGGCTTCTCACGGGCATGGACCTCCTGGTGTTTTTTCAGATGCCTTCTGCGGACAAAGCTCTTCCTACACTGGGTGCATTTGTAGGGCTTGTCCTCTGAATGCATCTTCATGTGTTCTCTCAGGGTGATTGCAGCCGCAAAACTCTTACCACACTCTGAGCATCTGTGGGGCTTGTCTGGCAAATGAATCATCTGATGAGACTTGAGGCTAAAGGCATCAATAACATCCTTGCCCATAATCTCAACTCCAGGGGGTACATAGGGCTTTTCTTTCATGTGAATCTTCATGTGCTGCTTAAGGCTGGCCTCCACAGCAAAGCTCTCACCACAGTGGACACAGATGTAAGGATTGAGGTCCTTATGGATCTCAAAGTGTTGGTGAAGATCAGCTATGCTGCCAAAAATCTCCCCACACTCGTTGCACTGCAGGCCATGGGCTTCATGTATGATTACACCATTTTCAGACTCCACTGTCAGCTCGCCACCATGGTCAGACTCCACTTTGACCACATGCTCGCTTTCTGCCTTAAGCAGCACCTCTCCCAGCAGGGCCTCGTTTCCTGTTGTCTTGATTTCTGCTCCTGTGAAACAGTGCATCTCACCATGTTCCACTTTAATGTAATCATGGTCTGTCTCTGCTACAATTGCATCCACACAGGCTACAGCTCCGAGGTCTGTCCCCAGCCCCTGGATCTTTAAGTCTGAGCCGTGGATCTCCAACTCTAATCCACGCTTTTCTTCTGTCATGATCTCAGTTTCTGCTCCATAGTGAAGGTCGACATGGCTGTGGGCTATGACACACTCCGACCCAAGTGTGTCAAGGCCGGGTGTGTCACATTCAGTCTCTGACTCGGCCATGAGAACACACTCCAGCCCCACGACCTCCGTTTTCCTGCCGGGCGATGACTAAAGAAGGAATCGGGGTATACAGAGCTTTGTTTTTTCAGGACAGCGCTGGTGTTCTTGTCAGCGAGTCCTGCAAAAGAGGACAGTAAAGACAAAAAATAAATAATCACAATATCTTGAGTTGATTTTCAGTTATTAGTTTAGTTAATTTGGCTGGGATTATGTCAACTGAAACAGAAAAATTATCTTGAGCTAGAAGAAGGTACACTCGTTGTCCCTGACACCCTGCAAATCTAACAAAATATGATGTGGAGGTCTAGGACCAGTTATCTCTTCACTGATACAAGTCTCTTACTATTTGCAAAGTCACTCCTGAAAATCTGTTTTTGCTCAAATGTCTTGCCCTTTTACTTTCATACCTCATATGGTAGAAGGCTTATCATATACTCTTTTATACAAAATGGTCTTAATAATTTTACATGGTGAAATTAGGGTGGCAAGAGAAAAGTAGAACAATTTGACAAACACTGCTTTGGTACCAAATTCAACCTGTTGGAGAAAGAAAATGTCAGGATGATGTGTGCCATGTTTCTTATTTGATTTTACACTGTTGTATGAATATCTTCATGTACATTTAAAATTTAGATCACTCATTTTGACTGATAAGATCTCAGCGAGAACTCCTGACACAATTATGGCAGGAGACAGAAGAGATACTGAATCACCAGCCAGCTTCTCTGAAAGACAGGTTTGATGTGAGACTATTAACTCTATGTAGACTGTTTTATTGACTGGGTGTCATTAGATATTAATTTAAATTGTATTGTTGATTGCCTCCCACTGTTCTAGAGTGTGAACCCTGCTGGCCCACGACAGATATCTACAACCTCAGTCAACATAAGATAGGTGGCACAACAGCAAATGCCAGCACTAGTGGTGTGTTAGTTTAACAATAAGTGAAGCCTTTAATATTAGATGAAATGATCATTCTAGTGCCCTATTTTCATTGCCCTGTGGTCATTTGATCTATCACAGCTCGGAGTCTGCTGCAGTACATTTAGAAAACCGACTTGGCTTAAGTGAGAGACGAATTTACATTAAATGAAGTTGTGAGACTTGCGTGATTGCATGTTTTTCACATCTCACCAACAGCAGACTTGCAACACTACTTAGCGAGCTAAATGATCAATCTGTTAGCTTCGTTAGCGCTCAAGAGGAGCTTCACTTCACTAGCTAACACATTTGATAAAATCAAACTGGACCACATTTTGATCAAACTCCCAAGTCAAGCCTAATCCACCAGCCAAAGCCTGGCTGGCCTACGAAACTCGCTCATCTGCGCAATTCACTGTGCCTTATGATTAAATATCACTTGGATGCTATAGACGCATTTATATTGATATGTTTTGATATTAAACATTGAACTGTTGGTTGCTAGCCCCCCACAACAGCTACAAATAGCCTTCGTAGCCGCTAGTTAGCTGGCTATGGTGGATGGTGGGACTGGTTAACGACCAAACAGCATTGTGTTAGCTGCTAATGTGTTCACGATTTAGCCAGCTAACTAGCTTCATAGCAAAAGCAATGCGCAAGTAATTATAGTCTATATACAAAGAACGACTAAATACTTACATTAAAGCGAGAGGCTGGTGTTAAGTAATTTGGTGGATTTAGAAGACAACTACCGACGCGGAAATTCTCCTTGTGCGAGTATTAACAGGCCATCTTGTTGTGCCACACCAGCACTTCCAGCTAGCCAAGATTACATGCTCGCCTAAGATGGCTGCCGCTAGCTAACGTTAGCCTAGTTAGCTTCCGCCCTTCAAAATACACTGAATTTGAGCTACCCCCGAAGCCATCTCGGAGTGACCGAAAATTACACACTGCTAAGCCATATATGCACATGGCAGAGTTATATAGACAATATTAAACCCCGTTCAACGTGTAGTATTACCAAAGACGAAGTTCAAGGCTAATGGTAAGTAAGTTAGCAGGCTAAGAGCCACACCGTAATTCCAACCAGGAGTGGGCTAGCTGAAACAAAGATGGCTAACCGTGAGGGCGATGAATGCTGCGCCGAAAAGCCCGGGAAAGGGTGCCTTTTACTTACATAGGAATCTAAATATGACAAATCCCACGACAGGTGCAGGTTGAATCACAGTAACCGAAGAGAAAGCTACCAGACAAGCAAGTTACTTGCAGATGGAGAGGGCGCGATGAATCTTGGCTACAGTCCGGGCTAAAGCTCCGCTTCACTGCGGCAGCACCGACAGACCGCACACACGACTGCAATGGCGGCCTTGCTGAGGTTAGCAGCTATCCAGCCGAGACAATATTAGCGTGCTGGCTACGTAGCCATGATGCCAAGCTAACGAGCCAGCTAATCCAGTCTGCTAGCACGGCTATAGCCTGATGTCTAGTTTGCTACCAGCCTGTAGATTGTAAAACACTGGAGCGGAAGCCTTTCTATAAACCGCCCATCAGACCATGTTAAGATTGGTTTCGTCTGCAGCGACAAACGGGACGTAGCTTCTCCAGGAGAAGCGGATGGGTTGATTCTACAAAAATAACCTGGATGAGATTCAGAGCTGAAATAGTTTCTTATGTCAGTAACGTTATGTCGCTATGCCTGTCTGTCTTTCCCAACAGGACATAATGTTACAACCAGTGAGAGTCAAGGCCTGTATTTTTCCATTACAAAGTTCGCTACTATCACAACTGGAGACGCAAAATACACAATCCATACGCAGACTACCATAACAAATACCTACTACGCTTATACTCAGTTAAACAGAGAGTCCCCTCTCTTCGGCATTGCTGTTCATGATAGAGTAAACTGAATTTAAACGGTGAAATAATCACCAGGAATAAAGATCACGCCGGTTCTAAATGTAAAAATCATTGCATGCACACACCCACCTTTCAGTCTTTTTAGTTTCTGAGAGCTGAAGAGAAGAAAAAAAGAGAATCGTAAATATGCTTCAAACTCTGGGCTGAGAAGGGCTTTGCAAGCTGTTGTGTGCCTCGTCAAACTGCTATGTGTGTCTTCCTCTCTCTCTGCCTGTGTGTGTAGCTGGCGCCACAGCTCATCTGGCGCCAACGTTGGACTACCGACGCACTTTAGCGAAAGAAATTTTTGTCATTTCAATACAGCAAGGAAACCACTACCGCCCCCTGCAGCCTCGGAATCGTTCGTACAGGAGACCATAAATAAACACTTGACACTTAACTTCACAGCCTTAACATGTAGTATTTAGCCAGTATTTAACCAGAACTGAGGGCGCTACACTACGAAGTATTTTAGTAAATGTTTTTAGTTACTTTCCACCACTGGACTTCACTGCATTCGCTGAATTCTGACAGATTTATTTAGTAAGTATTCAAATTTTTGCAGATTTTTCCACACAAAACATGATCAACACATAATACAGTATAACATGTAGTGTTATCACACCAATGTCTCAACAGTAATAATAATAATCAAATAATATACAGTTTGTACACAATATAACTGTGAAGCAAGTCATTTATTGTGATGAATATTTTACTCTAAGTGTATTTTACAGAGAATACCTCTGTGATTTTGCATAAAATTTTAATGCTTTATACTGTGCTAAAATGACTTTTACATTTGTGAAGTTTTTGAGTATGTCTTCTCCCACTGTCATAATTGCTGACCATTTACTAAAACATAATTTTTTTATTTGTGTGTTCCCTTAGCTGACTTGTTGAGGTGTTTGCTTCAGACAAATTAAGGCAGTTTATCACAGTGCATATGAAAATTGGCACAGTGATAGGTTCTTACAGGCCTAATTGACAAATGTGCCCTAACATTACTGTGATCTGGGGAAAAAACCAAATGTAGAAACTACAGCAGCCAGCTCAAATCTGTGTAAAAATGCTGAGATATAGTGTTATGAGGCAGTATACAACAGGGGACTAAATAAACTTTTAGTAACAGAGCATGGAAGAAATTCAATAAAGAAATTCAATATGTGCTTGAAGATGGACATGGACGACCACAGTGCCAAAAGTACAGACTGACTTGAGATTTATGTGTCCATCCATCCATTAGCCATATTGTTTATTGTCTGAGGGTCGTATGGGAGCTGGAACTGAGATGTATATGTGCGTCAGTATTTCTAGAAAGCACGAATCTGAAGGTGTGGAAAATATGGACACATCTGCACAAAATTGCAAAGACTAGGAAAGTCAAACATGACAGGTTACAAATATTGATTTTACATATCAAAGTGATTTTGACAACTGTGCCAGGAAACATGTCACTTAAATAAGGCATAAAAAATTACAGAAAAATACAAATGAACTGTCCTAGTAAGGTGCTGAGCCAGTGCAAACTGCTGGAACAGGTCCAGTGCACATTGGGTTCTCCACGTCTCTGAAATTGTACTGAAGGGAAAAACAATTTTATTGTATTATCCTATCTATATATGTTCCACACTTCCTTTGTATACAGTATACTATATTTTAGGAATAGAGGGTAATCAGAGGGTTATATACTTTGTGTAGTAATTAATTAATCCCACAAGATGATGCTGTTTGCCAGTGTTAGTGAATACAATACTGTCCATGCTATCCATTTGCTTAAATGAACAATAAATAATAAATGTTTTCATAAATAACTTTAATAATTTGCTCTTGTCTGTAATAAAGTCTGTCTTAAACAAGTGTGTCGTATATCAAGAAAGGCTCAGTTTTTAGTTGGGTAGTTTCAGCTTTTCCACTCCTTCCTCTCCTCTCCTTAGTCTCAGTCCTCTTTGTTTCAGTCAGTACATTTGTAGTAACACCCATTCCCTGACTATTAAACACCCAACCTGGAATACTGGTTTTACGACGAGAGTAGACCACATAGCTAACATTCTGTCACACACAGTGTTAGTCACACAGTTTCACTGAAGCTGTTAACTTCAGGAGCTCATTTTCTCAGTTTTCCCATTCACTTTTTGTCAAGTCTTTTCTGTAGCTGTTGATTTCAACACATTTTATTAAGAGTTTGACACATTGCTGCTGAGCTAGATCACCTGTGGATTTCAATTTTGTCGTCATATCAGCTGGACATCTTTTTTTAACTCCTGGTTAAAAAAAAAAAATGTCTCACCCGAGCACGCTGGATTTAGACAGATACAGCACCCTGGACAAATCTCGTCGCTCTACCAGTCGAAGTCAGCTTAGGGTTAAGGATAAGTATGGGGATGTCCTGTGTGACTTCTGCACATCAAGGAAGCAGAAGGCTGAGAAATCCTGTTTGGTGTGCCTGGCAAACTACTGCGAGACTCACCTCCAGTCTCACTATAGCTATCCGGCCCTGATGAAGCATAAGCTGGTCAAAGCTACGGGTCAGATGAGAGAGAAGATGTGTGCACAGCATGACAAGCTACTGGAGGCTTTTTGTCGCACTGATGAGACATCAGTTTGTGTTCTGTGCATGATGGATGAACACAAACACCACGACACCGTCCCAGCCGGAACTGAGAGAACTGAGAAACAGGTAAGTGGTGAAAATAACAGCAAATAATTCACCTGCAGCGTCATCATCCACTTACAATGTGCAACTTCAATGTCATACCCTCTACAGAAACAGCTTGGTACAACGCTGCACAAATCTCAACAGAGGATTGACCAGAGAATTAAAAAGTGGCAGGATCTCCGGCAAGCTGTGGAATCAGTTAAAGTAAGTTAAATAAAAAGCATCACTTCAGTCACACTACTGTAAACACAACCACTGCTAAAAACAAGTCATTCTGGTTTGAAAAATAACAGCTTCCCATTCATATTTTAACAAACTCTGTCCCATCAGCACTCTGCTCAAACGGTCCTGGAGGAGAACGAGCGGATCTTCACTGAGCTTTTACTCTCCATAGAGAGGAAGTACAATGAAGTCAAGGAGATGATCCGCTCCCATGAGAGGACCACTGTGACACGGGCCGAGATACTGCTCGACCGCTTGGAGGAGGAGATCACCCTGCTGAGGAAAAGACACAACGACCTGGAGAAGCTCTCACACACTGATGATCACATACACTTTCTACAGGTGAGGATGATCTGTGCTGAGGAACCTGAACAAGACAGTGGGTGGTCAAAAAGAGGGAGGTCTTCTGAGAAAACTAGACGCCATGTTTAGGCTATTTGCTAAATATGTCTCATCTCTCATCATGTATCTCCCACCTTCTTCTTTTTTTTTTTACTAGAGTTGGCAGTCTCTGTCAGGACCCTCAGGATATGAGGACCTCAACAACATCAGTGTCGCTCCCTACTACTCTTTTGATGCGACCAAGAAAGCCATTGCTGCATTGAAATTACAAGTAGAAGAAGTCAGCAAGACTGAAATGAGCAAAATTTCAGGAGCAGGTGGATAAAACTGATCTTTCCTCCTTCATTTCATGTAGCATTGATATCTCTATGCTGGAGGGGATGTTGTTTAGTCTGACCTTTGTTTCCTGAAGCGTATCATGTGTTTTTCATCTGTCTCCTCATAGTGAAAGAAGTCTACATCACACAAGAAGGCGAGACAAAGACAAGAAGAGAATCAAGTTTGAGGGAAGAACCAAAGACAAGAGAGGAACCAAGAACAAGAGAGGATTTTTTGAAATGTGAGTTACTTGGTAACTTTTTACAGAGAAGCCTGCTTTTACCTGGTTGCTAAACTTTTAGCACCAACTTGGTATGGCTACTCAGTCCAGTGATCATATCTCACCTCACTCATATTCCAGTATGTGGATTTTGTACTATCCAGGCTTGAAAAGTGCCAGTCATGGTTTTGTGTGAAAGTAAAGTCTGCATCCCTAACAAGGGGATGACAACGCCATGTGGTGAAGCAACTGAAACTAGTCTTATGGAAGGCACGCTACTTGCAGAACAGGTTTGGTGAAATGTAAGACAACAAACTTACAGTTCAGTATTACTTAAACAAACACAGGTGTTCCTGCTTTTCCACCTGTGTGGGAGTTACAAGCCAAAGGTTTTACTGAGTTACCTTTGTTATTCCTGAACATGAATGAGGCAAAAAGAAGGCACAGCAGGGCTCATAGAAGCATCTAATCTCAAATAGACAAAACATATGACAGCATTAAACTGGAAAACAGGGACTAAACAACACAAAGAGGCTCAATAACTATCTTGTCCCACATTGTTTAGACGCCTCCCAGTTGATTCTGGATGTCAACAGTGTCCACCCCAACCTTCACCTCTCTGAAGGTAACCGAACAGCTACGATGAAGAGTGAGCCTAAGAACTACCCTGACCACCCTGACCGATTTGACCACTGGCAGCAGGTGAGAATTTACTGCCCACCACAATGTCATTTTGTGCCTGGAAAAAAAGAAGAGTGGAGGTTAATCTGTTGTGAATGGTATAGAGCCAAATGATCATGTTATCCAGAAGGGAGATGCTCTCTTAATTGCTCTCCTGAGGCAGTTCAAGTTTAAGTTCATTTTTTCACTTTGCCTGATATACCGTATTTTCCTTCGCTCCCTTTGTTTGTATTGATTGAAAATTGCTATCAATATTAGGGTTTTTGTATTAGTTTTTGAAGTTATCCTTACAAAAAATATGTAAAGTCTGTAAATCTAACTAGCTGTTATAAACTGAGCATAAAGCAACACTTTGTCCTTCAGTATCTCATTTAATCTATTCTCCTGCAGGTGCTGTGCAAGGAGAGCGTGAGTGGGAGTCGTTGTTACTGGGAGGTGGACTGGAGGGGCACAGAGATAGACGTGGCTGTCACCTACAGGGGAATCCGCCGTAAAGGAAACGGGAATGAATGCAGCCTGGGCTGGAACGACAAGTCCTGGAGTCTGTACTGCTCTGACTCCAAATTTTCCATTGTGCACAATAACAAGAGTAAAGACATTCCAGCTCCTGTGACATCCCGTATTGGTGTCTACCTGGATCATGCAGCAGGCACACTTGCATTTTACAGTGTCTCTGATGGCATGCAGCTTCTGCACAGAATCCAGACTACATTTACAGAGCCCCTCTACCCTGCATTCAGTGTGTGGGGCTTTGGTACCAGTATAAGACTGTAGGAGAGCAAGTTACACAATATCCCAATATTGCTGTAAAATTTGAGTTGGATTTATTCTTGTTGTATTAGTTTTACCTATTGCTAGAATTATTGTACAAATATTCAGTCCAATCAATATGTTTTGAAAAACATAAAAAAAAATGTGTGAGCTGTAGGTAGGAAACATGTTAAATCCCGTTATATTGTTATGTTAAAGCATGTTATATTTACAGTTAATTATTGGTATGTTAGATGCTGTCTGTGAAATTGAATCACAATAGTTACCGTGGACTCCAACATGGGGTAGGCCCTCAAAAAGCCTGTTATTAATTTTTATCTGCAATTTTGAAATGTTGTATTATTAGCATTATAAATCAACTATCATTGTTGGCTGATTAGATTTGACAGGTGATTTCTACCATAGCCTCTGTTTGTATTGTGTATACAGTTTAAAGATGCTTGTAATTAAAGATAACCTTTGAAACATGGTGAGTTTAGAGTTTGGTCAGGTTTACTATTTTTTTTCACAAACCAATAAACCTTTTGCAGATATTGATTGTGCCTTTAAGTTCTTAAAGACTTATTGTACTACTTCTGTGTTTCAGCAGACAGGGCTAACTCTTGTTGGAAACAGAAATTCTACAAATAAGTGAAGAATAAGATGGCTTACCAAATGTGTCTTATTCAGGGCATAATGTAGACCAAAACAAAACAAAACTGTGAAAATACTAAAACAAACTGTATTGTGTTGAAATCAGCTGAGATTTCAGACTGTACATGCTCTCTCAAAAGCATTATAAACACTCCATTACTGGATGCCCTAATTAGGACGACATATGCATGTTTACTTCTTTATTCAGTAGAGGTGTAACATACAAACAACAAAACAAAATTAAACGGCAGTCAAGGCTGCATATAGGGTCCAGGGTTTCATGCTACATCATTGATATTAACTATTTAATGTAGGGCTAATCTTGATTTATTTATAAATGCATTTAAATTAAAATTTTGATCAATCATTACTAGGTATTGGGCCCATCATGTCCAGGTCATCATTGGGAGATAAAGGTGTAGAGAAATACTAAGTTAAAACTCCAGGGGGCAGCAGAAACACGTAGAAACACGCAGGTTTTAATTCTAACCGCACACACACACACACACACACACACACACAGCCAAAGAGAGAAATAGAGAGGTTATTCAAACACTCATCTATTTTTCCTTTCTTTACAATGTGGTATTTTATATTAATAACGGCTGTACTCGTTGGCTGAGTCGTCTGACTTTACAGTGAGAAAAGAAAACGAGGCACCGTGAGCGATTGTGAAAGGAAAGCTACAAAGAAGTAGAAGCGCTTGGTTATTTGTATCAGGCACACCGGAAGCAATTCCAGATAGGCTTTCTTTACAGTAATAAATTGCATCGCTGGAGAACAGCGAAGTTTACTGTCTGTAAGGATCTTACACTAAAAGACCTGAAGCTTGGACACGTTTAAAGCGTTTATGTGTTATGTTTTTTTTAAACTGCTAAATTATACCATAAACATGCAGATTAGCCTCCACTGTATATAAATTTCATTATCTCGCTTTCAATCTCTCCAGGCACCAAGAAACTAACCAGTACCCCTAATCTGAAGTTATCAGTTTAATATTCAATTAGTCCAGTGACCTCAAATTAATTGGTTACAATTTAGATAACTGATTTAATGTTAAAGTCATTTTGAATTGTAGCTACATAAGTAACAGATGATACCATACTTCAGTGGTGCAAATCATTCACAATATAAGCTACTCTGTATACTATATATAGCATTGTTTAACTATATTCTATCTATGTAAAAGTAAATCTTGTCTTGTCTTATCTTGTATCTGATCAATTGGCCACTAAACAAGACCCAAATGATATAGTAAACTTCTGGGGCTCCTGTGGGGTGTGTGGTCCCCCCTGGTAACCCAGCTTTGTAAATGACAACATACCACCTGCGTTTAGCTACGTTATTTTACTTTAGACCCCACTCACCCGCCCTACCGGTGCGCTTTGAAATATAAATGCAACGCACATTGTCACCACAGGTTTTTTTTGGGGGGGCGGGGGGGGGGCGGAGCCAAACAGCTGGATTCTTTGGAGTGTCTCGTGGCGGCGATGCAAGGAGACCGACTGCATGTGAGAGCGAGCCTCCCCCCACGCCGATTCAAGGAGAGAAGACCGCCGCGGGGACACCAGAGCAGAAAAGACAGGATCTGATATAAAATACAAGGTTGCATCTTGACCCAGGAGTTCAGTGTGGAGTAGTTTTTGGGCACCAGAGGGGCGGAGAACCGCTCGGTGCACTTAAAATTACCAAAAAACGGAAAAACTTGGTAGCAAACACGGAGGCAGAAGGTGAGTACCCGCTGCACTATGCTTGATGTTAGTCGTTGTTTCTAGCTGCAGACAGCAAGATGGGCAGCTGTTAGTGTGTGTGTGTGTGTGTGCCGTGAGATAAAGGGATGTAGCATGACCTAACATTAGCTGTAAATGAGTAAACCTGTGATACCAGTGATGTGCCGCTTACTATCAAACCATCACCTTGATTATTTAAAATTAACTAATGTTTGATAAACAGACAAGGAAAGTTGTGTTTTTTTTAAATGAAGTTGTTTTTCATTGCTTAAATAAAATGAACAACTAGACTGCTTCATCAGACTTCAGCTTCAAAATCTTGAAGCAAGTGATCTTTGGCAAGAAAACCAGTCCAACAGTATAATGAAGGGATGTGGTGCATGGATTGCGTTACAGGTGTTTTTGCCAGTAATGTCATCCCATCTACATACTCCTCTTTGTACATTAAATTGATGTGAGCATCTCATAACCCTTGCTACTGATTAATCGATTAGTTGATAGATAGAAAATGTATCTGCAACTATTTTGACAAGCAAAGAGCAACAAAACATAAAAACATTATCTGGATATATAGTTAGGTTTATTTTAGGACTGTTGGTTGGACAAAACAAACTGACTAGTAGGTGAATGATCCTGAACTGACTCACCTCTCCTCTCCTCTCATTCACCAGCCAAAAAGACACATCTGTCCTGCCAGTGTCCCGCCTACCATCCTCCACCTTCAAGAACATGAATCAATGCAGATGTCAGTCACACTCAGTTAAATGTTAGTACTACTTGAGCAGATATCGCTCGGCTGGCCGAAGAGGAAAAAGAAGAAAGAGGCTGTTAGAGGTGCTGGAAGATGTCTCTGTGGATGATACTGCCTGTTAGCCTCCCAGCTCTGACCATCACTGGGATATGGGTTGTGTAAGTGTTACATTTCTTTGGCCATAAAAAACTGTAAAATCCATGTGTTCTTTATAAAAGGTCAGTGCTTGAAGCTTTTGAAATAGTTTGTAAAATTGCCTGCTGGCAGCGAGCAGTGATGCTCAGTGCAAGTTGTATTTTATGTCAAGACCGAACACAGGTCATGCTGTAAGCATCACATTTTGTGAATACTGTAACTTTTGTTATAAGTGAAAGAAACATTTTTCATAGAAACACAAGCGTTTAACCACAAGAGTTACACTTATGTGTTCATTTCACACTGTTTCTTGGAAATGCTAGCCAGTGCAAAGGGGCGGCTGTGGCTCAGGAGGTAGAGCAGCCGCCCACCAATCAGAAGGGCGGTGGTTCGATTCCCGATTCCTCTAGTCCGCATGCCGAAGTATCCTTGGCCAAGATACTGAACCAGTCCTCCGATGTGTGTGTCTGTGCTAGAAAGCACATTGTATAGAACTTGTGCTGTGTGAATGTGATCTGTAGTTTTGAGTGGTCGAAAAAAAAGCCTAGAAGTGCTATATAATTACAGTCCATTTACCTTATCACCATCATATTTATCACATAGAATTTTCCACATCACAATGCTTCCATGTGCTGTAGTGTAATAAAGCAAATTCGGCCCACCAAAGCACTCTATACCAGCCAGTTTATGGCTTAATAGAACCATAAATACTAGTCTCACACATACTTTTCCCGCCTGCATAATCACTGACCAATCACAGTCATTTTCAGATTGTCATATTTGTTTTAAATACGATGAAAAAATAACGTAACAACTGTCATGTCGGTCTTTTATTGAATATCACAATGCACATATAAAAATCATGATAAAAGTGATATTTTGCAAATGATCATTTGCAAAAATTACCCAGGTCATGTTCTAAAAATTACACATCCGTCGTCTATAATGAAGCAAAAATCTTCTGATACTTCAGCCTGTCTTGCCTCCAGGAGAGCAACACTGCATATTTACCCTGAATTCCTGGGAGCCATGGCAATTGCATGTGGATTAACTCTCTCCAGGAAGGATCTGGGATTATCGCTCTTCTCTTAAAAGTGAGACGTGCAGATTCGCAGCGTAGCTTAATTATCTGCAGTACAGTATCTGAGCAGATGTATGGCAGAGAAAAAAGTGAGTACCTCCTGGTAATGTCTGGACTGACAGCTCTCCTCGCTGCTCTGTTATTACTTGGGGAGGAGGAATGTAAACCCCATGGGGAAAGAGACAGATGGCCCAATTCTAAACTGTTGTAGTCCTGTATTTAGGTTATGTGCTACAGCTGTGATTGTTCGTTGTGTGGGGAGTAAGCAGTCTAATCAGATGCCAGAGTTGACACCTTGCCCACCAGTTAGTGCTCGTCAACATGGCTTCCTCACAGTCTATTCAGGAGTGTGTATTCAGGTATTTTAAGACTTTGCTGAAAATAAGATTTTAAGCTGTTAATGTTACTACAGACTTATACTGAGTCGGAGAGCACGCAATTTAAATTAGTGCCAGCGTTGCACATTTCTTTCTTGTTTTGGCATTTATTTCTCAGGTAGAAAGTTGATCTGAGTTAAGATGCTGAACCCCGCTGACTGTCAGTCCCTTCAAATCCATTTCCTTCCTGTGACCTTGACAAGGGTGCCTTGTTTCTAAGAGCAGTCAAGGGCCTTTTTCCAGGCCAATGGAATGTCAAAGGATGTGACGTGTTGTGCAACTCCCTCTTTCACTGTGGGTGAGTGGGTGGGAGTAAAGGTAAACAGTGGAACAGGTTAACAGAGGGTGTAAGCAGAACTAAAATTCAGCATCCCGGGAACAGGCATCCCTTACCAAGAGTATGAAAGAACTGTGTTGCGCCAGAGGAAGGCTCAGCCTTGTGCCCACTCAAGAGTCTTGGCTTAGATTCTGACCCTCTCTTGGTTAAGCACTGTGTTTGAGTGTCAGTGTGGCTCAACTGTACATGTAAACAGCACTTGTTTACAGTTAGTTTTAAAACACGTTTTGCCTTTGTCTTCAAATATTTTAAAATATTTTGTATTAGGTACAACAGCAACCAGCCAGTGACTCAACTGGCATCTAGCGTATAGTACCAAAATCCATTCACAGTCTATGCATCACGCCCTTTCCTGTGGTTTCTGATATGTTATTTTTGCACAGCATTTGGGAATTTTCACTGTCTACCAGATTTTTCCAAAGACTTTCCTAAATGTCCTTTGTTGAATCCTAAGTAGAAAAAATGCTGTTCCACCTATATATTGCTCACAGCCATGCAATTACAGTTTACAACCACTGCTGAGCTTTGATAGAGGTCTAATTATGTAAACAAACCAGTTATTACTTAGCCTCCTCCGAGCACAGAACGCACTAGTTTAGTAGAGCTAAAAAAGACTGCTTTATTTAGAAATTTCCCAGAGCTGTGCTACTGCTATTTTAGCTTTGGAAGCTGACCAAATACACAAACTACGTCTCAGCATGGAAAATGTAACAACTTCAGTTGGCTATAGTTTCTTTTCCTATATTGTCTCTAATGAAGTCCTTCGGGAACCCTCCACATTTGCTGTATGCTTCTTTTGTTTTTCGTCAAGTTGGTGTCACTGTGCTGTGGTTAAATGGTTCGGAGCAGGAGCTCTGGCAGGCAGCCTTCTACCTGACGGCCATATTCCACTCATGCCAGTGGATTTCCTCAATGCATTATGCAAGAGCAGTACTCTTTGCAGACAACATGTCTGCCATTTGGCTTATATGACTTTCACATGGTGATTCACACGGCCTGATACCAACCAATAACCAGCCAACCAAGTGCTACCACCTTCAATAGCAGGCAGTCACTACCAGACGTGCATTTCACCGATTACATGTAGAAAGGCAGCTGTTTTTCTAACAGCTAGTAGACCTTTTGAATCATCTTAAAATCTATCAGAATGCAAACAGATGAAATTGATCGAATTTTAAAATGTAAGCTTGAATTGATGGCAAGCATCCATATATTTAATGGTGTATTGAATTATTACAGGACTGTAATGCTGTCGAAGATATTGCCAGTGGCCTCTTGCGCTGATTTTTCTTGTAATTATGCATTATGTTACGTTCTTCTGAAGCAGGAGCTACCTTACACACCATTTAAGATGTTTAGGTTGTTGAATTATCTTTGCAGGTATCATATTACTGACATGTTTTGAAACCACTTTCTTTGTCGTGCATAAAATACTATGTGCTTGTTATTAGCAGGTGTGTGTTTGTGTCTTAATGATATGTCTCTGCTCTTCAAAGGCTGGTTTGTGAGAGTGATGCTATCGGCCCTGGAAACATTTGTAATTGGTACTTAACCTCCTGCTGAACTACGACTGCTTTCAGGAGGACAAATAGCCTCTGTTTATGATTCCCTCTGTCTCTTTATGTCTGTCAGTCTTTCCATCCATCTTTTTCTGGCAGTGTGTGTGTGCGTGTAAAAATATCAAGGGAATAATGTGACAATTGCTTTTCCTTCCTGAGCTTCCCTTTGCCTACCTCAGATGTCCACCCAGAAATATGATAAAAATGATCCCATGTAATTGTATGTATTGATTTCACACTTTAAAAGCACAGTTTGGCAGATACTGTAAGACCATTGACCTTTGTTCTTCATACTGAGCAGTGTAACCAACCATGTAACACACAGACTTCTGCATATTTCTCATGTTCATCTGTGGTTCCATATAAGTTGGACATGTATGGACAGAGCAGAGTCAGTTGAGCAGTACACGTTGCTGGTGGCGAAATAATCAAGGGTGTGACATGTAAGCCTCAAGGCAGCAACAACTCACTCACTAGTAGAAACAAATCTGCCCTTTCGGTACAACTTCAGTACAATTTATCATTATTTGGTTAATTAAAATATGATGCAAAAAGAATTATGGCCACAACCTCAGCTGTACTTATAGAAGCGATCATCGTAGCCTAACTGTGCACCCTGACACCCATGACACCAATGACAGGTTTTTTTTAATTGCCCAATGGAAGCTGGATTTTTGAGGTCGATGCTGACGCTGATGTTTGTAACAACAAGTGTACGATGATGCTTGTCAGTGCTTGTCATGTTATACACCCAGAGCTCCCATTTTTGTCCAACATTAGAATATTATTTCAACTGTGAATGTTAAACATGAACAGCATGCTCTGGCCACTGACTTCTCTGTGGATGTGACTGGTCAGTGACCTGACCACATAAACAGTACAGTTGGATTTCAGCATTATGGTCTAACATCGGGTTGCCTGGTCCTACAGGTTGAAAAAACAGGTGCAACTAAGTGGCAGGTCCGACTGGCCAGTTCAAGGCCTTATAGAGTATATCAAGTGTTTTACAAATTGAAAAAATGAAGACATAGCATTTAACTATGTAATAAATTAGACTTGTTTTACTTTATTCTCTTTAGGAAATACCCCTTACCTGAATCCTGATGTTATATCTGTGTGTCTTGGGTGATAACTCTGAGCAATGTGAGACTACTGAATGACTGAACGACTCTTCTCCATTCCTTTATGTTTGTAACTTGTAATATTGGAGATTTAAATGTAATGTTTCTTGCTATGAATTATTCTTAACTGAGGCACTAGGGATAACAATGCTAGCTGAATGTCAAAAATCTGTAGTTCAACAGTATGACAAGACATTAAACACGCTCTCCCACCAACACATTTGCAGTTCTCTTGTATTTTGGCTAATCATACTTCCTCTCTTTTAGGTACGCCATGGCCCTGTACAACCAGCATGTCTGCCCTGTGGATAACTGGTATGTTGCTCAATCTGTCCTGTGTTTTGTTTCATCATACCTCTGTGGGTACCTACACACTTATGCCTTGCAATTTGGTGATCTAAACCACGATTTAACATTTGCCATTGTTATCAGTTCATGCACTCAGTGTGTGGCTGACCATGGGTTTGTTTCAGACAAGCTGAGGTTAATCTCTCTCAGCAGAGCTACTATTTGATGACACAGTGGTTCTCTGCCACTTTGACTCACCATCCCTAAAAACAAAAGAAAGCCTGGTTGTGACTCCACAGCATACCACACAAACAAAAAATTGTAATTACTACTACTGTACTGTGATTGAAGGACTGAAAAAATCATTATATCACATATTAAATATTTATTCCAGACATTCTAAGAGTATATATGATAATAATAATCAGAAATACATCTGCACTTTGTTTTTGTTTTGAATCTAATTCTGTCAACTGGTGATTTCCCATTAAGATTGAAGTTGTAGTGATATTTCCACAACTTAAAAATGAATGTGGTTTTGCTCCATATGTATATCTTTTAATGTGTATCTTTGTGAATGCTTCAGGTTGTACAACCAGTCATGTGAAGAGGAGTTGTATTTACAGAGCGGGCCAACCTTGTGCTGCACGCTGGACAATGTACCTCTCATCAGGTCAGTCAGAGATGCCAACCCTGAACCTGATTCTTCCCCTCCTCCGCCTGTCCCTCTGTCTCTTTTCTGTCTCTTTGTTTGTAGTTTCTGTCTGAGAATTAAAAACAGGAACACTGTCCCATTGTTTTACGTGACCCCTGTCGGCACATTGTTGACAAAAAGCGAGGGAGCTTCAAGGAGACAGTTCTCCTGAGAGTGTGACTGTGTGTGTGTGTGTGTGTGTGTGTGTGTGTGTGTGTGTGTGTGTGTGTGTGTGCGCACTCAAAATAACTCGGGGCTGAAATATCCTGCTGCCACCGTGGCAGTTAAGAGGCAAAGCATCGGTCTGTGCTTAACCATGTAAACACGCACACACACAGAGGAGTTGGCTTAGTTGGGAGGAAATCAAGACACTCCCACTCTCTTGTTTAGCTTTTCAGCCCACATCAAAGGCTAGTTGTATAGTGTAAATACTGTGGCTTGTATAAAAAATCTGGAGAAGATCTTTAAAAAATGTAAATAGATCACTACTAATGTTTCTGTCTAAATGGAGATGACATTTAATAATTACTGCAGTGCTCCTTTCTGTTGTGTAATCTGCAGCTAAAGTGGTGAAGAGACACATTTTTCATCTTTGTTACTCGTAGTGTTGTAACTAAAATATTACTAAACCTACACAACATACTCAATATACCTAAGAAGTGTTTAAAAATAATGAGAATCATAGTCTGCTGAGTTTAAAGTTTTCATCCATGTGCTGAAGAGTGTTTGTAGGCAGCAGGAGCTCGGGCGCAGACAGCCTGTGTTGACCGTCTCCTGCCTTCCTCTCCTACAAACATTTCCCATTCCTAGAAGAGAGGCAGTATGCAGTAGGTGAAAAGTCAAAGGCTTCATGACAGGATGTGAGGAAGCGTCCCCCCTGCATTCATTGCATGAACACAAATGCATCTATAACAACATACTCTAATTCTGAGTATAGGAGTGGATCTGTTGCTGTGTGGTGTGCGTGGGTTGATTCACTGTATTTCTCTGACTTGTATCTGTTTACCCTCTCTTGCAGTAAATGTGGGACTCTTCCTCCTGAGAGCTGCTTCTTCAGTCTTATCTGCAGCACTGGCTCATTCATGGGTAAGGCATCACATGCATAGTAGCACAATACATGCGATTAGTGATCTAAACTTCCATGTTATACTATTTTTGTCTGTAAATGTAACAAGATAGTGAAATATGTCCTTCACAATATTTCAGAGACAAAGTTAATATTTATTGATAAATAATAAATTGATTATTTATTTAAGGATTATTTGATTAACCCAGAGATATTCTGGTCACTGTCATATAAAACAGAAAATATCAAAACAAATCCCATAAAATTAATAGTTAAATTCAGTTAAATGCATATATAAACATATGACTGATGAATTAAAAAGGATTCATCACTAAGATATTAATTCTAATGTTACAAATTCTTACATAAACTACCTCACCATGAGAGATCAGTTTCTTTTGTGGTAGCAACAGATGTTGTTTTGATCAACTGTTTTGCTCAAGTTAAGGCTTCAGAGTAATACAAGTTTCATTGCCCTTAGAAAAGTGCTGGTTCCTTGCAAAACCTACAACCACACTGACCAAGAGCCAGCGAAAACTTTGCATGTCTTAAATTTGAATGTAAGGAGAAGTGGAAATGACAACAAATTTCGCTTCACCATCCGTGTCTATTTTAGTAGGCACTAGGAAAACATGCACAATATAAAAGGAGGGACTGAGCTCCCATGTGCTGGTCTGTGTGTTTTTTGTGAGTCTGCACGTGCTGTTCCCTGTGTTAACTGGTGTTTCTGACTACCTTCATGTAGTTAATGTTTCCCAGCTGTTTCCTAGACATGTGTGTGTGTGTGTCTGCGTGTGTGTGTATATGCATGTATATAAAGCCGGGGAAACGTTTTCTTTGCTTTGTCAGTCATTTTGTAAGAATTCTTCATGATTCTAGCAGCTATTCAAGGCCTGTCTGTCTGTCTGATTGGCCGACTCTGAGCTGCTGTTTGATACATCAGAGAGGGAGGCAGTGACGAATCCGTGATAAGATAGTGACTTTCTGTGTTGATGTATGTATTCATGTAATACTGTGTGTGAGAGATCCTTGGTAGGGACCACACTGTCGCAGCTCATTGTGAAGTCTGCTCAGGCAGTGAAAGTCCAGAATGTTTGACCAGCTCTGTTAGACAACCATGACCCCTGAACCACGGTAGTCAGTCTGTTGACCTTATGTACATATACCACTAGGTGTGAGAGAAGGAGAGGTAGACTAAGCACTGCACTTTGATTATGCTGCTAACCATACAAAAATGCAGACAAAGCAATTCAGAAAATGTTAAGTGGCAATCAAACAACGAAACAGCCAAACAATGTAGCATCCCAGCGTTTTAAGTCTAACAAAAACAACACAATGTTACAGATTTCCTGTCTCCACTGACTTAACCATGATGACAGTTAATGCTGACTCAGTGTAGATGTAATTCTGTTGTAACTTCCAGCAACAATTTTACTAACCAAATAATCGATGTAGTCATGTAGTGAAGTGAAAATTACAAAACTCTGGGAATATTTGCCACTTTTCTTTGTTTTCTGATGATAGTAAACTGTATATCGTTGGGATTTTTTAACTGCTGCAAAGACCAAACAGACTTTTAATATGACTACTTGCACACACAATTGTGTGTAACTTAAATCAAACAATCTTGGTACAGATCCCCCGGTGACACCGTCTCTGAATGATCTCAAATCTATTGTCCATGTCTGCCCTGCAATTTTTTGTTACTTACCTGCTGGTACTAGTTTATCTGCAATAAGCTAATATTGGCTTGTCTGATATGTCTGTGTAATCTGAATGACATAAAATTAGACATTAAACTGTGCCTGCTCTTGACATAAGGAAATCAGAGGACTTTAAACACACTTGTTCCCGGTCATTCAGTGTTAATACTGATTTCCTACCTGCAAAGGATATTTTGCTTGAAAAGCGATTGTAGTTAGGATAAATAGCTAACCTATATTTAGATTTGAGCTAATGCTGCATATACACTGTTGAATGGTCTGTGACCATGTCTGCAGCGTCTGAGTGCTTCAGTCTTCAGTCAGTTTGCTGCATTAACAGCTGCTGTGTCTGTGTCTATTTTTTCTTCAGCGTCCAATTAGTCTGAACAAAGTGTATGTTAATACCTGTGGTAAAGCAAGTTATTATGGCTCTACAAAAGTAGGTTAAGTTGATCTGGCATGTAGCTGTACAACAGGCTATTGTAAATAATCAGTGCTTAGCTTTTTAGCCTATTGATTTATGTCTTACTTTGTAGATTGTGCCTGCTACAGTTGGCTCAGGGGTTTTACTCCTATCTGGGATAACATGGACTCATTGAACTGTATATTGCCTCAGAATCATTCTTCTCACTTTTATCCCAGTTCCCACCTTTCTGCCAGTGTACACACACAATGTTTCAAAGACAATGCATGTATTCTTTCTCTTGCATACCTCCTGTGGGAGAGAATGCAGCCGGGTGTTTGGGTTGAAACATATCCCCTTGCGGGGACGGCGGGGTGGCCGATGTGACTTTTGTGGGAGTATGCACTTGTGTGTGTATGTGCAGTAGTATAAGTGTTCACTCGTGTCTGTGTGTAAAAGCAAAAGCAAGTCCGTGCTTGTGACAGCAGGGTTGTACATACATTACAGTATGTCCACGTTGCTGCAACGTGACTTCCGTGATAGATTAATACTTGTGTATTAACCACCAGTGTCTGAGTTAGTGACTGGGCCAGCACCCTGCTTCCTGTCTCCTCAGAGATAAGGCGTAAGATCCGGAGAGGGCGCCTGTTTGAAAGGCGACCAGAGCTGGTGACAATGTTAAGGACAGATGCGTGGTGTGTTTATGTAAACTTATTCCTATTGTTGAGCTGTCAGACACGGCTTGTCATGACCCTCCGAGGCCAGCCTGAGGTCAGCTATGCTGCTTACTCATCAAACATGTAACCCTTATGCCGCAAGATCCCTTGAGCTCAGCATGGCATGCATCCTCAAAGAAATACCCAGAAAACAGCCTACACACAAGCACCCACAACATAAAAAAATAGATATAGAACAAACACGGATTTGCTTATGGTGAGTAATGGGGAAACTCCTTGTCTTTAACCTTCAGGCGACGCTTTCATCATTGTAGGTAAATGCCAGCATGTTCAAACATGCTCATTTGTTATGGTGAAAAAGTCATTTTGTTGAAATACTGTAGGAAAGATCCACAGCCAGCCAGTCTGCAGCAGAGGCTGAGATGCCATAATCTAATTACAGAAACTGCAGCTGACTTTTTTGTCCCTTCAGTAACGCAGTGTGTTCTCCATTTAAGAAAAAAAAGGAGGCGAAAAAAAAGAAAAACAAAGACAAGATTGTTTCCGAGCCTGGAGACACTATTTGTTTTTCCATGATTGTAACTGAAGTCACTCTGCCAAGATGATTTTAGTGCAGAGGGAACAGAGGGCAGCTCACACAAACAAAAACACACATTCACCAGGTAGGGCTTGAGGATCTGACAAAAAACAATACTATCCATCCATTATATAATCATATCTATTACATTAGCCTCAGCTAGAACGGCTTGTATACTTAACATCTGTTATATGCAGCGTTTATCTGTATGGTTCCTCTCTACAGTGTATATATATATTTATGTGATAAATCATGTTAAGCATAGGTTTGCAGTTCTTTTGAGTTACAGTTTTTTCAGTGGGACTACATTACATACCTAAAATAGTGATTTTTACACTTGTTATATTAACTTGAACCTCAGACATTACCTTTGTAAAGTATTTTACAGTGCTACGTGCGATTACGTACATTGTACAGATGTCTCTGAAGATGTGTTTTCTTTTTTTTTCTTCAGCAGTTTTATAATCAATATAAAACAAATTAAAGAAAATAATTGTGTGTGCCTCTTGGACCACATGCAGAACAGGGTTATTATGGGCCGTACTGTCTCTTACTAGACTCTGGTCATGTGACCAGGTTACACACAAGATACAAAATGGAATTCTGCATTAAGAGTACAACATTTTATATACATTTCCTTATCAGTTTTAACATTTTAACATCTTATGTATCACATTTTATTTTTATTTTATTTTTATGGCTGTATAAACTTAAATACTCACAAATTTATGGCATTAACAATGAAACATTTAAGACTAAAATCAACAGTGTCAATAAGAGATTTGTGGCCAGGTTATAAAATGTGTCTGGTCACTGAGACGCTGGCTTAAAGCCAGACAGGCCACAACACATCCAAACCACGAGCTAGTGGAGACAAAGCTTTACATTGTTGATTTTTCTGTCCTATCTGTGACCACTATTTCCATTTTTATTCTCTTTTGGCAGCGTAGACCCTATTAAAGCCTGTCTCTCACACAGAGATGGTGACAGATTTAACACAGCAGTTTAGTCTCTCTGACATTGTATGAGTTTCAGGTCAACACAGGAGGGGTGCGTTGTCCCCTCTAATTCTCTCAGCCTCTGTCTTTTTTCCACTCAGCCCCTCTGCCCTGCTTTCACCCAGCCCAGTCAACCTTCGTCAAGCACCAGCCGTGAGGAGCTAACAAAGAGAAACCAGGCGGGGGTCAGCTCCTCAGTACACCAACAATACCCCCAGTCACAGCTCATTAGCACATCAGCAGTCATCTGTCCCATATACTGTATTTCGTTTCCCTTAGTCTTTTAATCTTAGGCAAGACCCAGACCCACCCCCACCCATGTATCGTTCCCACTTTCCCGCCATTTCCTGCCTCTCATATTTCCACTTTTAAGGCAGAGCAATTCGACTTCCTGTAATTCTCAATCAGCTTCCAAGGAATTTTTGTTTTTCTTGGCTAAATGAGGTGTGCGAATGTTTGCATTAAATTGAACCCAGGCTCTGTGAAATAACCAGTGTGCATGCTACTTTTTTTGCTCCTAATGCTACCTTTTCTTCCTCTCATACAGCATTTCAGCACAGTGATTTTAGTCCCTGTGTCTCTTTGTGTCTCTCTCTTTCTGTAGTTATGGTGATTGTGCTGCTCCGATATGCCCACGTGATTGAGAAGCATCAAAACTGTGTTCTCAACACTGCGAGTCTCTCCACAGGCTGGATCTGTGCTGCTGGACTCATTATGGTGGGCAATTTCCAGGTATGGTGATCCACTTCATTACCCAGTAGAATAAACAGTGATGAAATACAAAAACAAAATTGATATTAAAATGAAATGAAAAAGATATAAAGAATTAGATAATGAAAGTGACTGTTAGTTGCAGCCCGAAACAGAACTGCATTTCACTGTTATTCAGACCTGTGGTCATGACTCCTTTTTTTTCTTTTGCCTTAATCTTCCTCTAATAACTTCTCTTCCCCCTCTCTCTCACACGCACACACACACACACACAGACACACAAACACACACAGACATACACACACTTTGTTTTTCTGATTAATGTTTGTTAAAGTCTGTCCTGCCTTCATAGACAGTCCTGCACCACTCTGTCAGGTCATTTAATGTTAAAACTTCAAGTGAAGAAACCCAACCTTGATTCCTGCCCTGTAGATGTTTGTTCTTTGGGAATTTCTTCAAGTTTAAATATTTGGAGCTCTGGCTGAACGCCTAGACTCTGTATGTGTGTGTATGTGTTTCTGTGTGTGTGTTTGAAGAAGGATAGCGAGAGGGAGGGAAGTTATGGGTAGCTTTAATGAGACATCCTTGGTATTTCTGTAGAAGTGACGAGTATGTGTATGTTGTGATATATTTATCCTCTAACCATCATTAAAAGTTTTTGTAACTTGTGCCACAACAGACCCTCTGTCAGTTTGGCACAGACTGGATAGCCTCTGTTGCTCTTGTGTATCGATGAGTCTCAGGTGTGGCCTGTCCCTCCTTAGACCGCTGTCGACAGGTATTCTTCTGACTGGGAGCACCCTACGAGCCTTGCTGTTTCAGAGATGGTTTGCAACAGGAGGTCATTTGGCTATAACTAGTTGGATTTTGTAACATGTTGGCTACAAGAACCGTCTGTTCATTTGCCATGTAATATATCCCAGACCGTAGGATGCTTCATAGTTTCATTAATGTTATTCTCTCCATCTGTGAAAGATCATGATGTTGCATTGTTGTGGACAAAGTTCGGTTTCTAATGAGCGGCTGGATACTTCTGTGACATTTTGTTACTCTTCTGGTTTTGTTAAAGTTAAATACTTGACCGTTAACAGGAAAATATTGGGAAAGCCAGAGAGAGAGAGGAGATATGTGACTTACATAACACTTATCGTACGTATTTGGCAGCCCTCTTGACCATCAAAATACCCCTTTAGTTTTTAATGCAAATTCTAAGAAATATGGAGTTGTAAACATTTCTATTTTGCTTCATTAGAAAGTAGAATAATGTTACCTTGAGTGTATCTGTTATTGTTGTTATATCAGCATGTTTTCACTAGAAAACTTTCTACAGCCATGTAAGAAACCAGCAGTTTAAAGCTCTTAGTGCCTTTGGATAAATGTGATGCTTTGCTATGTTGAACACTTTTCCCTCTGTCCTCTCCTCTTAAATACTCTTCCTTTTACTTGATTAGGATTCATTAGTTTAAGATGGTTTGGCTATTTAGGAGCAGTGACTGCAGAGATTTTCACTTTTGTATATGTTTATCCTGTAATATTATCATTTATAACTTACCACGTTGTCTGTTGTGAAAACATCAGTGGAGAGACAGTGGCTGAATATCCTTTGCTCCTTGACTGTGTGTGATTCTGTCTGTCAGGTGTGACAGACATGAAAAGGATACTTAACATCTTCGTTTAGCCATGTATGTCTGAAGTTCACTGTGATAAAGAAGAGTCATCTCACAGGAGTGTGTGGAACAGATGTGCAGTGGCAGTTTGTCTGAGAGTGCACGAAGGTCGTCTTCACCCTCTTCCCGCTTCTCCTCCAGGGCCTCTGCTCTGCAGAACTGGGAGGAATGTTACGGGAAGAGCCAGGGGGAAGTGAGTCATCAAGTCTGGCCATGCATGGAGAAGAGCTGGGCAGACAGGGTGTGTGTAGCAGGGGCCCCATCTATAACCAATCACAGGCCTGATCCTAGCCACTCACTCTCAGATTCACATCTCTTATAGTCGAGGACATTCCAGTGGGATGGAAATAGAAATGTCATTATTAGTGAATAAACTGTGGAAACCACATGACAGATGAAGAATATTCAAAATGAAACCCAGACTCAAATTCACTCAAAAACACATGGATACAGCATCCACAATCAGAGGAGAAAGGGAAACCGACAGATCAAAGAGTAAAAGCACCAAAAACACATGTTAACATACTCAGTGGTGGCAATTGCTTCAGATTGTAGCTGTGTGTTACATAAGACTTTGGCAGCATGGCTTTGGCGTGGCCACTGGGGCTTTTCCTGTCAGGTGGTCTGATGGTTTGGCCAGAGAGGCACATAAATAGATGATCACTGCCACACTGAGGTCTGTGAGTGTGACAAAGCTGGGTCGAAAGCTGCCTCCAGGAGGAGCAAAGAGAGAGGGACCAGAAAAGCTGGATGGATTTCTAAACCCACATGGTCATTTACAGATGAGGTCCCCTGCCAGAGTACACCTTTGGCAGGGCCTTGTTCCCTGGACAGTAATGTCACAATATTAGTCACAATAGTTGTTTCAGATTCTGTTTAGTTTTGTTATTATGCTCTCTCTCTTTTGTACCTTTCTCCCTCATTTAACATGGTAGCTGTGTTTATTTGTGTGTTGGGTGGGGGACAACTTGTAAAGCATGACCTCATGTCCTTAAAGGAATAGTTTGACATCTGAGGAAATGTGCTTTTTGAACTTTTTTTTT
Organism: Lates calcarifer; assembly: GCF_001640805.2. Classification (NCBI taxonomy): domain Eukaryota; kingdom Metazoa; phylum Chordata; class Actinopteri; family Centropomidae; genus Lates; species Lates calcarifer. The sequence goes on from NC_066848.1 coordinate 8,715,150, forward strand.
TTTTTTGAGTTTGATGAGAAGATTGAACCCCTTCTCATTTCTGTGCATTTACATACAAAGCTATAGCCAGCTGTTAGTTAGCTTAGCTTAGCATAAATAGTGGATGTAGGGGGAATCTTCTAGCCTGGATCTGTTTGAAGGTAACAAAATCTTCCTTGCAGCACCTCTAAAGTTCACTAATTAAAAGGCATTACCCTGCAGTGCAAAAGTGACAGGTTGTGGTTTTATGGGTTTTGTTCCAGACATTTTCCTTAAAATACTGAACTGTTTCTTTGGTTCTGGCTTCAAGGGCTAAATCATGATGAGCATGTGGGACAGATCAGAGGAGAAGAGATGAAAGTAAGAAAAAAATGTATCATTGGAAGGTGGAGTTGTTAGTTTGTGCAGTGTTAAAATAGGTGCTCTTTAGTTGGTGGAAATTCTTTCCCTTCCTGGCATAACATTGTATATTTTACTACAAAAGACTGGAAAAATGGGGTCCAGTGTATTGTCTTGCATTTTTAAGGCCTTTAATTTATCACTGAACATGTGTGATGATGGTTCAGGTGGTTATTAACAGTTTTTAATCCCTGCCTATAGGTAAAATGTAAATAAGTAAGAATATTAACATGGTTTATATGCACAACTTTCTTTTTGTTCATTCCCAAGCTCAGGGCCTGTTAAAGGTGCTTTTGCAATAGGTGCTTTCAGTTACAGATTTTGGCACACATTCGGTCCAGTAGGTGTGTTGTAAACGGCTGGATGTCTGTAAAGTTTCGCTTCATAATATTTGGTCGTTTTTCCAGAAAGTGAAAACAGAAAGCTGGATGTCTTTTGAGCTTGTTCCCACATGTACATCCTCACACCCCTTCATTGCCCTGCACACCAGTTAGATATCCACAATAATAATTCAGAAACAGTTTTTATTTTAGATGGTTTATCAGTGAGGCACACACACACACACACACACATCCAAACTCTCCTCACAACACACACATTTACTTTTGTGACCAGCTCTCGTCTCTGGGGAGCGTGAGTTCTGCTGACTCTCAGCTTTGCACTATGTGAACATCATTACTATTCATTTATGCAGGGGAACTGCTGGTCAGTGTCAGCCTGCAGGAACTGATTTATCAGGCTGATCTTGCTTAGTCATCAAGCTGCATTTTACACAAGGACCAATACTGCAGAGGATCATGTCTGAGACCTTAGAGAATGACACTGAAGAAGAAACAGTTTCTTGACTTTTGACAGCAACTGCAAGAAAATATGACACGTGTAGGCACATGTTGTGCTAACTTTTAGCTGTGGCAGATAGCTGCAGCGACACATGGAGACAGATGCTCAGAGAAATGTAGTTTCTGATGAACACATGTAGCAACAATGAGAGCAGCTCATGACATACAGACTGTTACTAAACACTCCTCACCCTCACCCTGCCCTTGTCTCTAACCTACAGTAATGTGACAGCACATGGTCCTAGCATACTGTAGTGTGAGACCATACAAGTAGAACAGCAAAGGTTTACTTGATGGCTTAATACATCATTAAGCCATCAGGTAATGACTGCAATTAGCAACAGAATCTAGGACACCAGGCATACACGCACGTACGCATGCACACACAGAAACACATTCATACAAATTAATAAAGTTGCAACTAACAATGTTTTTCATTGTTGATTATTCTGCTGATTATATGCTTGACAAATTAATTGTTTAGTCTTGACAGGTGAAAGGTGAAAAATCACAATTTTCTCATCAAGCTCTTGTATGGATGCAACATCAGGGTGGCTGGCAAACAAAGCATATGGTGTTGTGTGTGTGTGTTTGTGTTGTTTCCATTGTAGTGTAACAGATTGGCAGTACTACAGTTCTCAGACCCCCACAGTGCCAGTATGGAGAGGTGGTGCAGCAGCAGAAGAAACAGGACTTTGTAGTAGCCTTTTTACAATGGAAGGTACCAGACAAAAATAGGTTTACCACTGTGAACAAAACACTGCTTTTTGAACAAAAACCTGTGGGGAGAGCTGTGTAAGGCCTGGCTGCGTTCTCTTCCATCTTCACTCGCAGCTCTGGAGATGTGACAGACAGATCTAAGAAAAGACTTGTATTGCTGTTCATTTCAAATTAAACAGTCTGGAAATCTTATTTTGTCACTTCAAGGATTAGCCTACTGCACAAGAATGTTCAGTATGTACTAGGCGGGTCAATGAACAAATGGCTTACAAGCCAAAACTAAAGAACTTCTAGGCTGTTGCTCTAATGATCCCTAAGAATTAGGAGCAGAGGGACATTATTATTCCAAACACAAGGCTGTAACCATTTAGCATTAGCCAAGAAAAGCAATTGTTGATCATTTGTATACATTAGTGTAGTCCATAGAGGTATGTCCCTAGCTTTGATTAATGCTCCACTGAATCTGTTATCTGTTCTGATAAGTACATTTGAGCACTGTGTGTCTGGGTTTATGTGTGTGTGTCTGGGTGTGTGTGGATCCTGCAGTGGGAGCTGTAGTCACATGCTCCTGAGCAGCTCTTTTGTGTATTGTTTCTTATTGTTCTTGTGACCAGCAGGGAAAAGGAGGCGTTCTGTTGTGTTGTGTTGCTTGCCGCTTTCGTTTCTCAAATATCACCCTCTCTTTTTCACTTATTCCTCTTTGGGTCTTCACTAAAAGAAGTCTTAAGAGGCTTCGAAACAAAGTATTACACAGCATTGAATAATCTCACGCAACAGCTAGATGCAGAAGCTGCCTGATGCTGCCCCCCTCTGATTTTTCCCACATGGTGTTTTCTTTTTCAATAAGTTTCTAAGGACTGCTCAACTGCTGATTTTGTGTATTATCTTTGTCTCCCTCACCCTCCCCTTCTGTCTCCTTTCCTCATTTGACAGGTGGATAATGCCAAAGTTCTCCACTATGTCGGAGCAGGCATTGCCTTCCCTACTAGTATGCTGTTTGTGTGCCTGCAGTCAGCACTGACTTACCGACTGGCCAAGACCCAGGGGGAGTACAACGTGGCCCATCTCCGGCTCTGCATGACCCTGCTGGCCTTTGTAGCCTTGGTGCTCAGTATCCTCTCCAGCCACTAACAGATGGCAGCTTTCAAGGCTGTCAGGTGCTTTAGAGGCAGAGCACAGTGCTGCCAGCCCAATAAAGGACGGAGACATCCTCTATAGATTGTATTGCAACAGTAGTCTCCCTCCAGTATTCAGTGTCAAACCCTATCTTTTGGCATTTTTACAGTTATACATGAGAGTAGATTCAAAGATCGCTTCGCTGTTGCTGTCCTTAACCATGTTTGCAGGTGGTGTGTTTTTCTGTCAGGAGAGCTTCGTCCTGCAACATGCATCGGCCATCTTCGAATGGGTGTTCTGCGTCATCATTATGCTGTTTTACGGGACATTTGCCTTTGAGTTTGCCAGCATGTCAGGAGACACCATGGTGGTGCTGGCTAGAGGAGGGGCCCTGGGACCTGCTGGGAGAGAACACAAGGTGGACGCACTGGGAGCACACTCACAGCCACATCCACACCAGCCTGAAAACATGTCCATACTGTAGCCCCGTCGGCACATCTCGATGCCACACGGGTGGCTTGTTTATTCCTTTCAAACTCTGGGTTGTAAAATGAGTTTAATTATTCATTTCCAGCCACACAACGTCTGAAGCTTTGAAATGAACCAGGCCAGTGCAGCAGCTGTTCATGGCAGGGAGTAGATCTGCTGCCACAGTGGAGAGCCCAGCTTTGTGTTGAGCTTCGTGTCTCTAAAGAACTTGTTTGCATTTTGCACATTGCACAAGTGTGAAACTAAATTTTGTCCCAACTCAGTCCTGTCCTCAGTGACAGCAGAGGACAGACTATTTTGTTAATCAGATCAAGAAAATGTGCTGTTCCCCCTGAGATCCTGTAACCTGTCTCAATGAGTGGCCTTGGAAAATTTCCACTTCAGGTGACTGCCGTGATGCTTTCATTGTAAAGGAGTGAAGGCTGCTGGACGGCCTGGCTGACAGTATTACAGTAGTGAGACAGAGAGAGAGAGAGGATAGTGTATGAGTGTTACAGTGGATGGTCAGAGGCTTGTTTTCTTGCAAGAGAGTGGATGAATGCAATACATTCAGAGAAACAGTCAAATAGAAAAGTATATACATGTTTTAGTCAGTACTTGAGATAGAACAGGGCAGTGATCTGCATTTTGCAATCATTTAAACCTGCATTAAAGAATATTTTTGATATTAACAAATCAAATATTTGTTATGTCAAAGATAAATAATGTTGCTCTGTGTCTGCTGGACGTGGAAGTAGTTACAGAAATTAACCATAACAACCTCTGTCTGTTTATTTTGTGGTCAAAAATCGCTTAACGCAGCTTTTAAATATGCACCATCAACAAACAAATATGCACCATCAACAACTTCAACTTCTAAAACTATTTTTAAAGTATCTGTTGGACCCACACCCAGCACACCTTGTCTCTTTGTGTCTGGATGTGCTGGGTGATAATATTTTAACTGCATACAGAACATACAATACATCCGGTGCCTCATAAATTCAAAGCTTTAGTTTTATTGTTAGGATCAATACACTATATCAACCTTGAACCTCAAATAGCATTTGATTCAACCTCTTCTCTGTAGACTTCTGCCAAAGAATATGAAAAAGAGATGGACGCGGTGTCCAGAGGCCAAATGCGTACCAGCTAATTCAAGCCAGAGCACTGGGTTTATTGAGTTTAGTGACGAGGCATCACACGTGTTTTCAGGTCCGTTGGCCGGGGGTCTGCATCTCATTATTCCCTGACAAGGAGGGGCAGAACATGCTCTTATAGTTCTACCTGCTTACTTTCTCTCTGCATCTCAGAACTCTCCACAGTTTGAGTTTTTACAGCATGTCCAGCAGGTGTAGCAGGGACAAAGGGAAAAGGAAGGGTTTGCAATGTAAGACATAACTGAGATGAACTGTCCTGCCTCTGTGTTACTGTACAGCAGTATGTGCCAAATATCAGTCTGCCTGTGGCATCGGTGCTAAAACACGAAAGGCCTTATGCTGTCATTTTCCCTGCTTTTCTCTGAGTTTTGCTGTGATTATGAAAAATGAAAGCAATAAGAAGGGGACACAGGGCCAGTTTGTGGCAGAGCAGGGACAGAAGGTTGCATGAACACCTGCGAGTGCCAGGAATACCAAAGCAGATAGTTGGCACTACTGATTCATTGATGTAGAAAAATGCTCGCTGCTAAAACCTAAACTGATGTGATATTTTCATAACTATCAGTGTAGCTTGGCCTCATGGTTTGGTTTGGTTCAGTCAGTCATTTGTCTGTGCAGATATTCAAATGCTGATTTGTATTCATTGACTTGACTATACATCTCCGACACTGTGCTGTGTTGTAATACAGAGTTACTGTTTATATTTTTAATTTACAACAGCTCAGTGTAATATTAACATGCTGCTTTCTTTTTCTGGTGAAAAACCAGAGCAAGCAGATGGTTTACAACAGTAACAGTCTTGTTAGTTTGTCTGCACTCAGTTAAAATATCACTCCCTCATACCACAAGTGGCCACATGTTGGGTAGAGGTTTTGTTAGTGCCAGTATTTTAGGTGCAAGTGCTCCAAAGAACATTCTTGAAACACAGTTTCATAATCTGTCACAGAAGGACTGAAATGTAATAAACCACTCTCAGACTGAATGTGTGAATACTCTCAACAAGTCTGGAAAAGCTTGTGCTTACTGCTCTGTGAAATGAGCTGGAAGGTTTGAAACGGCACCAGCCTCATCTACTGGTCACCTGCTTCTCTCTGCTGGTCAAACTGCTCACTGCATGTGAGTTTGTGTTGGGATCAGAGCTGTGATGTTGTTCAGCTCACAGGAGATCTTCTTTTTTACTTGAAGAATTAAGTATTTTTGTATCCACAGATGAGAATATTCAGTCAGCTACAGGTTTTGGTCAAATCTGCTCTTGTTTTACATCTACATTTACCAAGAAGGTGGGACTGCTGCAGTGGCAAGTAACGAAGTGCACTTGAACTTCAGCTTGTGGTTCTGGCTTTGAGTGATCTTCAGATTGTCCTACCTGGCATCACCTTGAAGTAAAACCTGGCATTGTGACCATACACCATTTTTACAATATGCATTCTTCTAACAAATCACAGTTTAAGATTTGATGTTTTTTAAAACATTCAGCCAAATGATGGTGCTGCTCATGCTGCTCTAGCAAGAAACGTTTTGCCAATAAGCATTTTAAAAAGTGCTAAGCACTAAAAGTGCTGAATTTACTTTACAGTTTATGCATGTTAGGAAGCTATGCATAATGTTCCGTTGAACACTACAAAAAAGAATTTAAAATATTTCTTGCCTTCTCGTCTCCCTTCTTCTCATTTAATTTCTGTCCTCTTTCCCTCGTTTACTGATCTGTCTGATCTTTGCACTCAGGAAAATGTTACGACACCAGCTGCGTTGTTTGATTCCAAGCCGAAAGAACTGTTTGCTTCTGCCTTCTGTTGTCTTTGTTTTAACGGAACTCGTTTAAATGTTTATGAGGACTCGTCACGTGTATTTGTTTTGTATAGTGTAGGTGCACCTGCTTTTTCCGCGGTGGCAGGATTGATGGTTAGCCATGATATAATAGATTATTTTTGTTAATCAAGAAGCTTAAGAATAAACATTCCTGCATAGTTAGCTTGTGAGAATGCTTATGCTGCTCACGCAAACATGGTTAAATATCTGGTCAAATATCTCAATACCCAGCTCTCAGTTAAAATGCAAAATGCTCTCTATGTGCCTTATGTATTATTTTGATAATGAAAACCAAAGAGGTTTAGGTTTGTAAATTCTATTTTGATGAAAAGTCATATGATTGTGTATATATGCCTTAATGTTCAAAAAGTAAAAATAAAGAAAACAATGTTTGAACTTTGCTCTTCATAATTTGCATCATGTGCGTTGCATTCAGATGGCAATGGAAATGGCCAGACAACAGGTTATATCTTTTCTTTCATTGTTTAATTATTTACATTGTCCAGTTTCTCTGCCTGCAAAGTTGACAGAACATGACACAGATTAACATATTAAATAGAGGGAAACCTCTCTTACAAAAACAATGTTGGCTGTAGATGAAAGCACACTCACTACAAAAGTCTTAAACCTCTACAGATGGGGAGCACTGTTCCTCAATCCCATCAAAGGTGTTTCAGAGGGAAAGAGTTGGATTAAATACTTTGTGATTAAGCAATGACAAAAGCTGACTTAAAATTGATTTTTTTTTAAATGCCAGTGAGAAATGTATTAATAAATGCTCCATTTTTTCCCTCTAAGTCCATGGAGACGATCTCAGGCTGCAGTGTAACAGTCCAAGATGTTTTTGGGTAGAGCAACTGCACCATTGAATAAGAAATAGCTAAATATCTCCATGTTATAGAGGGAAGTGAGACTTTTATCAGCATAGGCTTATAACAGAAAGCAATTGTAAGACATCAGTAGTCCACTAAATGTTCTAGTCTCAACAGAGTACAGTTTGATAATCCACCTCTAAGAGGAGATTGACTCACAGTCAATTCAGAGTTAAGACTTCTAGTTATTTGCTAAAAATGAGTCACATTTACAGACTCAGTCACAGCAGCAGGTCTGCAGGTAAAAAAATAGACAGATGAAGATATGTAAGCAGCCAGCAGGTGAGCTGAGCAGCAATAAAAAGCAAGTTGATGATAGAACAAAACAGGACTGAGAGGATGACAGAAAAGGGGAGCAGAATGAAAACACAAGGCTGCTTGGCTATTTTACATTTGAGTCTTCGTAACATATTTTATGCTTAAGAGATATGAGCTTTCCCCACATTTTAATGTCTTCTTGTACAGTGGTGTGACAGTGCAAACAGCTCCCTGTAGCACATGTTTCAAAATAAGACTTATAAAAAGCATTTTTACAGTAGTGACAGAAAGATGAAATTCTCCTAAAGCCAAGCCTTTGGTTGAGAAATGATTACACTTCTGACATTTATATGATATTCAGTGATGAAAATACTTGGTGTTAACAATAGCACCTTTTGAAAATGAAGTACTGAGGTTGTTTTTGGACATCATAAAAGAACATTCACAGCTTTGAGGTAAAACACTCTGCCTCTAGTGGTGTAGAAGTGTTCATCTTCAGAGTATTTTATTTGCTGTTGTGTTCCTTTATGTTAACCAGGGAAGAGTAGTGATAGTTTCTGTATTTCTAAAGCACCAATAAATGGATGTTTTGTGGGCTAGAAAAGGATTTGTTACTGAGATGTCCTCTGTAATGCCTCTCTGTTCTTTGGGAGACTGTCCCATTATATGTCCATTGGCTGCAACCAGTCTTATAATTATCCTCTCACCTCTTTAAAGCTGACTTATCCCTAACTTTGGCTTTAGGTCTTCCTATTACAACATGTCCTATCAGTGGCTGGAGTTGGCAGTTGTCGATCAGGACCAGCAGGTGGAGTATTTAGAAGACAAGCTTTTTGGGCACCTCCCAGCTAAACTCTGGTCGTCCAAAGTGGCCATAAGAGGCTGTTTCCTGGTAGATCGGCCTCTTCAGATTCAGTTCCCTAGGGAAGGATACAGAAGAAATGCAACATCGGCGGTGAGAAAGAACTGTAAGTATGTCACCAGCACTATATTTTATATATGTACTTTTGGTTGTTCATTTTCATTCAGCATTTCATGCCTGTACAGTGGGGAAAAGTATTTCTAAGCAAGACTTAAACTGAAAATTTAAACCCTTAAATGTAATTTGTTGTTACTGTATTATTTATTTATTCATTTTAGTGATTCAAATCACCTGACTTACATTAGGAATTATCCTGTGACACATGCTGAACTTTTTTGTCACATCCATGGCTTCATCCATGGCTTATTTAAAAGATCAGCTTGTAAATCCTCATTTGGGCATGTATGTGCTGGTTAATGCTATATACTTGTCCCTATACAAATAAAAATTAAATACATAGATTAATTCAAAGTTTGACAAACAAATGTTTATCAAATCTCTGTATCTATAATTACATACAGCCTCTATTACAAAGTGCAAATATTTAACAGTTAATGGGCTACCATCTTAAAGCCAGTGTTTGCAGCTTGAACATTGCCAACTTTGGTGCCCCCTAGTGGTAATATCAAAAAAAGCAGAAGACAGCAGCTCATACAGTAACTGCACCAGTTTTCACCAGGCTGCACTTTAAAATTCTTTATCAAGTAATCTGCACATTAAGTAATCATGTAGTCTCTGAAATGACGAAAGAAGTGGTGAAACAGTCTAAAATCCAAGAAATATATCATTTACTGTCATATTTGATATGAACACGTAGCAAATCTTCACAGTTTAGAAACTAGAAATTGTTGGATTACTGGCAATCATTTTGATTGAAAAATAACTGCTATCAGAATAATTTGGCAGATGCTATAATCATCTCAAAAACTAACACAGTGGCTTTAAACAAAGCAGTCTCGTCTTAACATATGAGGAATGCAAAGGTTGTATTCAAGTGTTTACCTGACAATGACTCCTGGCCGCAGATCAAAGTTCTTGTTGACAATATGGAGCAGCTCTGACTCTGTTTTCTGGGAGGAACCATAGGTGAACAAGGAGATTGACAGAGGATGGGCCACTCCAATAGCATAGGACACCTGTAAACACGCCCAGACAGGTAGATAGAGATGTTTTATCTGCACGTTCTTGATTCTTCAAACACTGGTCATTGACCTAGATGACTGACACTCACCTGAACCAGAACTCTCCTGCACAGTTTGGCTTTGACCAGAGACTTGGCCACCCAGCGAGCAGCATAAGCAGCCGAGCGGTCGACCTTTGAGAAGTCTTTGCCAGAGAAAGCTCCGCCACCGTGAGCTCCCCAACCTCCGTATGTGTCTACAATGATCTTCCTGCCTGTCACACCAGCATCACCCTGGTGGGTAAAAAAAATTAAAAATCAGTGGTTACTTTTTTAGGTTTTTTTCTTTGTAAACAATTTGTTTTTTAGATGAAACAAACAGTTTGAGTGTGATGATCACCTGAGGTCCTCCGATGACAAAGCGACCACTTGGCTGGAGGTGGTAGATGGTCTTGTCATCCAAATATTTAGCAGGAACCACAGTGTTGATGACCTGATTGATGCAATGTTAAAACCAAAGATATGACTTCCTATAAAACAAATCATAAGTGAGAACCCATTTAGGCATGTTTATGAGGCTCTACCTTCTCCTTCAGGACCGCCTTCTGTTCCTCCAGAGAGATGCAGTCATCGTGCTGGACAGAGATCACGATGGTGTGAACTCTCTTGGGGATCACGGCTCCGTCCTTCTGGTCATAATGTACTGTCACCTGTGGGATAGAGCAGAAGTCAACAGTTGGTACACAACGGTGGAATTTGTTATAATTTCTCATTTGATATTGAGTTCTCATTTATCTGATTTCCTGCTGTTATAGTGACCCAAAGTTGCCCATGGGATGATTCAAGTTTCTTATTATTGGATCTGTTTTCTTGGGCAGACCCTGACATAAAACTAAAATGAAATTTGATATTTGATATCCTCTAGCATCTTAGAAAAAAGTGTCTGTAATATCTGAAAGAGCCTATGATTTATGAAGCTGCTGCTGGCCCCTTTTCCTACTGTTGCGACCAGATAATTTCATTCATGAATATTTATTTGGTGTAGAAAAAACATGTGCTCAATCCTATCTTGGATACATCTAAAGCTCTATGTTCATGTTGGTTTGAAGTCTGACCTGCTCTATTTTGCCTGATGTTATAACAGCCTATATTTGAAGTTGGACAAAAGTACATGAGAGACTTTGTGTCAGTGGCTAACTGCCTCCAAATCAGTCAAAAGTCTATTATTTCAACACAGACAGCTTTATCTTAAGTACTTGCAGTAGCCACCGTTGATCCGATTTTGTCTGCTGGCTCCAAAACTAAATTTCTTGGAGGACACCCAGAGTAGAAACAATAAACCAATTCACCAATTGTTTCTGTTTTTTTGAAAAGGGGGGGGGGGGGGTGTTCTAGCACAATATGCACTGTAACCACACCTGTGTTTTAGAGTCAGGACGCAGCCAGGGGATGACACCGTTGCGTCTGAGTTCGGCCATCTTTGCGTTGAGTTTGTGGGCCAGGACGATAGTGAGAGGCATGCACTCCTCTGTCTCATCTGTGGCATAGCCGAACATCAGACCCTGCAAAGAAGAGAGACAGGGAGAGTCAGACGAAACATTGATATGCACTGTACTACATTAGGCTAGCGAGAAGTCAACTAGAGCTCGTTATATTCATATAATATCAGTACTAAGAAGAGATCTATGAGAAAATCCTGAATCAGCAAGCTTTATTTTACATTCTTGGATATGGTATTCTTAGATTGCTGACTTGCAAACTGAATTACACTTAAATGATGGAATGTAACTGAATACATTTACTCAAGTATTATGTAAGTAAGTGTTGAGATGCTGGTATTTCCATTTCATGCAACTTTATACTTTATAAATTTTACATAAAGCATGTATAATTAGTTTATAAAATACAATACACTGTTTAAGGTTAAACCAGTGTTTTCCGGTCTTATGATCTCTTACAAAAAATCAGTATCTAGCTAAAGCCTCTGGTCATGTTTCCGATGTCTTTGAGTTGTTAGAAGTTCTATCAAAGAGAGATTTTGCCTCTAAACTTCTCAGATGGTTTCATTTCAGAGATTGTTTGAAGCCCAAAGAGAGCCTGTGGCAGTCTGGCAACATTACAAATGATTATCTGCATGATTGAGGTTTTGCGACTTAAAATTGAAAACAGCAAAATGTGTTCCACCAAATGTTGTCTTGCACTGAGTCAAACAAACTGGGACTTTTGGGACTTTTTTGTCACTATCACCCAGACCTTGAGCCAGCAGGAGCCCAAGGACACATTGTCCTGTTGCAACAGCCCTACCTGGTCTCCCGCTCCAATGTCCTCCTCCTTTCTGTCAATGTGGACTCCCTGGGCGATGTCTGGACTCTGCTGCTCCAGAGCCACCAGTACGTTACATGTCTTATAGTCAAAACCTACAGAAGGAAAAAAGTTACTGAGAGAAAAACTGAGGGACACAGAGAACACTTTTTGTCCCTTTCCAGGTTATTTTCTCACCTTTGTCGGAGTTGTCGTAGCCAATGTGTTTGATGGTGTCTCTGACCACCCTCTGGTAGTCCACGTTGGCCCGGGATGTGATCTCTCCACAGAGCAACACCATGCCAGTCTTACACACCGTCTCTATCAATACAATCGACACATTACAAATGTAGTTTTTTTTGTAAAAAATATCTTGTGATCTAACAAAAAAACTTTAAACAAGTATCTACTTTTAGACTTTGGCCCAGTTGCTGTTATCAGCAAGTTCACCGGGTTACGCTCCCAAATGGTCATCCTGTGATATTCAGAAGTCAATATTGAAATACAGTGAATAATCTCAACAATGCAGATGGCCTAAGTTCCAGGTGAGATTCAGGCCATTGGATCAGTTTGTTTATATACAGCTGTGTCAGAACTGTTGCCCTTTGTCTTACTTTGTCTTACTGAGATTACCTTTTTCCCAGATCCTTTTTTTAAAAGCCATAGTCAAGATGATTGATCTGAATTTACTCACCACAGGCCACTTTGGCATCTGGGTCCTGCCTCAGGTGAGCATCCAGAACAGCATCGCTGATCTGATCACAAATCTTGTCTGTGGAGAGGCAACAAGCATTAAACTAAAAGTTCAGAGCACAGAAATTGCGTTATTTGAATTTATGATTGTACTGCGATCTCTAAACCTGTTTATTTGAGATATGTGAGATTTGTGGCAGGAGTCCCTGAAAAAAGAATATACTGAAGCTTTATTACTGTAGGTTTAGCATAATATTAACAACGGAAGTTGTCAGTTGAGGGGCTAAGTGGTTACACGCTAATATTTCAAACAGGAAGAATGTTGGATTTGAGTTGCATCAGTTGGATTTGAGTGCAGCAGCGGGACAATGCCTCACAAAACGCTCCATTCATCTCTCTCTGTTGTCCTGCTGAAGCAATGCAATACACGTATTACATCAGAAACAACACCAACATCTGGTTGCACTGAGTCTGCAGAACACAGAGGACCTCAAAATACAATTCAAATCACAAATCACAAAGTGGTATGATTGGTATAAAATAGTTTTCATCTTTGGTTTACAGTCTGCAGGTGTAGAGCTGCATATCTTTGTGACAGCCCTGACTCAGATCCCAAAAAGCATCCACTATCTATGGGAACAGCCCAGACCTCAAAGTGTGTTATCAAATCAAAATATGTGTGCTGTAGCTCTCTGCCAAGGCCACACACCTCTGTGAATGTACAAAAAATGTTAGGAAAGTTTTAACCTTGTGAATACTTGGCCTTACATAGGCTGCACTGTTTAATGGAAAGAAAATACAGAATCTAATATTTTCTTTAAAAAGAAATGTTCTACCAAACAGAGCATCTGTAAGAAGATACATATAAAAATACAGTGACGTGGGCAAATTTCATTTGGACTGGCAGCTTTGCCGTCTTCACACATGGAAATTACACGTGGACTGTGCAATAATAAACAAAAAGGAACAAAAATGTTACTGTTGACCATGTTAACTTAAAATTTCAGCCATCTGCCTTTCTTAACAGCACTTGTTATACCATGCGCTTAAGACAATTCCACACGTTGCATTCTATTTTAAAAGATGGTTGAGGTTTTTTGGATTCAACTTTTTTAGATTATCATTATCATGTGTTTGTATTTCTCTCTTTTACTGGTAACTAGCTGTACTGTATGTGTTTTCTCTGTGTGAATGTTATTTGTCTTTTACGACACCTGAAAGACTACAGTAATGTAAAGGAGTAATGGTTACTCTAAATGATATGGAGTAAGATATGATCTCTATCTATGAAAATGTTTGACTCTGGTTGGGAACTGGTTGACTCTGCAGTGTTTACTGATTATCGATTCTGCACAGGGGACTTTGAAAGGTTACATATTTGTGAAAGGATTACAACACATTGACGGGAGAAGGGGGGTCTAAAGTAGAGTACAGTTTAACTTTAAGCTTTAAGTTTGACAGGCTCTCAGGTGTGTATAGAACAACTGGGTATCTCTTTACTTTATGTCTCACAAAACAGTATGCAAATATTTCATAACAGTTCATAACACATTATAATGTAGTTGTACTAATATACAGTTATAATTCATTATATTGTTTATACGCCAGCATTCACTTATGGGTGTCCACAGGAGGAGTTAAAGTCGTTAACAAATACATTAGTAATTGCTTATATCTGCTTACAATTAGTGTGATATAAACCATATATTAAATGTTTATGTGTTGGTTATAAATCTTAAACAGGGGCACATAAACTTGTGTTGACAACATGGGATTGTTAAGTTTTAGAGTTTAATGACAAAGGCTGACTGCCATATCAAACACTACAAACCAGAACTAATCTCCTCTGAACTCTCTCATTAAATGAATCCTTCTCAATGAACTGACAATCCATGGAGAAACTGTAAGGTCGTTTAAATTCACTTAAGGCTGCAATACGAGTTGTTCTGTGACAGCAATTTAGACTGATATGTCCCGATTTTGCACATGTCCCCATGTCACTCTGTCCTGTTGCTCTTTTGTTGGTCACTTTTTCTTCGGCATGCAACCTAACACCAGCCTATTACACATACATTCACCTCCTGCTGGCCATAAGTGAGAGTGAGAGTGAGGGGCAGTAAGCACATGTTGCTGTGAATGGAATACCAACCATGCTTGGAGAGTAAATATGCAGCACTGTGAGGTTATTTTGGACATATAGTCCAACTTGCAGAGACTTTATTAATATGCATTAATATGACATTTCTGCAAAATCACATTACAATTTGAAATGTTACATCTATTACTCTGTGTATAGGTGAGAACAAGGTAAAGATAAGTTTTTGAAATTGTTTGTTTTGGGTATTTTGGACATGTTTTTGACATGTTGTGAAATGTTTTATAGCACAAACTTTAATAAACTTCACTCAGTGTGACCTGAAGTTCACACACAGGTAGCTAAAGTTGAGACTCACCTGGATGTCCCTCTCCTACAGACTCCGACGTGAACATGAAAGAGCCATCGTCCAGCAGATCACTCATTTTTTTTTTTCTTTTTTTCTACAGGACCAGGTACTCAGCAAAACTCAGCACAGGGACAAAAGGTTCCTCAGTTCCCACCAACAAGCAGTCCAGAGAGATCTGAAAGCTGCTTTATATTCCTGCTGGTTCTCTTTAAGGGAGAAATGAAGAAAGGGAGGCAAACAGCCCTGCAGCCAATACAGAGCCTATCCTACAAAACTCCACGTCTGAGTCCACATGGTCCAATATATATGGCTAAGAGAACACATGCACACACGCACACACGCGCACACACACACACACACACACACACACGCACACACACACACACACACACATGTCATGTGAATCCATGGTACAGTCCATTCCAGGGGGGTGGATGATGGGAGGGCATTTCAGCTTGTGGAAACTGCTTGTTAACCCCTTGTTTTCACTATGATCCTGGAGTGTGTGTTTATGTTCATAATCTCTGCTTTGACAGCTTTGCTTTAGGGTGTGACGCTTCATTGGTGGGACCAGGAACGTCCAAAATGGAGGGGGTTCCCCTCCCCTCATCACACCGGTGGGACAGCTCTGTCTGCTGGGACTCAGCCAGGTTGGGGCAACCTATGGACAGAGGGAGAGAGAAAAAGGTATTTGTTGTCAACTGCTAAAATGATTCAATTACTCCTGTTTACATCATGTTCTGACCAGTTAGTCTGTTCAGCAGTGGTGAAAGAACACAAAGTACATACACTAGAAATGAACCAAAACAATGACGTGAATGCTAAATATGTAGAGCTGCAACAATTTATTGACCTAAAGAAAATTAATCAGCAATTATTTTCTTAATGGAGTGACTGTATATGATTAATCGAGAAAATACTTTTCCAAATTTTTCTATGAAAATGATTCTTATTTACAGCCACAAAAAGATGAAGTTACACATTCCATAGTTAATCAACACCTTCCAGCCAATCACAATCTAGAATGATCAGTGGCCATGGTGCACTGATCAGCCACGGAGGTCAAATAAATGTAGCTAAGTAAAAATAGTGGAAAAATACAATAATGTTTGTCTCTGAAATGGAGGACAAGTATTATGTTGGATGAAATGGAGAAAGTCCTCTGTGTTTTGTATGTGAAATCTTGACATGCAAAAGAACTGATGACTGTAACTTTAAAATAAATGTAGTAAAAGGTATATTATTTCCCTCTGAAATGTTGTGGAGTATAAGTTTAAAGTAGCATAAAAGAAAAATAACAGGATTTCAAAGTTGCCCTTCACTGCAGTACAATGTAATGAGTTACTTTCCATCTCTGCTAATAATTAAGTTTAGAGCAGACAGTCACCTGTTGTCTAAATGCTCTTTACTATCCAAGTCCCGGCCTAAGGCTATTGTCTTTGTGCACAACTGCAGAAAATCTCGAGCCATTTCCTGAGAGAAGATCAAATAATGAAGATAAATCTCTCAGATATCTCATGGCCTTTCAGGCGACTCACCGTGCCTGTGTTTGTGCACAGAACCAGGGCCTGTATAGGACTGTTAGTGCAAGTGATGCTCACCAGCAGATGCACACACCAACATAGTGTGTGTGCACACACAAACATAAACCTGGAGTAACAATAGGTCTGTCAACCACACACAGACACTGACTCTGTTCCTTTTCATATGGTGCACAAGCTTTGCAGACAGTGAGAGATAAACAAATCTCTCTTTATTGTAGTGTAAACAGTGCGGAGGGACAATCCCTTTCTCTCCATCTCTTTCTCTCATCTGGCTCTAATTTCAGTTGGTGTTGAGTTGGCCTCATGAAATGAGAGGAGAATTTTAACTAGCTTTCTGTAGTGAATAAAATACTACTCTTCCTGACTGCCTCATTTAAAGCAGATTCAACCAGAAAACAAACCATAGAACCATAGAGCCCATGTAAACTGTGATTGCATGACCTTTTTTCTTAACAATTTAACAATTTTTATGGGAAGTTGAGAAATGGCTATGAACTAGTTTCCTTTTGTATTTCAGAGTATTCATAGGCACAGTAGGCTTGCAGGTCTTTGCAGCTGCAGGTCTTTTGTGGGCCTTTAGTACATGCAGGTTGTTTTTTTCCAGTAGTGAACAAGAATTCATGATAAGAGAGCACTGCAGGCATTATCAACACTATATAATGTTAAATATCCTGAAGTTGTAGCTGCACTGCAGTTATACATGCACACGTCATGGCTTCATGTGTGTTAAGCAGCTTATTTAATGTTTGTGTTATTCAGAGGAATGGCTGAAAATTCAAAACAGCTGTGTTAGCATACAAATAAATACCACTTAAGTAAGTAGCAAGCTGACAGGGGCTGGGTATGATATAAATGCTGTGGGTTTACAGTTGCAATTATTTACTAAAAGGTAATGGATAAAAAGTTGAGGTAATGGTTTAACAGTAGCAACTGATAGCTATAGGAAATTGTTGAGCTTCTGCCACTCCAACTGGAATGCAAACTTGACCAAATCTAAACAGTGCCACTGTATAAAGAATATTGCAGAATTGGAGATAGACACAGCTGCTGACGGCACAGGGGGCAGAGGTCAGAGACAGTTAAAAGAAACAAACATGAGCTAGATTAAACTAGACAAGGCATGAATGTCCTGCCTGATGCCAAAGAGAGCAGAAAGCAAGCCTGATGGCACAGTGAGTGACCTCTGGATGATACACCTCTGTTTGTTTTGGCTTGACGAGAGTCACTGTGCCACATTACACTATGTGAAAAAGTGAAAGACTGACTTCTCTCTCAGTTTGTGTGGTTCGCCTCTAAACATTTGTTAATGACTGACCAGGAAAAGCGTTTTTTTTTTTTTTTGTAACACTAACACGATGGTTCTGGTTATGTTGAAAGATAACTGCTATCAGAGTTTTGACGTGTCAACATTTAGCATGAGGAGGGTAAATGTATGCAAGGGACTACTTGGCAAACTAATTTGGAAAATAACATAATCCAGACAATGTTGTATTCCTCAAACCGTAACTCATCGCCTTCTACCTCTGTTCTACATTAATGTTGACAGTGAAACAGAGACTATGAGGGATTTAAAAGACAGGGTAAAGTCTCTTGAGGTGAAATATCTGACCTCTCTGTGCACAGGTTATCATGCACATGGAGATCAGGCCATCAGGAAGAACAATGCAATCATGAACAATAAGGTCAGGCCATATTTCCAATAACAACTGTGTATGGCTCAGAATGTAACTCACTTTTGTTGTGTTTTTGACTATATCACTGTACTAATCCTGATTAATTATTCAGAAGTGTTGATTATTTCTTTATGTCCACAAAGCAAATCTACTGCATAGTTATCTTCTTCCTATCTAGCTGTCTTTTCTAGAAGACCTGAATCTAAATTTGTAGAAAACCACAAGCTTTCCAAGCAAATAAGCTAAAGAATATCTCTCTATCACTTTTCTGTTTACTTGTCAGCACTAGCTATGTATTTTTGTTACTATTTTCTATTTTTTGTGCCTCTTAAACCCCATTTTGATTCTGATTGTCTGTCTTCATATGGGACCAATATTCATTGCCCAATAAAAAACAGCGCTTGCACTCCTTACCAGAAAGTTGATTCCAACCTAATCGTTGTCAGGTTAAAAAAAAACAAAAACAAAACAGAACTGTTGTCTTTTTGCATTGATTTGTGGTTTGGAGTTAGTGTACAGGCATTACTGTTCATGTTGGTGTCCAAGAACCTTACACCCACTGGCGATGATGATGTAATTTGTATCCTCACTGTGCTACTATGACTCAGAGGAAGATGTACCTGCTCTCGCCACGATTTGTAGTAAAACAACAATTCCCAGTTACGCTTTACTCACATTTGATCTATATTGACAAGATTCACATAATCCCACAGAGAGGGAATTAGCAGATTCTTAAGATATATTCTAAAATGAATGTTATTGCTGCCACTCTATGGGCCCTCTATATATGAGTTTAGTAGGTCAGTGTAAAGAAGTGGATTTATGAAACTTACTGAGGACACACTCTAGATAAAGATAAAGTTCAGATCCCCCTGAACCTTTACCTGTTGGGCCCCTCAGAAGCAAAGAGTAAAATGATAAAGGCCCGATGACCTTTGTGTTACTACATGGAAGGGGGGTTTCCAGTTTGTATCAAATCTTTACTTTATGTCAGAGGGCATGAAAGGCCCCTTGCTTTGAACTTATCATGTATGCTAACACCTTTAAAGGTGTAATGTGTGCAGTTGAATTAAACTAACTGAAAAAACAGAACCAGACATTAAGTGCATTAATCCCTGAAATACTACAATAAATAATAAAAGTGTCTGATATTACACATTATTAAGAAAGAATAAACACAATGTGGTTGAACCAATCACAAATCACTTTGACAGAGTGAAGCCACATTACAGTGTCTCCTCCTTCTGCCTGATTGGCTACATGAAACGTGTGTCATATTGACCCTTGTTGTGTTGCAGTTAAAAAGCCAGGGTCACGGCTTTGGGGTCACTGTGGGGCTTGAGAGTCAGTCAGACTCAAACTTGACAGAACAGGATGAGATAAATGAACCCTGGCAGCCTCAGGGGCTGTTAACACCTGTTTGTCTTTCCTCAGGTTCAAGGGCGTGCAGTTTACCTCTGCAACTTGTCTTTGCTCGTGTGGTTACCAGCCAGTTTCATCTGGATGGCAGTCAGAGCAGGCAGACTGAATTGGATCTTACCAGTCTTGAGTTTTTATTGCATAGCTGAGAGATTGTGGAGCAATTAGTGTGTATAGCTTGTTATGTAAGGAATTACATATTAAGAAAGAGTAGATAATGCGTAGTACATCTATTTATCAGTGGTGTTGTTATATGCTTTTACAGCCATATCTGGTTCCCTGTGTTTTGTGTAATTTCCTACAATGCAAATTTTTGGATTCTTGTTTGTATTTATCTGTAATTTATGCTTGAAAAGTGTTCATAAGTATCATTAGGGGGAATTTTGGCTTCATAGAAATACCAAAGTTACCAAAGTTTTTAAAGTTCACTCAAAACAAAACAAAGTAAATCCATCTCTGCCATCAAGCACGACTTGAAACAGATCCCAAAGCAGATCTCTTTTTTCATATCAACTCAGACAGTAATTACTATGGTGCTCCATGTCCTTCTTTTACTACTGCCCACTTTGCTCTCTGATTGGCTGTGTTCTCACACTAAGAATTTGACATGTCAACCAATGCCTGCGGGCGAGAACACCACACAGGAGGTGGGGCGCAAATGTTAAACTGTGATTGGCTGCACACTCCCCACTAGAGTAGCGCTGGTCCAAGATGAGACTGCTTTGTATTTGTGTGTATGTTTGCATGTGTGTATGTGTGTGTTTGTTTGTGTGTGATGAGAAACCCAGCTATAACACAGTCTGACCAACCCGACCTCACTTGAACCTCACAAATTAGGGTTTTGCGCTCTGTGATGTGTGAACTGTTGACAGCACACTGACTTGTCTTTACCACGAATTTCTGATGATCTGAAGAATCACAAACACAAGTATCATTTTTATCATATAACTTACAAAAAAATCCAGTGTGTTTTATAGTAGATGACCTGAAATGATTTCATAACAACAAAAACAATCATCCAGGCAGGCTCTATCACACACACACACACACACAGCCCAGCATATGGCAGAACAGCCAGAGGGAGTGCAGCAGCTGGGCTTGTGGAGTGTCATCCTATCCCATCTCTATTCTAGCCCATTTTGGACCCTCAGCACATTCCTCTGTGAAGCTGCCACCAATGAGTGAAATATTACCACAATACTATTCTAGCAATTCACTTTCATCACACACATTATATACAAGAGGATCATCTGATCAATGATACCTTGTAGTAAAGTGTAACTGAAAAACAATTAAACTGTGTCTGAGATAATGTATGTTCACACCCCTTTACACACAGTTAACACACCTTGAACCCCCTTAACTACACTGCACTCAGGTGGATTCTTATTCTATCAGCATATAAAGCTGCTATCTCCACTGGTAGTGGCTGTAAAAAGAGTCATAAAATGGATGCAGGATGTTTTTGAGGATGGATGTATCTATAAATATCATTAAAGAAGAACAGTCTGATAGTGGCACAATCTATCTTCTTAATTTATAAGTGGAGTGCAGCACTATGTTTTTGGAAAAACTGAGACTAAAGATTTTCTAATATCAAATCACCCTTATGTGTATAAATGGGTTTGAACAAACCATGATCAACAACTTCCAGTGTAGTGCAGTCCAACATCATCATCATCAACCATAGTCTCAAAAGTGACCGTAGAGTTTAATTGTCTTTTACAGTCTTATTGAAGATTTTACTGACACAATGATTCAGTCGTGTGGTATAAGTCAGACGATGTATTATCTAATTATGAACTAATTTTTATATTATATTGTTCAGTCAGCTGGAGCTAAAACAATTACTGTATCGAGAAATTGATTGAGCAACTATTTTGATAATCAGTTAATGATTTGAGTCACTTCTGAATCATTTGATGCTGATCTTTGTCACATGTGATAGTGAATATTTGGGTTTATAAAGGGCACTATTATGTAACATTTTATACACAAAATGATTATTCACTCTGTAATGTCACTAACCTGCTGCAGGGGTCAGTCTTGCTATGAGCTTGACAGCTGGAGTGTGATCTCAGGGCCTTTGCAGCTCCCTAGACTAACCTGACATGGCTGTGAAAATCTATTTCTTACAAAGGTATGGTAAAGGTATGGTTATCACCATCTCCACACCATATATATATATATATATATATATATATTATATATATATATATATATATATATAGTGAATATTGGCATTACTCTCATATACTTTTTACAGATTCTATTTATATTATTTATGGATATAAACAGCTTGAGACTGATTAAATCAATACTGAAAAAAGCCTTTGAAGAGAGCTGCACTTTGCACCATGCTGAACCTGGTACTGAGGATCCAGCTCAACATGAGCCTTGTTTCACAGCAGTCTTTGAGAAAATTCCTATCATGTTACGTCCACATAAGCAAGGCTTTCACTGTGATTGGACTGATCTGAGTTTAGAGGGCTTAAGGAGCTGGCTGAAAACATCAGATTCCTTCTCATTAGCAGCGAGGCACGGTCTGGTGAGTACCTCTTTTTTTGTTGAGGTATTGTACATTATCAAATGTTAGGCCATTGAAGACTTTACTATTTCATCTCATTGGTATTTTTCTTTTATTGTTCCAATCAAACTTTGAATGAGTGTCAAGTGGTCACATGGAAGAGTGTATTCCTGCTCATGAAATTTCTGTGAAATGTTTGTGTTTGAGGTTTCTAAGAAACCTAAAAGAAACATGTTTATCATCGAGTACAAAAATAAGATAAAGAAATTAATAAAGCATGCATGAATGCACTGTTTCTCATGCACGAAGCCAAATAAAGATGCATGATCTGATTGATAAGGTCAAACCATCTTAATCTTGTTAAAACTTCCTCAAGCAGAACCATATATATAAGTTAATCTTTTTATATGTTTTCTCTATAGGTGGCCTGTGGAGCGAGTTTTGGGGTCATGGTGCCTGTGACCACGGCCCTGAAGGTTTTCAGCCTGTTTGTTGCAGAGCTCATCAGCTCCATCACAGATTGGTTCCAGACAAAACCAGCATGGGCAAACATAGAGGTGCTGGAGAACACAGAACTGAAGACTACTGGAGGTGGTGAGTCAGACAGCAGACACAAGCAGAGTCTATTAACTTTCAGACATGGCACACTTTTTTCACTTCAAAGTGTCTCTTTTGCATGAAGTTCCCTCTTTGTGCTACTATCCCTGAACTGCAGCTCAAAAAGGAAACACTTTGTGGGGAAGCAAAAACAAATACATTTTGTGCTAATAAGACTGTAACAACTTGATTTATCTAACTCATATTTAACTTCAGATAAACTTTGCAATACGTTTTCACACGGAGGACATGAGGACTGTGGATTTTGTCCCCCTTCACTTCCACTGGAAGTACGTAACTGTGGACATCTTTATCTAAAGAATAAGACTTATGCCTCTGTCTTTTTTAGTCCATGAACGACACAAGGCAAAAACTCTGTGGGAGAAGACTGGAGCTGTGGTCATGGTTGTGCGGCGACCTGGATGATTATTGTGCAGAGAGGTATGAAATCACATGCCTGTGTGTGTATCAGTAAGAGAGTTCTCTGTCTGAACTTTCATTCATGTTGTTTGATTCTCTCTGTCCCTCTCTATCTGTAGGAGGCTGCTGAGCTGTCCTCTCTAAAGTCCCAGCTGCAGGACCTTGAAGTCCCTCTTCTTGCTGTGGTGAAGGAAAACCTTGGCAAGGAGCTGGACTGCTTCAAGAAGTACTTCTCTGGAAAGGTCTACGTGGATCAGCAGGTCTGCTTTTGCAAAACCCTCCCCTACATGCCTTGAAGATATTAAGAGAAAAATAGAGGGTTACATAATTTAAGCCAATAAGCTGCTTTTATATTATTCTCATAGAAAAATTTCTATCGGCCCTCAAGAGCGATGGATGTTTCTCTCCATGTTTCTGCGTATTGGTGTGTGGAGGAACCTCTGGCGGGCTTATCGGAGGGGCTTCAGGGGAAACCTAAGGGGTGAAGGACTTGTCCTAGGTGGAGTCTTTGTCATTGGGCCCGGAAATCAGGTAGACAGAATAATTATTTTCTGACAAGTGTATCTGGATGTTTTCATGGGTTATAATTGTGTTTTTTTCCTTCCCAGGGTATTCTACTGGAGCACCGCGAGAAGGAGTTTGGGGATAAAGTGAATATGCTGGCAGTACTCAGAACAGCCCGCAAAATGCAAGATGGCATGGCAAGATAGATCTCAAAATGTGAATGAATGGACTGCTTGTTAGTGTGGCATTGTGTAATAGTGTTTCCATATGCATGTTCTTCAGTCTAACATGTCATAGTCTGCTCATACTGCAACTGCATAAAGCACAATTTCAATGTCTTTTTGGCTGCTTGTGTGTTATGCAATGCCACAGCTCTGTGGTGAAAATGTGCCACTTTAACTGTTTATTGACCCACTTTCTGCTCATCCTGTCTTGTTGTGTGGTGGTCATTTTGTGTGCTTTAATGAAGACCTGTTTCTAAACTCTATACTGAGAGAACAGCTCTGATGCCAGCACATCTAAATCCAACACCTTTAACAAGACAGTTTTGGCCTGAAATGATGGAGAATAAACCGCTGAAGTGATTATGTGCTTTTTGTGTCTGACATCTAACAATAAAACAATACACCAGTCATGCTAACAGAAAGTTTCTCGGCATATTTGCCTGTCTATGTGTCCTGTTTTGTCTTGTTCCCTTCCTTACTCTCTTCTTTCAAATCTTCTTACACGGCCATCTTGTTCGATTAGTTTCCCCTGCTCTGTCTCTGGATCGTTTAGTACGCCTGCGCGGAAATCTGTTTACAAAACGCTTGAGCGGAGCGGCGCAGCTTGTCGCTTCATTGATTCTGGTGAGTGCGCATTTCCCCCCAAACTACTACGCTCATTTTTATAACACGCTGAGGCAGGTGTAGCTACTAAAGAGGTGCACCTGCTTCAGCGAACCGGGCTTGCTCAACAAATCGAGGACCTAACCATTAGCCGAGCTAACTGCTAATTTATCGACTGTTTGCCGCAACACAGTTCTTTGGCAGTAACTTTACAGGACACTGAAAGTATGCATGTGTTATGTAATCATTACCCAGTGGCCTTAAATTAATGCATCCAACTCCTATTAAGTCACAATTTTAAAGTGCAGCCTGTAGAGCCAGCAGTTATTATCATTGGTCACTTATTGATAGGATCAAGGTCATCAGACACAGGGTCATCAAACAGACTGGATGTCTGTTTTCCGGTGGGCTGACGGGGCGGGTGCTGGCTCAGCTTTTTTGCCACCTCATCTTTGCAGGTATCAACAGAGGAGGAAGTGTTCAGAGCCTTTGCTTACTAAAAGTTCCAAGTTTAAATTCTTGCATTCAAATATTTACAGTTTTATTGTTGTTATTTATCGTGCAATAGTAATAAGCCAGAACAAACAGGAAGTGAAATATCACACAATTTCTTAACCTCAATGTCAAGGAAAGATATGGAGGAGAAAAGGACTTAGGAAAAGACAACTATGATTGTTCTCAGACAACTGAGAATCCACCTGCACTTACACTATATAAAAAAAGTGTTGTTTGTAACACAGAAAAGATAGGTACAGTAACAAACACAATGTTGTAGGCTACAACTCAAGTGAGGTTTCCTGTACAAAACAGAATCACACCTCTTAATGAAAGGATGTTCTCAGTTTATACTGAGGGTACATTTAACCATCAGTTACTTGCTGGAAGTGACAATAAAATGGATATTGCTGAAAATAAAAATAAGAACAAAACAAACATAACATGCTGAAATTATATAACAGACAGGAGACAAGTAGAGAAGAAGTTGAGCCACTAAAGTAGTTGAGTTAAGTAAAGTAAATTATATTCAAACATAAGTGTATAGAATTCTGGCATTGGTGCTTTGACCTTTTTATGTGTTCATTAAGTAGAGAATATTTGCATTTCACATGGTGGGAACATAGTGAAATTACATTTATGTGTATAGTATTTTGTTTGGATGAAGATACTGTTAACTAGAAATTCAACATGTTTGTTCTTCAAGATTACTCCTAACTGGACTTGAAAGAGAAGAAATCTGTAGTTTGGAGTTCAGCCAATAATGCAAGGATTTCCGTGAGGTTAGATCATGTCACAAGTTTATATACAATACTATATACTGCTACTATAGCTGTCGAATAAATATAGTGGAGTAACAAGTGCAATTTATTACTCTGAGATTGTGAAGAAGTATGAATTATTATCAAATGAAAATAGTCAAGGTAAAACACCTCAAAACTGTGCTTAATGAAAGACATAATCAGATCCTTTGCAAAAGTTTCTCTAAAAATACTGCACTATTTATATACATATTTATACTAATGCATTACATAAGTAGCATTTTAATGTGGTATTTGGTCGAGGTAGAGCTAATTTAAACCACTTCATATGCTTCTCGGTTGTTTTATCTATGACCAATAGTATTTTAGAAGCTCATAATATGTTTGGTATCAAAAAATCTTAATTTTCGCTAATAATTATAGTCATCTAATCAATGTAATGGAGTAAAAAAGTAAAGTACAAATTTACCTCTGAAATGTTGTGGAAAAGAAGCAGAAAGTAGCATCAAATGGAAATAATCAACTGCAGTGCCTTCAAAAACTGTTCTTAACAGCATGATCATTCCTCCTTGCATCACTCAAGCATCTCATTAATATAGTAAATCTCTTTATTTATTAGATGTGAGAATTGTTTAGTAGTATTGTGCAACACTGCGTCATATTTGTTAGTTCTGGCAGCCCTCATTGCTTGCTCTGCAAACTACATTGTTGTGTTTGTGAGGCGTGGGTGTCTCTCTCTCTGTTGGCTGCTATCACCATTTTTTTCAGCCCTTTGTCGTCGCCAGTTATATAGTGTCAGACATCAAAAGTGGTTGGGTGACTCATGAGCTAAGTCTCAGGGGATAAAGTACTTCTTCACACTTGGGAAATGGAGACAAGTTAGTATATTACATTTTTACTTATTGGCTTGTTACAGACATTAGATAGATTTGATCCTTTTTAAAACTTGAGTTCTGTTTTTGTTTTGTGCAATATCTCATTTTTAATTCACAGTGCATGAATTTCTCTGTGTGGCGTATCGTAAACTGACTCCAATGTTTATGTTTTCAGTATTTTTTGTGTTGATGTGGGAACTTCACTGTAGAGCTCAGGCTTTAAGAATAGGAAGTTTATTTGCAGGCAGAGAACTGTTGTACCCCAGGCAGATCATGAAGACAGGAACTGCACATTTCATGCTTTATTCTCTTATCATGCTTTCATTCGAATATTGTACACTCTGCTGGATGGACAATAAGTTTATATTGTGAACATAAATAAAACCTGACTGACTCGTTTAACAGTAGGTAGAATGTTTTAGTTGGGTAGTTCATATTGGAGGTAAGATGCCAGGATTTTTTTTTCTCTCTCTATGAAATCAGATGCAGAATGGCTTGTGGTAGAGGTGGAATGTGTTGTTTTGTAACGGTCTCTTGCATGGTACAGCTGGCTTACCTCTCATAGATAAGACTTTTTTCTTTTTTTTTTCTTTCAGTGAACTCTTGAGGGTGTGTGTAGTGAGAGGGTCAGACTTTTTCCATGGTCCCGATGCTGGCTCTGTCTAGATGTTTGCCTGCGTTGAGGTGGACTCTTCCCCTGCGCTGCTCTGTCCTTTCTCTGGCGAGTGATACCATGAGCAGCCAGTCCTCAACCACAACCACAACCCAGATTTTAAAAACCCAGACTGCTCTGTTTCACCAAAGTAGAGCCAAAGCCAGTCCCGGCCCAAACAAGCCCGCTTCAGGCAAGGACATATTGGACTGCCTACACAGTTAGCTGGTCACAATTTTGTTTGTAGAAATAGTGTTACAGTTGTAATCTGTTTCCCTGCTTTCCCTCCACTTTGTGCTGGTATGACTCTAGTCTTTAATGACACTGAGAGGTGTTGTGAAAATAGACAAAATAGATGAGCCATGTAATTATGATTTTATCTTTCAAGTGTTGTTGTCACAGAGCATTACTGTAACAGAAACAATTTAAAGTCACGCGTTACAGAAAAAATGCTTCTAAATTGTGAATATTTGCTTTCTACAGCAGTAAACGGATTATTTTTTTTGAGTAATTGTTGGACTAAAAAGACATTTGAAAACATTAATTTTCATTATCTTCTGACATTTCAAAGACCAAACAGTTAATCAAGAAAATAATGGATGGAATTATTTTTTCTCTGCAAAAACAAACAAAAAGACAACATAAAAACAAAAAAACAATGGCTGTCATTAAGAATCATCAAGATTCACACTAGCCACAGTCAAAAATAGCATCTTCAAACCGTGATTATCTTGTCATGCTGTTGTATCATCCCATCTCAGTAAATATATGAGCTATTTACTCTCGCAAGTGAGGTTTAGATTAGAGTAGATTGCGAGAAGGCCATTCTCGTCAAAAGCACCACTCTAGTAGACTGATATAACCTCACTCAAACCACTCACCCAAGACAGAATCTGCAAGCTGGGTCTTGCTGGTCTCTCAGCCTCAGGAGATTTGCGGTCTCTGTGTAAAAGTGAAAGAAAAACGGCTTTGTGGTGAAACGTGCAAATATTAGCGTGCACATCTGGTGGAACGGATGTAATGAGCAATGTGAAAGAGAAATGCAATAAGAATGTCAAAGTAAAGTGTCTTTTGCATTATGACTATGTCAGACCTCTTTGCTCATGTTGTTGCTTTTTGTGCTGCAGTGTTTTCCTCCGGGCTGGAGGGGGAGCTGTTTGGGATGGGGATGTGGTCGCTGGGTCTGGGTGCTGTCGGAGCAGCCCTAGCTGGGATCCTCCTGGCCAACACTGATTTGTGTCTGCCTAAAGCTGCCAAGGCATCGCTGGAGTACCTTGAAGATGCTGACCTGCGCTCCACCACAGATGGTAGGCAGGCTTTCTGATTGGCTGTTTAATAATGTCACCCACCAATAAGCCTGTTTTTCTTAACACTGGCAGCTGTTAAACCCATTAGGAGGAGAATTAACATTACATGAGAACCAGAATCAGCCATCCACAGTTACATGTTTGCATGCATTGTACATGCAGTGAATGAGGTTTTGTGTAGCATTTAAGGCAAAGCTGCTTTCTCAAATCTGCTGGTATTACAGATTAGATCACTTTGCCCAAAGCTGAAGGTGGAGTTGATGTGTTATTCTTAATAAGCATGTTCAACATATAGGTCATTCCATGTGAGCATGAACATTAAACTTTTTCTACATTTGAAGGTCCACAATCGTCCACACTATGGCTTTAATGAACCCATGAAATTCTTATAAGTTTGTTTTAAAAGGAACACGTCAGATTGGAGACATGTTTTCGACAACAGTTTCTTCTTGTTTTGTCTGCAGATGACAAGGTCATCAAAGCAAAGGGCCTGTGGGAGAAGAACGGGGCTGTGGTCATGGCCGTACGACGACCTGGATGATTTTTGTGCAGAGAGGTGATAGAAAATGTTTCTGAGTAGTAGAGGCTGTTGTACTCACTGCTGAGTGTATGTGAGTAACATTCTCCCTGATGGTATAATCTCTCTCTCTCTCTCTCTCTCTCTGTCTGTCTGTCTGTCTGTCTGTCTGTAGGAGGCCGCTGAGCTGTCCTCTCTGAAGCCCCAGCTGGAAGAGCTCGGGGTCCCTCTGGTTGCCGTGGTGAAGGAGAACGTTGGCACAGAGATCCAGGACTTCAGACCGCATTTCACTGGGGACATCTATGTAGATGAAAAGGTTAGTGTTGGTAGATAGCATCAGATCTTCAAGAGCTGTTATAAATACTCACCTTCATGTCAGTCAGTCTAAAAATCATTATTTTATATGGGAATAAGCTATTTATCATTAGTTACTGGAAAATGAAAATAATTCACAATGATCCCTCTGCATTACTATATCCATCTACCAAGGGGTGTTGAGTTGAGTTGGCACATCAGATGGTAAAACTGTTTTTTCTTCTAAAGAATCAGTAAAATAAATCTCTTGTATGACAGAAAATCATAATGTGATTTAAAAAATATAGTGACATTCATTGAATCCTTTCCTGCATGTAAAATTTCTTCCCTGTGATTTCAGAAACACTTCTACGGCCCGCTGCAGAGGAAGATGGGGGGACTGGGGTTCATTCGCCTTGGAGTGTGGCAGAACTTCATGCGGGCCTGGAGGTCTGGTTACCAGGGCAACATGAATGGCGAGGGCTTCATCCTGGGGGGAGTGTTTGTCATCGGGCCAGGAGACCAGGTAGCGTAGCACACACCCAGAGTAAAATATGATTCGGGTAAATAGAGATTTACAAAACAGGTGTCTGTATTTTTAACTGCATGTTGTGTTTTGCAGGGGATTCTCCTAGAACACCGTGAGAAGGAGTTTGGCGATAAGGTGGATACTGCAGATGTTTTAGAGGCTGTCAAGAAAATTGTCCCAGTGAAATAAGTACTTTTGGCATTAGACAAAGAGCAGATACACTGTATTTAGATCAAAAGTAGAGTTAAGCAATACATTTTAATTTGACACGGCAAGTTGCAGTCAGACTTTGTCCATCACTGAAATATTGATATTGTAATGACATTTGCATCTATTTGTTTTGTCTTTTGCACATTAATTTCCTGCAGGTTACAGAAATAAAGCTGTGAAATCCTGGACAGAGCCAGTAATATCACACCATTTGTCTATAGTATTCCGAAGTATTCTAAGTATTCTGAAACGGGTATTAAAACCAGGTAGTAAAGGACTTAAAAGTCAGTATTTTCAGTCATGTTCATCGACCATTAAATTTAAGGTCACTTGAAATTTTTCTTCATAATTCAGTCTAAATGCTGGATTTCACATGTGATTAATAATTCTATTAACATCTGTCAGTGGTACATTTTTAATAATGATCCTGTGTGTTATCTTTGTTTGTTTCTCCTGATCAGGCGCATAAATGGGCCTCCAACATGGCTGACGAGTGTGTGGTCTGTGTGTGTGATAATGACAACCTGACTCTAAACTCATCATCGAGAGGAGCAGGTTTGATGCTCAAACACAAACAGGTCTGGCCACCTTTGCCATGTTGGGGAGTATTTGTGACTCACATGTTCCCTTAGTATATGTTTGTGTGTGCTTGTGGAAGAGACACTGTGTGGACCTGTACATGTGAAAAATAGCTTTAGAAAATATAAATAATAAATAAAGAAGAACCTCATTACCATATCTTCACTGTGTTGTATTTATTATGCCTCTGTCTGGTATATTATTAGAGTTGTATGCTAATATAGCAATATATACAGTCTGTGCTCTCATATTAACATTTAACATGACTCTGATATGTCTAAGCAGATATCTTTCAAGGAGTTCAGTCATGCTGACTACTTTAAATAAATCACGCTTATTAGATCATAGCGTTTGTGCTTTATTGCTGTTTAAATGTAGGCTATTGTCATTTAAAACATGTCTACACATGCGCGAAACAAATGGCAGTGTCCTAAAACAGGTTCAATTCTGCGCACGCGCTGATTTTGGCACATGTGCAGAACGGATCGTGCTTCCGGGTACGGATCGGGCACAGATAGAGCGCAGAGAGGCGGAGAAACGAGGTCGGAAAACAGCGTTAAGCCAAGTTTGTACCGTTGCTTTTGTTTGCTAGTACTATGAGATGAATGCTAAAACGAACTCTGGAGCTGCTTTTTTGTCGAATACGAGTGAGACTGGACGCTGTACACACATGCTGCAGGAAGGTAAGGCAAACAGTTAGCAGCTACCATTAGCATTAACATTATCGAAGAGCGTTAGCATTAGCATTACCTTGTAGTGATAGCTTTCAATTCCATTTTCAGGAGTTTATATCGCGTGGGTAAGAGTGTGTTTGTGTTTCTGTGACTTAGTTGCCCACAACTCATGGCAGGGGCGCCTCAGTGAACGGATGATGAGACAATGCGCTCTTGATAGTCCGTTTAAATCCATGCTGCAATTGTTTACAGCCTCTTTACCGACAGTTTGCATCTCTTTGTAAATTTGTGTTCGTCCTGATTTTAACTTCGTTTATGATGGTATATCATGTCGTTGACATATTTGTGCTATTTGTGGTTTATATCAGTTTGGGTCTCGACCTGGCTGTTTTATATCTTGATATTAGCATTAGCATTATTGGCGAGCGTTAGCATTAGCCTTAGCATTCGCCTTATTTTTAATCTCTAAGTATTTGGAGGTTTCTTCCCTTTTGTCGTCGTTTTTGTTTGCGTGGGTTAAAGTGTGTTTATGTTTCTGTGAATAAAGCGTCCCTGGTGTGAGTTGTGGGAAGGTGCTAATTGTTTAGTCAGTATGTCTATTTACATCTTCGTTTGCATCTCTTTATAATTATTTTGCCGATATTTTACAGTTTCTTTGTAATTTTGTGCTGCATCTTGGTCATTTTAAGTCAATTAATGGCGGATTATCATGTCGATATCACATCTATTTGTGGTGTTATTGCATGATATTGTGTCTTTGTAGTTACGTGTATATTCCTGGTCATTTAACGTTTCTTTGTGGCTATTTTGTGTTTCAGTGTGGCAGTTAAGCATCTCACTGTGATCATTTTGCGACTCAGTTTTTGTTTGCCCCTTTGTCATATTGTGTCTCTTTGTAGCTTTGTGGTAGTAATCTGTCCATTAACAGCCATTTATCACCTGTTGTGTATGTTATTGATAAGTAATTTATTTGTGGTGACTTGAGAGCTCGGTTTTGTGTAAAATAGTAAAATATAATCTACTATTTTAACTCTGCTCCTCCACAAGTTTTAAGCCTCAAGAGTAGGTCACAATGTATGAGCTGAGATTACGGCTAGGAATTATTATAAAAACAATTTCAAAAACTTTTTCTCTCAGAGATCAATAAAGTCATATTCTAGTAACATAATGTATTCACCACAAACTCAAAGCCTGATGGTCAAGGTTCTAGTGTTTAGTTTTCAGTGTTGTACTCTTCTACAAGTCAAGTCAAGTCAAATTTTATTTATATAGCGCCAATTCACAACAGAAGTTATCTCGAGACGCTGTACATATAGAGCAGGTCTAGACTGTACTCTTTATCTTATAAGATTTACAGAGAAAAACCCAACAGATCCCACCATGAGCAAGCACTAGGCGACTGTGGCAAGGAAAAACTTCCTTTTAAGAGGCAGAAACCTCGAGCAGAACCGGACTCAAGGTGGGCGGCCATCTGCCTCGACCGGTTGGGTTTAGACAGAAAGAGAGGGGGGTGGGGGAATGGGGTAGGAGAAAGACAACATTGCAGATACACAGACTAAGTCAAAGTGTGAATAGTAGTAGTAATAATAGTAATAATAATAATAATAGTAATAATTATTATTACAGCTAAAGGAATAATAATGACAAACGATGGTACATTAATAGCACTAACACTATCAATAACACTAGTAAATGTTTTAATTATTGTTGCATCATGGGTTGAGCTGGATCATGGGAGCAGCAGGAGACTCTCCAGCTCTGGAGGCAGAACCCTGCAGTGAGAGACAGTAGGAGAGAGAGAAGCACAGCCTGGGCAGTAATGTGCTTGAGGGAAGAACACACAGTTAAAGTGATGCAGTGATATTAAGACAGTTAATAATAATCTCGTCGGCAGGACATCATGGACAACATTTACTAACTATTAATCTTAACTGATGCATTGAGATTGACCCAACCCGCCGAGGGAAAAATGGTATCCTGAAATAGGAACCAGAATAATGTGCTAGTTAAAAGTTAAGGCAAAAAGATGAGTTTTTAGTTTGGATTTAAAGGCCTCAACTGAGTCAGCCTGTCTAATATCACTAGGGAGGTTGTTCCAGAGGAAGGGGGCCCGATAGGAGAAGGCCCTGCAGCCTGCTGACTTCTTTTTGACTCTGGGGACAGACAGCAGCCCTGCACTCTGAGAATGCAGAGCACGCGAGGGAATATAAGGGTTAAGAAGATCAGACAGGTATGAGGGGGCTAGCCCATTTAGAATTTTATGAGTCATCAAGAGAACTTTAAAGTCTGATCTAACATGAATAGGGAGCCAGTGAAGGGAGGCTAAAACCGGGGTAATATGGTCAAACCTCCTCGATTTGGTCAGCATTCTAGCTGCAGCATTCTGAACCATTTGCAGACTTTTAGTGCTAGCACGCGGTAGTCCTGAAAGCAAAACATTACAATACACTGTTGTACTTTTTCCAGGTTTACTTGTTCAGCTGCTGCAGCCTGGATAGAAACACCAGCTCTCACCTTACAAACCAAATGTGTCCTAAATATTTACCCAGTCTGTAAAATGTGTTGATGAGTAGAATTATTAATGTTACTTACAGTGTCATTGTTAAAATATTTGGTATTTAATGAGTTTAGTATTGAATAGAATAATATCTGATTGTGTCTATAAATTGTCAGAAAATAGTACTAGTTACTTCTAATTTTTTTAAAATTCAAAATAGTTGTCAGTTAATTTTCTGCCTGTGGACTGAAGTATAACAAAAAATACCACTAGTTAAAACCCTGCTTTCAAAAATGTACTTAAGTGAAAGTTTTTATTATGCAGTTCAGTGATATACATGATTCCTCCAGTGCTTAGTTGACAGACCGTTTATATATAGAACTCCAAGTTTTAGGATAATCATTTAATTTTTGTTAAATATTTATTGTTATAGATTTTTAAAGATGTGATGCTTTTTCTTGTCATATGTGACAGGAAACAGCCCATTTTCTGAGAAACTCCTGTAATGAGGAATAGGCAGTAGTGTACTGATAATTTTTCTTCCTTTGTATTTCTTTGATTTCCTCCAGGTGTGACCACTTCATCCATGACATCATCCCTGATCGCTGACACATCGGCCACGATTGCAGAGAAATTGTCCATGACTTGCAGAGACGGAGCTCCCTAATTTGATGGCATCGTCTGAGATCAGAGAGACATTGTCCGCAATCGCAGAGACGCAGTCAACAATTGCACAGAGTCTTCACACAGTGAAGAAGTTCTTTGAGACCAGGAGTGAGACCTCCAGGTAATTCACAAACAGCTTTACATCAACTGTCCAACACAGAGCACTGATATTAAATTATTTATCTTCAGTAATTGGTCTTAAGTCTGAATAGTTTGAATTGTCACAAAGACTTCACTCATTATTAAAGTTTATTTACATAGTTCATGAATGTACAACTCACAAAATTTAAACATCAGCTCTCTCTCTCCTCCTTATACTCTTTCTCTTTAATTCTCATGCTTTCATCGTCTGCGTTCAGAGAGACATTGTTGATGGTCACAGAGACATAGCAGCGCAGAGTCGTTGTACAATCAAGAAGTTCTTCGAGACCAGGACTGAGGCCTCCAGGTAATTCACAAACAGCTTTACATCAACTTTCCAATACAGAGCATTAAATTGTTTATGTTCAGTATTCAGTATATTACAAAAGTGTAACAATAGAAGTAATCTGCAATATGAAAATAATATATAAGTAATCTGTAACGAAATGTAAAGGTAATTAGCAATATCAGAAGTAAGATGTAATAGTCAAAGTAATCTGTAATATAGAAGCAAAAATGTCAGTTATGGTAAGGCATCTAAAATGCCACAGTATAGTAAGGCATGAATGAGTCTGAACAATGAGTATAAAACCTTAAAAAATAAATATAAAACCTTAAAAATATATTTTCAAAATGTTTACAAATAGGTCTAAAAAAATTTCTTAAAATAGAACGCAATAAAATGCTTTGTACAACATCAGTCTCAAAATAGAGAAATGCAAGTCAAAGTTTAGGAGGACACTTTTAACAAATTACAGCAAAGATAACACTTGTTAGCACTCGTTAGGGTTAATGTAGTTATGAGCACATTTTCCAATGATGAACATGTCTACTGAGCATCTTTGTGATTATTTAACTGCTTGTGATACAATTATTAATTAAATTGTTGTATCATAAGCAGTTGAATGTTCTCACAGGTGTTTAATAAAGACATATTAGTCTTTGGAAAATGTGCCCATGAAAAAAAGTGTTTTCACTTGAACAACAGGAACAACTTTTGTCTAATTAACAGCTTCATAACACTTTTGTTTTCTTTCATCTACCTCAGGTCTTCAGCTGCTGTCATCTTCTCCTCCTGCAGAGACAAGAACACGTGTTGATCACAGAGAGAGAGAGATTAGGGTTAGGGCTTTTAGCCAGGGATGACTGTTTTTAGCCTCAATTGTAACACCTAAACAATACTTGGCATTTCTGCATTACAAAATAATTTTTGGTGGCATGGTGATAAAGTGGTTAGCACTGTTAGCTCACAGCAACAGGCCTTACTATACAATGACATGTTTTGACAGTTTGGGACTCCCTACTATCCTATTCCCTATTTTATAAAAGTTTTTAACACCAAATTATACTATGACATTTTTTGAGACCGTACTATACTATAGCATTTTCTGACCTTTTTTTTTGGCTCTTTACTATACTATGACATTTTTTGACCATTTTTCATGCCTTACATTTTTTGACCATTTTTCGTGTTTTATTACACTATGACATTTTTGGTGGTTTTTCGAGCCTTAGTATACTATGACATTTTTTGGGTGGTTTCTGACTCCTCACTATGACATTTTTGAACATTTTTCATGCTTTACATTTTTTGTCCATTTTCATGCCTTACTAAACAGTGCTGTGTTGAACAGTTGATGTAAAGCTGTTTGTGAATTACCTGGAGGCCTCTGTTTTGGTCTGAAAGAACTTCTTCACTGTACGAAGACTCTCTGTGGTCGTCGACAATGTCCCTGATCGCGGGCAATGCCGTCAAATCAGTGACCCTCGTCTCCGCCGATTCTATCGCAAGGTCTCTACGAAGCATGGACAATGTCTCTGATCACGGACAACGTCTCTCTCATCTTTGACAAGGTCTCTGATCGTGGACGATGTCTCCCTCATCCTCAACAATGTCTCTCCGATCATGGACCATGTCTCTGCGATTGTGGACGATGTCCTGGACAAAGTGGTGACACCTGGAGGAGATTAAAGAGAAAAATATGAAGGAAAATGATCAATACACTACTACCTATTCCTCATCAACAGTTTAACCATGAAAACACAGATAAATATTCAACATTACAGCTGAGGCAGAGCATTTAACATTAGAGGGCTGTTTCAGAAAATGAACAGTTGACTGCCGTCACCTCTTGAAAAACCAACAACAAATACTTGGGAAAAAGTAAAATAATTATTGTGTGTCTATCAACTAATCACTGAAGCAATGATTTATGTTACTGTGAACTGCACAACAATAATAAACAAAATCTTTGAATGCAGGATTTTAACTTGTATTGTTTATTATACTTCAGTAAAGTCTGACTATTTCTTCCACCACAGACGGTCTCATACAGAATCATTATTTCACATTTCAACCTTTTGAAGCCTTTCTTTACTATGACATTTTCTGACTATTTTTCATGCCTTACATCTTTTGACCCCTTACTATACTATGACATTTTCTGACCATTTCCCATGCCTTACTACACTATGACATGTTTGGTGGTTTTTGACTCCTTACTATACTGTGACATTTTTGGTGGTTTTTCGAGCCTTACTATACTATGACATGTTTGGTGGTTTTTGACTCCTCACTATACTATGACATTTTTGAACATTTTTCATGCCTTATGTTTTTTGACCATTTTTCGTGCTTTATTACACTATGACATGTTGGGTGGTTTTTCATGCCTTACTCTACTATGACATTTTTTGGTGGTTTTTCATGCCTTATTATACTATGACATTTTTGGTGGTTTTTGACTCCTTACTCTACTATGACATTTTTTGGTGGTTTTTCATGCCTTATTATACTATGACATTTTTGGTGGTTTTTGACCCTTTACTATACTATGACATTTTTGGGTGGTTTTTGACTCCTTACTATACTATGACATTTTTGGTGGTTTTTCGAGCCTTACTATACTATGACATGTTTGGTGGTTTTTGACTCCTCACTATACTATGACATTTTTGAACATTTTTCATGCCTTATGTTTTTTGACCATTTTTCGTGCTTTATTACACTATGACATGTTGGGTGGTTTTTCATGCCTTACTCTACTATGACATTTTTTGGTGGTTTTTTCATGCCTTATTATACTATGACATTTTTGGTGGTTTTTGACTCCTTACTCTACTATGACATTTTTTTGGTGGTTTTTCATGCCTTATTATACTATGACATTTTTGGTGGTTTTTGACCCTTTACTATACTATGACATTTTTGGGTGGTTTTTGACTCCTTACTATACTATGACATTTTTGGTGGTTTTTCATGCCTTACTATACTATGACATTTTTGGTGGTTTTTGACTCCTTACTATACTATGACATTTTTGGTGGTTTTTGACTCCTTACTATACTATGACATTTTGGTGGTTTTTCATGCCTATA